>NW_006383011.1:13954501-13961203 GCF_000327345.1 Myotis davidii | reverse complement strand
CAACTGCTCAACTGATAATTTAGGGCAAAAATAGTCATAGCTAACATGTAAATGAGCATGACTGTATCCCAATAAAATCTATATTAATAAAAGGGCAATATGCTGATTAGACTGGGAGACCTTACGGACGTCCTTCCGGACAAAGCCATGGTGGCATGGCCAAGGTAGAGGCGGTTAGGGGCAATCAGACCAGCAGGGGGGGCAGTTGGGGTGAGCAGGCTGGCAGGGAGGCAGTTGGGGGCATGCAGGCTGGTGGTGGGGTGCAGTTGGGGGTTAGCAGGTCAGCAGGCAGAGTGGTTAGGGACCATCAGGCAGGCAGGCAGGTGAGCAGTTAGGAGCCAGTGGTCCCAGGTTGTGAGAGGGATGTCCTACTGCTCGCTGGTTTAGGATGTCCTAAACCAGCAGTCAGACATCCCCTGAGGAGTCCCAGATTGGAGAGGAATAGCCCCTCCCCCACCCCCTGTGCATGAATTTCATGCACCTGGCCACTAGTATTATTTATAAAGACAACTGGCAGGTTGCACTTAGTGCCATGGGCTTTACTCAGTGACCCTGCCCTAGACCATGGAGTCAAGTTCTTCAGTCTGCTGACCTGGTTCTGGAAGATGAGAACCTCAATTCAGTGTCTTTTAAATAAACATGGACTTAAATCCTTCCCTGGTCAAGTCACTACCCAAGTGGGGGTTGCTGTTTCAAGGTCTTTGGCATTAATGTTGTCTTGGCATAAAATACCCCCCAAAGATCATTTAGCCCCAGTTTCTTTCCTCCTGGAGTAATTTGAGGGCAGTGGAGAATGTAGTCCACTGTGCAAAAGCCTAGAGTTTGTGAAGAGAGAGGGTGGCTTAATCAGTTAATTTTTATAAAGTGGCTCACAGATGAAACATGCTATTAGGCCTCCCAAGGAAGACCCGCATGCAGTTCTAAAGCCAAAGCTGAGTGTCCCTGGAAATCTGAAGGCAGCATGCATTCAAACTGGCTGAGGAAGAAACCTGTTTGCTGGCCTGTTTAGCTGAAGAGCTCAAAAAAGGTCCTTGATCAAGGGACCAGTGTGGAGGGCAGGACAAGAGACCACCTTGTGGGAGAGGGGAAGTATAACTGTGAACAGCAGCCACCTCAGTGAGGGGGGCTGGTGACATCTGGGGCTTGTCACCTCAGTGAGGATAGGGTTATTTCTCACAAGGCCCCATGAGAGAGGAGACATTTTGTGAGAGAAAAGTCCTTATTCTAGGATAGCATCTTTTATGATTCATTTGGTAAATTTAAGTCTTCACAGCTTTTACAGTTGAACATAGATAAGGTGTGTGTGTGTGTGTGTGTGTGTGTGTTTAATAGAACACATCGGACATTGGCCATTTATCTTGCTCCTCTGTCCTGCAGATAGAAGGGCACTTTTAGGAGGAGTGGAAGATTTGAACAGGAAGAGAATAAGGCATGGGGGAAAGAACTAGACAACAGAGGGAGTTTAAATGCAAATAAAGTCATATTTTCTGAAAGCTATTTTCAGGTTCACTTACAGTTATCAATAGGTTGGTCACCGCTTGTGGTCATATCTCAGTCTAATAATGGCCCAAAGGTAGGCACTTCTCCTTAAAAGATAACTAAAAATTAATAGAACACACAAGCCAAGAAACAGTTCTAAATTAATTCAGAAGGCAGTTCACATTTTATGGCCTCGCCTTGAAGGATAGGAGGGGTATAGGGGTTGGGTGGGGTTGGAGGAGCCTTTGGCTGGATGAGCACTGGGGGGAGGTGAACAGTGTGCTGTAGTGGGAAAGTACCTCACTGAGAACAGTCCAACCCAGTTCTGTTTCTAGTTATTTCTATTATCATTTATTAAGTGTCTTCTATTTACCAACATTCTATATGCTTTCTCTCCCATCCTTTGAACATGCCCATGAAGTCAGCATTTTGATCTCTGTGTTAATAAAGAGCCCTGCCTGGATGCAGAACCGTTTCCTTGTATGTACCTTGCCTTCCAGGCCACGTTGGGCCTAATATTTCCACTCCTATATCTTTACTCAAGAGAAATAAAAATTTATGCACTTTCAAAGACTTGTACACAAATGCCCATAGCAGCTTGATTTGTAATAGCCCCAAACCGGAAGCAACCCAGTTGGATAAACTATGGAATATTCATGCGATGGAATACTGCTCGTCGATAAAATGGAACAAACTGCTGATACAACATCATTGAATCTTTAAAAAATTATGCTGAGTGAAAGAATGCAGACATAAAAGAATGCATACTGTATGGTTCCATTTCTATGTGGTTCTAAAACAGGAAAAACCAATCTGCAGTGAGGGAAACCAGGCTAATTGTTGCCTGAGGCCTCGATAGAGGTTGCTGACAGGGCAGAGGCACAGGAACTTTCCGGGGTGATGAAAATATCCTATGTTAAGGTTGGGGAGGTACTAACATGGGTGTGTGTATATATATGTGTCTAACTTATTGAACTTTAAATTTAAAATGGGTACATATATTTTATTGTATATAAAATATACTTTAACATTTGAAAAATGCCTTCTTAATAAGGAAGAAGACTAAAACTCCATTTTTGTTTGTTTCATTTTGAGGACTGAATTAAGAGAAGAATGGGAGGATCTTGGTCATGTTGTCTGGCCAGAATGTGGTGTTCAAATTCTAGTTCTATTTTGGTGATTCTATGTTAGATTCCTTCCCAACTTGGCTGTCTTTCCCCCCATCCCACTTCTGGAAAGTGAAGAGTTGGACTAGATCGGAGTTTCTCAGCTCTGGCTGCACTTTAGAATCTTCTGATGGACCTTTACAAGTTCCAACGCCTGGGCCCACACCAGAGAGTTGGATTTGTTTGGTCTGGAGTTTGACTCTGATGTTGTTTTTTTCTCCCTTTAATTCTCCAAGTAATGGTGAGTCTAACGTGCATGAAGTATTGAGACCTGCTGGATGAGATGCCCAAAAGGTCCTTTTAGATCTATGATTTCTGTCTTAAAACTTGCTTCAGGACAAGGGGCAATTTTTCCCTGTCTGCTAAGACAATAAATTAAATAAACAAGGTTCCTGGAGTACAAGATAATGAGATTAAATAGAAGCAAGAGAAATCTGGAGATAGAACCTGGAGACAGGAGTAAATAGAGCAGGTATGAGTTAGATTAATTTTATCATAATTAAGAAAGTTTCAACCAGTGTCACAACATTGCAAATGTGTAGCAAGAGATGTAGAAAATATGTAGTAGCACCTTGCATTTAGTTAGTTAATTAACAATATATATATTTTTAATGTATAGCTTCCCTTCATTTTCAGTGCACCTGTGCATATTAGAGTTAGTGCAGCTAATACCATCTCCAGGTAGATTAACAGGTGACCTGGCTTGGCTAAGATAACACAATTGTGGGGATCACTCAACTGGTCTTTGAAGGGAGGATGTGGAATCTTTCCATCCAAAGAACTTATCTAATTAAGAAATCATTCTTTGTCTCAAATGATTCTGTTAAGAATATTCTTTGCAGTTGTGACAAATCATTACAATTGGCACAATTCAAAGTATGATGGTGTTTCCTAAAAATTAGAGGTAAAGGTCCATGAGAGAGGAGAGCTCTAGGGTTGGGATAGATCTCAAAGTGGCCCAGTGGTCTGTATGGTAAAACAATTTTTTAATAATAACACTAAAATAGAAATTTTCACTCTCATTCTGTGAGCGTATTATGGGACCCTATTTGATGTGTGATATAGTAACAGCTATAACACAGAAGCAGATATGAGAATGCATCTGTCTTCTGTTAAGTCAGATGCAAATATGTAAAACCATGGTACTCTTCTTACTAATACATTTTGAAAAGGTGGTTATTTTGCCTGAAAACTGTTATTTATATCAACATGTAGGAATTTATTGTTTTTTTAGATGAACTAACAGATAATTTTCCAAATTTAATTTTTAGTATTGTAAAAGTCAGTAGCTATAACTCATATAAGTAAATCTCTTTGCTGTCCTTTGCCGGGAGCCGTTCCATCCTTGCTGTTTCAAGGGACCTGGCATATATGGCATACTGTTCTTAATATGTTTTGCTCACCTTCTTGGCGCTGTGTTTTAACCAAGGTCACCTCTCCAAGAAAGGTTGTTTCCCCAGGTAGAGATTTTCCCCTGAAGTTAGGGAGGGAATAAAACCCCTTCACTAAGTGCCAGGCGAGTAATTAATCTCTTTAACTACGAACAATCATGCTTAAGCTACATAATCTTTACTCCCTGGAATGGAGATAAGAAACTCCCTAACCTTTGGAATAGAGATTGATAGGATTGGAAGCAACTGGTATAAATACAGATGTAATAAGAGACAGAAGTTCAGAACCTGGCTGGAGAACCTGGAGAACCTGGCTGGAGAACCTAGCAAGAGAACATGGACACAGTACTTGGCTGGAGATTGTGGCTAGAGATCCTGGCAAGGCTGCTGATCAACTGAACGCTGTCTCCGTGTCATTCCTTCTTCGCCGACTCCGTCCACACCTTTGGCGAACCCCTGGACCTGCTGGAGCTGGACCCCAGCAGTCCTTAATAAGTGGAAAGTGTATATAGAGATCCTGATACCAAAAGACTTGGAACTGTCCAAGGTAGACTCTGAATGCTGCCCTTCTTGGGCGAGGGGTCCTGCCTGTTGGAAGTTTATTTCCCGAGATGAGGCTCTCATCTTCTATGACAGTGCTTTTCAGTTGTTCGTGCACATGTGAATCACCTGAGGATCTTATTAAAATTCAGATTCCCGGGGGAAGATCTTGAGTGGGGCCTGAGGTTCTGCATTTCTAGTACCTCAGGTAAAGGGATCATGCTACTATTGAGATCACACTTTGGACTGCAAGGCTCTTTAGAAGAAAGGTTAATAACACTCACCAGATCTTTCTCCCAAACACAGACATAGGAGAAGATGTGAAGAGAATGATAGAAGAGTGCAAATCAACTTAAGAGGAATGAAGTACTTGATTTTAAGAACCCAAAATCCTCTTTGAAAAGCTTTCCCTTACTCTCTCATCATTAAAGTTTTCCTACCCATTTTCACAAGACTTCTTTAATTTCTCAGTTAAAGAAATTCACACATTGTGTTGTCATTGCTTTTCAGGAGTGGTGGTAGTGGCATTGTTTAATCCCCAACCTGCTTTGTGTTTCTGGATGGTATCTTATCTGTCTGTCTTTGTATCTCTAGCATCTAGCGGTAAGTTGGCATGTAATAGGTACTCAACAAATGTTTAGTGGATGAATGGATAGTTGAAGGAAAAGTAGTCTTTGAGTCCTGATAATGGCACCCACAAAACTGCAAAGATGAAGTTTGTCTTCGGTATTTATTTACCCTCCTTTCTCTAGGCAACATGCCCAAGTCTGGTAAAAGGTGGCAAAGTTAGCTTGTCTGTGAGATAGGCTTTTGTCCCAGTGGATTTTACATTTAATACAGCATGCAATGGGCACATGTATATTTGGTCTGCTGTACTGATGATGTCTGGATGCCTTTAGCTCTACTTATCTAGGTCCCAGATGAGGTCCTTGAATTCACAAAACACCCATATAACATACTAGAGGCCCGGTGCATGAATATTCATACATTGGAAGGGTGGGGTCCCTCAGCCTGGCCAGCCTCCTCTCATAGTACAGGAGCTCTCAGGGGCAGGAGGCGACCAGGAGATCAGGGGAAGGTGATGGCCCCATCACACCTCTGCTGCTGCCATTGCTGGCAGCGCAAGGCTCGGCCAGCCCTGGTTACCTGAGCCTTGGGCAGCCCTGGGTGGCTGGGCAGCCGCCATCCCAGGCTTGCCTGTGCCTCAGCCCACCATGGACATCTGGGGGGCTGGGGGTGGGTCTGGCCACACCGTTCATCTGCCGCCCCACCCCCACCCACGCTGGGCTAAAAGGACTGTGGGACTCTGGCGGGGCTGAGGGAACTGGGCACCACCATCTTTGTGATAGTGTGATAGTCAATTTGCATATACCCTTTTTATTAGATAGGCTTTTCCCTCTCAAACCACTCTAGATGCCAGCATTTCTCAAGCTCTGTTTTAGTATCACTCAAGCTTGTCCTGTTAGTACCTTTTGTTGATGCCTCACATGTCATTGGAACTAGTTTCCTTGTTAGTCCCGGTCTGTAGCTGCCAAAGTCATATTCTACTACATGTTCTGCAAACCCTTCATGGACAGCTTGGCTGGGAAGGTTTATTTTCCTCTTCCAATTCCTCCCCTCCCTAATCACAGATGCAGCCAACAGCTCCATCTGTCATCCCTCTTGGCTCAGTGGCCCAACCCAAGCTTTAAATCCTGGGGTCATCTGACTACTCTTTAATATTGAATATATCCTAAATCCTCTCACTTTTTTTCAGTATTTCTTGCAAATGTCTTTTTATTTCCTATCATCATTATCATAATAATGGCTCTTTGTAATTTCCGTTAGACAAGCAGTTCTTAACTGATGACTCAGGAGAGGTTTGAGTGGGCCATGAGTCATCTTCTTTCAATTAAGTGTTCTGATAATTTAATTAAAATTTGGAGTAGATTCAAGGTGATGTATGTAATATGCAAGAAAATGAAAATGGAGTGGCTACTGGAGAAAAAGGTGGAGTAGGAGGTGCTGACCTAAGAGTTTATCTCTGGCTGGATACAGGAGTGTATCTAATACCTACAATTGGGTGCCATGAGTATGATTGTTGTTTGGGAAAGCAAATGGAATTAAAAGAGAGGGATAAAAAGTGA
>NW_006383011.1:13931169-13954463 GCF_000327345.1 Myotis davidii | reverse complement strand
GATTTTCTGGAGGTAGAATGGTATTAAAGTTAGAAGTTAGAAAAGGTAGACAATTCCTTTATTACTCTGTGTATGCATCTCAGAAATTGTTTAAACATTCATTCATTGAATTCCGAGTAATGGAAGACAAAGGGTTGGGAAGGTCATAAGGGAGTGGACACTGTGAGTAGAGAAGAAAGGGAAGAGACATTGATTGGGTTCCTTGGCTTCAGTGTGGTCTGCCAGAAAGAACAACATTTTAACCATGGGGACTACTAAATCCATTAGCACACAGACCCTGGGAGGTGTTCATATTAAGGAATTTGAACCTTCCACTCTCTACACTGCAGGAATGTAGAGATGAATGAGGAGACAAGGACTCCCAAGTGACAGGAGTAAGTCTTTCATCACTTTAGCAAATCACTGAAGCTCTCTGAGATCCATTTCCTCTGTGAGATACTGCTAAGACCCTATCTCTCAGTACACTGTATACTCCATCCTCTGTAGTTGGCGGGCCTATTGATGACCATATGAATAATGCATGCCATGAAGGAGAAACCAAAGCACACAGTGTTATGCAAAGGTTATGCTGCTTACTATTATTTTTATTACGTCACTGGAGCCAGGAGAGGTAGTCTAGTCTCAACTCTGCCACTAATTAACCACTCTCCTTGAGTCAAATCAGTTATCTTTGCTGGGCCTTTGTTCTTCATCTATAAAACAACAATATTGATTCAGATAATCTTGTGGGCTCCTTCTAGCCCTGGGCATCCACGATTTTAATTATTTCTGTGATTCTGTTATTTAAAGACAGCCAGCCACATGGTTGGCAGTTCTCCATGACAGCCAGCTTTCATTTCTAACAAGCTGGGGTGAAGGCAGGGGCTCTGTGAAGCATCCTTCTTAAGGCACCGCACCTGTTCCCTTAGGAGCAGCTCTGTGGGCAGACCCATGAAGGAGCAGCAGCAGGGTATCCAGCAAGGGCCATTCTCCCTGAGCTCTGGACATGGTAAAAAACTACCCCTGGCCTGGGTCATTTTTCTCCTTAAGGTTTTTATTGTCAGCTTAAAGAGGGCTCCACTGAGCTCCCTGTAAGTCTGTGTTGATTTATTCCTTGTCATCTATCCCAAGCTTCTTTACCAAAGAAACACCAAATGTGTGTAGACATGGCAGTTATTGTGGGCTTTCCTGTCCACTTCTGTCACCCCATAGCACCCAAAAATTTTCCTTAATAATCTCTCTGGGATCTGTTGTGCCTTTTTGCTATCCTTGGCACACCTGTAACATGACCCCCTCCCTCCCCCAATGGGCTTTCATCCTCCTCCCAGCCTCTGTTTTCACTCTGTAATACATAATTACTCTGTCTTTTATGCTCCTTCATTTTCCACCCCATTAACTCTGATTCTCGGCACAAAAGTGCCCCCTTTATGGGCTGCAATGAGGGAACAACAAGGAAATCACATTTGGCCATTTCTGAATTTGAGTCACATTGATTGTTTTCTTTTCCTCTTTGGAATGCTTGAGTGTAGCACCCTCATAAGCACCCTGCATGCAGAGCTGTTATCCATTCTGTTCTTTGCTACGTTTTCTGAATTTCTTTGAATTTAGAAATTCAGGGGCCTATTTTCACTGACTCCATAATCCCTTTCTGAGCAGTACATTTACCTATCTCACCCCAAATGGTAATCCAAAGCCCTACTCCAGGCTCTTCTTTGCTTCACATTGGTCCTGAGAATGTCCCTGTTTTTACAGCAAAGAGAACTATAGGTCAGGAAAAAGGAAGATGGTTTTTAAAAAGAGCTTCCTATTTTATGAGACTTTGCAACTACCTGGAGAAAAATGCAGTAATTCTAGAAAGTACGGAGGAGACTGGATTCTCTGCCAATACGAGTCTTTGATTGAGCTGGTCAAGGCCACCCAAGATGTTGGGAACCAGTTCAGTTTATGTCCAGGCCTTTTCTGTGCCTTGGAAACCTTTGTTTAAACAAGCACTTAGAAAGGAGCAAAACAGCCCGGATGGTGTGGTTCAGTGGTTGAGTGTTGACCTTTGAACCAAGAGGTCACTGGTTCGATTCCCGGTCAGAGCACATGCCTGGGTTGCAGCCTTAATCCCCAGTGGGGGGCGTGCAGGAGGCAGCTGATCAATGATTCTCTCTCATCATTGATGTTTCTATCCTTCTTTCCCTCTCCCTTCCTCTCTGATATCAATAAAAATATATTTAAAAGAAAGAAAGAAGCAAAACAATGAATGGTGGAGTTGTTGCTGTTGAGGTCTGGGGTGTCGGCTGCATGGGGCAGAAGAGAACCAAGATCTCCTTCCTCAATTAAGGAGCTTTGAGGGGCTCTTCTGTACTCCTAGGCATATGTGCAATTTAATTGTGACATACACATTTGTGTTTTACTAAAATAATTTCAGGTCATGAAGATCCTGTTAGGAAGACATCTTTTAGGAAAAGTTATCTTGTTTTGTGATGCCCCTGAAAAGAGAATTTCCTGGTATCGGCACAGGAAGGAAGGGATTTTAGTAGCTATCTTCTAGTTACTTTCCTACTCATGCCTTCTCTCCTCTCTTCAGATAAAGTAACAGATAAATTAACAAAAACACAGAAACTGTATTTACTGTATTTATGTGAGAAAATAATAACAGAGCTGGTCTAGCTTAAAATGTTCCTTATTTATGATGATAAGAGTGAATTTTTACTCATCCAACAAGTTCTGTTAATGGGTCTTCCTGCTGGAGTTGTAGAAACAATAGTCAAAGCTAGCTAACTTCCAGGAAAGGGGCTATCTGTGTTCTAAGCCAGACAATAGAACTAGCCTTGCAGACCCCGACAAGCTGTGTGAAACAGGTAAAGTTATTTAACCTCTCTGAGCCTCATATCTGAAATGAGGACAATAGTATTTACCTTGTTAAATAATTACATTTTAAGTATCTGAAGCTTAGTAAGTGTTAAAGAAATTGTTTTTTTTAGTACCATAGCTGTTATTTTTTTCTAGAGTCTAGTGACTATAAATTCCTTAGGGCTAAGGAATTTGTTATATTTCTAACTTGTCATCCGTGCACCCAGCAGGCACTCCATAACTGTGTGCTGAATGGACACATGGCATCTGCTGGGCTTGAAGTCCTGTAAATATGTTTTTATTGATTTTAGAGAGAGTGGAAGGGAGAGGGAGAGACAGATAGAAACACTGATGAGAGAGAAACATCAATATTGATCGGCTGTCTCCTGCATGCCCCTTATTGAGGATCGAGCCAGCAACCCTGGCATAAGCCCTGATCAGGAATTAAACCTGTGACCTCTTACTGCATGGGGCGATGCTCAGCCACTGAGCAACACCAGCTAGGCTCCTTTTTCTTATGTTGATTAAAGTAGACATTTGCTTTGCCCTCACACCTGAGTAGTGGAGCAGGAAGGAAACCCATTCCAATACTAAGGCTCAACCTTTAAAGTTTTCTCCAAGGAGAATTCTCTGATCCTCTAGAATCAAGACATTTGCCTCCCTCTGAGCTTCCCTAGCACACTCCTTGTGTCTTTACCAGTGTATTTAATCATAGTTGGACTAACAGTCATGCTGGCTATGCTTCCTTCCAGTCCTAAGCCCCTTAGGGCTGGAACTGTGGCCATTGTTGAATTCTCAATAGAACAAATCCATTACACCACACCATGCATTTAAATTTTATTGAGTTGGAGGGAAGAGGTATTAACAGTGAATGCCTTAGCATTTTTGGTACCAAATCTCAAATTACTTTTCAGGTCTCTTATTCTGTCATATTCAACAGAATACAATTTCTGCCTTTAAGATGCTTCTAATAAGAAATTGCTCTTTAGCCCTAACTGGTTTGGCTCAGTGGATAGAACATCGGCCTGCGGACTGAAGGGTCCCGGGTTTGATTCCGGTCAAGGGGATGTACCTTGGTTGGGGGCACATTTCCAGGAAGGGGTGTGCAAGAGGCAGCTGATCGATGTTTCTCTCTCATTAATGTTTCTAACTCTCAATCCCTCTCCCTTCCTCTCTGTAAAAAAATCAATAAAATATATTAAAAAAAAAGAAATTGCTCTTTAGTCTTTTCCATTGAGACTGATTTTCAAGGCTTCCTGTTGATTGACTAAATTAATGAAAGAAACAAAAGCTGTTATCAGTGAAAATGATAATGGACAGAAAGGTATGGTAATTTACCTAAAGTCACACAGCAAGTGAAAGGTAGAGAAGCAGAACCTGGGTCTGTCAACTTCCCTGCTGATGTTCTTCCAAGCACACAATGCAGCATCCTGACGCTATGGATCCTTATGTCTAACTTTAGGTTATGAGTAGCCACCTCCTTCCTGCTTGTTCATGATACATTTTCTTTGTTTATTTTTTCTAAAAAATGTAAGTATTTGGAGGAAAAGGAAAACATTCTGACCAAATGGTAGAAATTCTGGGACCAATTTATTATATCAAATCCTGATTTAGATTTCAGAATTCATTTGAATAGATTAGTTTCACAACTTGTATATCTAATTATGTTTTCCTATGTCACCAACTACAAGCAATTTCCCTCCTTTTAGGATTATTGTATCTTTAAATGGAAGGCATAAAACACAGGAATTACCATAGCAACTTGCTTTTCCAATTAGACTGCAATCGCTGACAATCAATATGATTAGATAAGGTCAGTGACAGAGTAAGCCCCATAGTCTTTCAAGAGAGCTAGGGAGGTGCAAAGACAATGAAGAAATGAGAAGACTATTGGAAAATATCTCCCCAGAGTTGAGAGTGAGTCTTTTATTGCTTGCTGCTTGTATAACCTAAAGAGGTGTCTTATAGTGGCAACAGTTTATAACCTGCCAGCAAGAACTGGGGAATGGAGGCTGACAGATGTTCAGTTGAGGTTGGTTTTTGTTTCCTCTAGTCCCCAAACACTTTACAAAACTAAGGATTAAAAATCACAGAGTTAAAAGTGAGGATAAATAGTAGCTGAAATGGTTGATAATGATGAGTCAAACTCAGGGAGCTATTTTCAGCTTGAGTAGGGAATGAAGGTATTTGAGAGGAAATGCAATGAAATGGTCCTTAACCAAGTTTGCCTGGAGTGGGGCTAGGTGAGTTGAGTGTAGCTCCAGGCATCATAGGGAGCTTAATTAACCTCTGATCCTGCATCATCCTAGCTTCTTTCAGTGACTTCCACTTCCTTCCCTCCCTCTACTGATCTCAGCTTTACAGGAAAACTCACACCAGTGCCAGTGTCTGACAACTGGTTAAATCTGATTGAGTTGGGTGGGGATTACATGTCAACAAGAAGCAATGCTTTAACAAAAGAGTTGTTATGAATATTGGACACACAGGAACAGATAGTAGAAGTACTTTTGGGGCCTTTGGATCTTTCTGGAGACCCTTAAATCACATCTTTGATCTACCATGATTTCATAACAGGCTGGTTAAAAATGAGTTCCAGCTCTTCACCCACTCACAAGAAAGAGGAAAATGAAGTAATTGTTCCAGCAGCTGAACTTTAGGTGTCTCTCAGACACAATGCAACACCATGGAAAGCAAACACAGAGCCATGCTCCCTGGGAGCATTTGTGTTAAGGAGGCAAGACCTGGAGTCTGGAGGGCTCAAATGATTGACATCCATGTGATTAACTTTCTGCCTGATACTGCTGCTCCCAATTTCCCCTTCCCCAGGCACTCTCTGCCTAGTGACTGAGTGGGAGAAGGCCAGTTATGAGAGGGGAGAGGCTGAGAGATGGAGCTCCTGAAAGTTGGGGAGATCAGGCTTTGGAATATTGCTCAACCCCTAATAGGATCCTGAATAGTTAAGGAAAGGTGCCTGCTCCCCTGTGGCTAACATTCTCAGATCTCTCTCCTCTAGCAGGGTTTCTGTGGCCATTGAGACACCTTTAGAGCATAGGCGTGTGTTCAAGATCAGCAGCTGCCATCTAGTTTTAACTTTCCACTTGCTTATCAGTAATATACATATTTGTAGAAATGCATATATATTTATACATTTTTAGAGCTAAAACTTGGGGAAAGTTGCTTTTGGTGTCCTCAGCATCTTGTTTCTGCAACTCCTTCCTGCCTTTCTATCATTTCTTTTTCCTTGAGATGCTCAGTAGCTTCCGGCAGCCCAGTTTGTCAAGGTAGAAGGTAATCTAAAGTCTATCTTCTATTTACATAATTGGTTACCTCCGTCTATCATCCTGTTTTCAACGGAGAGCCAGGGGAGGATGGTATACTATCATAGACAATAAAACATTGATGTTGAGAGTTCTGGCTGATATGGAAGTCTGATATGTTGGCCTCTCTACCTTCAGATACATACCAATGCTTGATGACATAGATCAAGCATTTAAAAAATACTTAGTCAGTTTGGAAACTATGACAGTTACTCTATCCCTAACCTGATCAGAATGATGAATATATACTGAAGCCGGAGGACCAAGGAACAATTCTAATGAGCTTAATGGCCAGGTTTGAAGTTTCAAAACCACTTGGATCTTCCAAACTTGCAGATCTGTATTTGCCTGAGAGGAGCTAGAGCTGAACCACCCGCATAAAGTCAGGAGTCAGGAAAGGCTCCATATTAATGAGATGGGGGCTCCAAAACCTCCCTTAGTGACTAGGGAAACATCAAAGAAGCAGCCTAGGCCCCAGGTGGGAACAGTCACCTGCAAGTAGTAGGAACACCGGGCTGGTGACACATGATGATGTTGGTTGAGAATTCACACCATCACTGGGTACAGTAACCTTAAGCCATGAAATTAATGGAAAGATCATCACTAAACTGGAGAATATGAAAACGCTCTACAGCAGCAAATGAGAAGCTGTCTATTAGGATGTTTCTAAACCCAGAGCATGGGACTCTCATTGAACATATCTCATAGATCCTAAGATAGGGTGAGGGAAAATGTTGCAAATCATACAAGGAAATACCACACCAGAGAGAATATTTATACCTTAATGACTGGGGGTTAAAATAAGACTACAAGAGATTTAAAAATAAGTATTTTTCAAATGCTCAAAGTAATAAAGGAAGATATAGGAATCATAAGATAAAATAGAAAACTGTGAAAAGGAACAGATTTATAAAAAATATTCATGGAAAATGCTGATATAATAATTTGCATTCAAGGTAATTAAACTCTCAATTAATGGATCGAAAAAATGATAAGGTAACTATAAAGTGAGTAGAACATGTAACTTCTGGAAGAGTAGAGAAGAAGAAAGGGAGACTAAAAAAGCATAATGGTGACATTTCAAGCATTCATGGGAAAGGTTTCACTATGGCATGTTTATATGTTATTTATATGTGTAGGTGCTGAGTGCCAAATGTCTTCTGATGGATCACAAGTTTATTTCCATAAGGCCCTTGTATATTTCTTAAATGTAAGTCTAAAGCAAAGTTTTAACACATGCATAGACCAGAGTGGCATTGCCCCAGGTTACTGTGGTGTAGCAAGTGGAGTGTACATGCTGCGGCAGCCAGCAGGTTCCTTATCTCAGAGAAAGCCACTGCAGGTGCCTCTGGGGGCTTTTTACACCCTTGTTTCCTGGTCAGTTTTAAAGGAGCACAATGTCTCGTTTTTCTTGTGTTGCCAGGCTTGGATTCCAGAGACTGGATGTCTTTTACATTGATTTCCCTCTAACAATATTCGAGACCCTCTGACAATAAAGATAACGGATTCACAGAACCTTTCAGAGAGGCCCCTGTCTCACAGGGCTTCCCAGACGCAGCCTCCTGGGAGGATTCAGAGGAACACAAAAAGGAGAGTGATGCCCTACTCTCTCGTTTTCTTTCCAAGGCTCACAAAGAGTGTACCTTCGTCATGTCATCCAAGTGCCTCGCAGTGGTTTTTCAGCATCTGCAAGGCTTTCGGTTTGAACTAGAGGAGACATGTTCCTTGCAGACTCCTTCTTTTTCCCCCAAACAATACCTGATCCCTATGTTTATCATTTTCCTGAATTAGGGATCCTTGCCCTTGTCTTTTAACACTTCAATAGCTATCAGTATTCTCTAAAACATCGTGTCAGCATGTAGTTATATGAAATAATTAGAATACAAAAGAGCGATAAGGTGGTGAAGACCTGGGGAGTGGGGGTGGGTAGGGGCTGGGCGGAGGTGGGTATAGGAGGGAATTGGGAGACATCTGTAGTACTGCCAACAATAAAAACAAAGAGCATGCATAATAGAATCTCATTTTGATTTCTTAAAACCGTGTATCAGCAGAAAAGGAATTGTGAAAGGCTGTTCACCAAAATGTTAGCAGCGGATATCTCATTGTGGAATTATATAAAACCATCATTTTTTTAAAAGCTTTCTGCATTGTTTGTTTTTCCTACAGCAAGCATGTATTGCTTTTATAGTCATAAAAATTCCTATCTTAATTACGAAAAACAAAACCAAACCCATTTCCGTCAGGGACAGTATTTCTGGCTCCACAGTCTGGGCGAGTTGCTAGGTTGTTACAGGAAGGCAGACATTGCTGTGCCAGGACACGGTGCCCTGTGAAGCAGTATTTGCCATGGTTTAGGAACTACTTAGAAAACAGAGTTGTTGTTCACTTTGTGTTTCCTATTCAAGTGCATTTGGATTTATTTGAGGAATAGGCCCAATTAAGAATCTAAAATCCACGAGGGTGAGGATCTCTGTCTGATTTGGTCACTGTTGTCTCTCCAGTGTCTAGTAAACAGTAGGTGCCCAGTAAATGTATACCGAGATGGGAAGTGCTGCAGAGGTGGGCATGGGGATAGTGTGGCTTGTAGTCCAAAGTGGAATTTGAGTTTGTTGTTGATTGTTGTCCCTCAGATCAGGGAGCAAGTCTTGGAAGAGGCAAGGGAAGTGCTGCAGAGGTGGGCATGGGGATAGTCTGGCTTGGTAGTCCAAAGTGGAATTTGAGATTGTTGTCGACTGTTGTCCCTCAGACCAGGGAGCAAGTCTTCTTGGAAGAGGCTCTCCTGATCCCTTGCCCTGCTCTCATTGTTCTCCCCATCACTACTTAGAACTTGCCATCTTACTCTTTCTATAAGGTACTTGATCTTTTTCAAAAGATTAAGAATCTAAAATCCACGAGGGTGAGGATCTTTGTCTGATTTGGTCACTGTTTCTCTCCAGTGTCTAGTAAACAGTAGGTGCCCATAAATGTATACCGAGGGAGGAAATGCATGTTACATGTTTATGTGTGTAGGGTGAGAGGCATGGGGATTAGTGTGAGTAGAAATGAGAAGGCAAGAAAGGGGAGAGCAAGGATGTGGGCCCATGAGGAGTTAGATCTGGGTAGCAGGAGGGTCCTTGTAAATGAACAGTAGCAAACAAAGTTGGATGGTTGAGCTGGGGAGAAATGATAATCAGCGTTTAAAGGCTGTGCCTTTGGAATCATTTCAAATTCAAGCCACCTGACAATGCAAGATAGCTATACTCGTGCAGAAACAGAACATTTAAGGAGATACCGACTTTTTTCTTTAGGCTTCTCTGAAATTCTAATTAAATGAAACTGAACTGTGCCTCCTGCTTAGTTCTAATTTTTTTCATACAGTGCATTTGAGAGCCCCCCCACCCCCAGCCCATGCATGTATATTGGAGTATTTTGGTGGGGTTCATTTGTGATGAGCATGGGTAGAAATGGAATTCACTCGGTATAAAATGTTTACATACTACAGTGAGCACGCCTTGGCTGTTTCTGAAAAGGGAGGGCACACTTTTTTGCTTAGTCCAGCTTCTCAGGGCGACATGTCACAGAGCTCCGCCGGCCATGCAGAAAATCTAACTTATACGAGCAAACAGAACTGTAATTAGGGTGGGCAGAGTTGAGACCCTCTCTTTCCAGAACTGTGCATATCTCTTATTAAGAATTATTTTGGTCCTCATGTTATCTTTGATTGCTGACTTTGGAGGATTAGAATATATTTCTGGGTTATTCTAAGGAAGATTCAAATTAGGGTTGCTCGGAAACCTTGGAAGCAATTTACTAGAGTTGACAGTGAGTCTGGTCTGAGGAGTTTCCTTGAGATCCTTCCTGAGGACCTTCCTAAGATCCTTTCCTTGTTATCCCCTTGACCCCCTTGCCTGAAGGGAAGGCGATAGGGTCTTCCAGCCTCAGACAGAGCTTCCTTCCGGTGTCATTATGGGACATTTACTTTTAAGAAGTGAAGAGGAAGAAGACACTGGAGAAATGGTGCCGTGATAGTGGCTTAACAGGACTTCACCATCCTCCCTCCATATACATAGAAATTCATTTTGGAAGTATTCCAGGGACATAGGCAAGGCAAGTACACATTCTTCATATCATATTTTATACTGTAGAATTTAGAGCTGGTGCTTTTGAAACTTGACCTTCCCAAATTTTGCCCAGTGGTCTAATTTTGAGGCATTTAACCCATGGCTCAAAGGTGACCATCTACCTCTGTGTTTAAGAATTCTTTGGAGTGAGACTCAGACCAGATTTGATGTTGATGGGGGAATGAGATTTTAAATGCCAATGACGGGATGATAGAATAATAGTGGAGAGACACCACAACCTGAAAAAAGGATAGTCAGAGCAGTGTGGTAAGTCTCTCAATAGGGGGGTAGGGGAAATCTGGCTAGGGTGGGAGTCTAAATTCACAAATGGCCTTGATTAAGGGCTGAAAAATTCACTGCCATCAACATTTTCTCCTCTACATAGGATGGGCACAGAATCCCATGTGCTTGTCACTCTATCTTTTGAAGTCCTTCAAAGGACATCGTTTTGCTTTTAATCATACATTAGTGAATGTTGGAACAGCAATTTCCCTTTTTTATGGCTTTCAATGTGACATATTAAGCTCTAAAGAGCCAAATGTATCTCTAAGTTTGGCATGCCTAGACTCCAGTGGCAGGAGCCAGGAGCGCAAATGGGTTAGGACCAAAGGAAGGGAGATGACGAGGAAGGACCAAAGAAATGGAATATTTAGTTCAGTCAAATCCTGTCATTTGCATTGTTTAAGGATTGCCAAGAGGCAGAGACCAGCTGTAGTGTTGTGTCACCTGTAAACTCACTGAGTAGACATAGCTTATTTTTTTATCTTGACATCAACAACACTTTATGAAAAAAGGTGGCATATAGGAGATCTTAGAGCATTTTTAAAAGCATGCCAACACCTCATATTTCTATGACGAAGAAAACTAAGCGTTCACTTGACTTTCTCTAGAGGTCAGGAAAATACGATTGTTGTTCATTGGGAGAAGAATCAGTCCCTTTATGACTTCAGCCCTTCTGGGTTTGGGGGATCACTGAGGAATTTACTGTGCTCAGAAGGGCCTGTACTAAGAGATCTGGTTGCACCAGCCTATCCCAGGCATGGTCTGCCATTTTTACTGTGCTTCTGACTCGATGTGGTCATGGCATGTGTTTATTATTTAGTCAGTGAATTAATCTATGAAAGCAGAGAAATTGGGCAGTTTGGGCGCTGAAATGAATTTTGCATGTGCCCTGACTTGACTGTGTAATTAGGCTGAGGTAAGCGGACATATGTAAATCTCCCATTTCCTTTGGTTCTTCATAAGCCCAGTCTAAGAGACATCTGTGCCATGGAGAGAGCTGACCTCCTAAATAAGAGTTCCCCCAAATCAATGACACTAAGCCATTTTAAATGTAATTTGATTCTGCCTCTCTACACAGGCCAGTCTACTATCAGGACAATGATGGACAAGCTCCTAGCATCTTACCTATAGAATCATGGGTGGGGCATTAAAGGAGTCAATACCTGGGTGGATTCAGGTAGTTATCCTAGAGCATGGAGCTTTTCTTTCTATTATCATTTGATCTTTCAGAGCTTCGTGGAAGCCCAGGTGCATAATGTGATGGAAGGACAAGGGCTGTGGGAGCCTGGGTACTTCTTTAGGAAGACCTCAGATTCTCATTATGATTTTGCTTCTGTTTCATTAATAACTGCCACTCGGAACACTTTCCCCTCTCCCCTTTGCAAAACCTTCTGTGCTCCACTCTGATCAAACTCCTAACTCTTCGAGCTGCTTTCCACACCCTGAGGTCTGGACAGTAATATTTAGAGGTTTCTTATGTTCTGATTTGTGTTCTCTGTTTCACACAAATTCCTCTTATTTCTATACATTACAAACTTCTTGGGGGTTACATCCAAATCCCATCTTTTCTTTCAGCTCCTAATATGCAAGACAAAAAGACAAATGATAGATTGTTAAAAGCAGCTAAGGAACTTCTCATAAGAATGAACCTGAGAGTTCGCGATGTGCTGTTCTTTCTGATTATCTAGGTGTAAGCCATGGGGGAGATTCACACTTCCAGTTGGTGAGGAGCACCTATTCTGTTTATTGCCATTCCCCTTGGGAACCCTCTCACCCTCCTACCTTCCCTCATTCATTTTATACACCACACTTAAAATTGGAGGCATAACCTTGTTCAAGAATGTGCAAAACAGGAACTTGGTAATGAACTCTGGTTGCTGCTATAAACTTGATGGATGGCTTGGGGAGGAAGGGCATTAAACGGCAATCTCAGTCCAGTGATTAGCTCTGTGGCGTTCCTCCTTTGGAGCTCATGCAGAGCAGTATAGCTTTCATTCCGCTCTAGGTTTCCAGTGCGCTTCATTGGGTGTGCCAGGAATGGGCTGGATCTGGGCTGGAGGAGGAAGGAGCCAAGAAGGTCTTTCTGTTTCCAGCATTCCCACTGCCTTCCTTCGTCTCACTTCCCCCAACCCACCTAACTCACAAACCCAGCTGTGCTTGATAAAACCTTATGTGCTTCCCTCTGACCGTTGCCCACCTCAAACTGCCAGGACATAAATGCACATATGTAGTCTCCTACATTTTGCCTGAAATATAGGATTTCAGGATCTGAACTTTCAGGATCTGAGACAATACTTTCATAGTGACTAATTATACTAAAAACTGAGGACTATTTTAACAAGAGAATGTGATCTGACAATGAGAGAGAGAGTAAGAACACGTTTTCCCATTATCATTTGGTTATAACAATGGGGCACAAGTTTATGCATTTGTCCTGTGCTTTTCTTTAATTGTTTCATGTGTATTTTATCAACAACTACTTTGGAACAGGGTGTGTGAGGCATTGATCTCAGATCCTTCACTACACAGCTCCTTACACAGGAGCAGTATTTTTTAGATTTTGTCACTCCTGTGGACCATGGACCAGCAGTGCTGGTTGCACCTGGGAGCTGGTTAGCATTGCAGAATCTCAGGTACCACTCAGATTTCCTCACTCAGACTCTCTTTATTAGTTAGCTGCCTACATGGCTTGTATGCACATAAGATTTGAGATGCCATGATGGAGGAGACACTTGGCAGGAACTCATTGCATTTAACCAAAAGAAAAATTCTCTCTTGCAAAGGTGAAATTCTGTGAATTGACTAAGAAGTTCTGGATGAATCTACATGTTACTTGAATGTTAATTCCAAGGGGAGGCAGAGAGAAGTAGGCAAAAACATGGACAAAATAAGCCAATAAATATGGCTGACTTAGAAAGGAAATTTTCATTAAAATGATGTTTTGATAAGATAGTTTGGACCAATTTTTAGTAATAGACACACGCTTTTGGAGCATTTCATCTTAGGGATGAAAAAGGCCAGTTTTGGATTTTCACTGCTTGGATCAGACATTCATCCACTTCCAGGACATCAAGATTTAGTAGGAAGTATGAGAAATGCTGAGCAAAAACACCTGCATGTGAAGTTATATACTTGTTGGAAATATTTGTTGCCTTTTCTTCTGATTTGGATATTCTGTGACTATCTGTACTGATGCAACTGTTAGAATTTGAAGGTGTAACTTCTCTTTAATAAGTGAGTGGCAGCACTGCAAAAAGCAAAGCACTACATGGAGAACATGCACGGGATGTGCATCAGAGGAATCCCACCTCCATGACTTCCTAGATGTTGATCTCGACCACTTACCCAACTTCTCTGAACTTCATGTCCTCACCTGTGAGATGAGCACAGATACCTGCCCCAGCTTCCACTGAAGGACTGGTGAGCTAATAGGTATAGGAGGCATTTTGAAATCATAAAATAGGACACCAATGCAAAGATAATCATACTACTATTACTACTACAAATACAATGGACGAAAACTTTGTAAATTTTCATTTCTGTATGTCCTACTTCTCTCCATTAGAGAGCAATATTACCACCCTCCTATGTTAAATATTATTTGGACCTTGGTGCTACATTCAGAGATATTATAGAATAATAGATTACTATGTGTGCATTGGAGTCAGAATGCCTGGGTTTAAATCCTGGCTTCATCACTTATTAGGTATGTGATATTGGGCAAGTCATACAACCCGTATGGTTTCAATGCCCTCACCTTATCATAATGATAAGATTATGATAATTAAATAAGGTAAAGCATGTAAAGTGGCTTATCTCAGTTTCTGGCAAATAATCACTCAATAAATGACAGCTGTGATTGTTATTATTCACCAGCATGGGAACTCTTGAGAGCAGGACCGTGCATCTTTATCTTTATTGCCCAGAACATCTAGTGATAATCTAGGCACTTACGCTTCCTCAAATCATTCCCTTACCTGATTAACACATATTTTGTGGCTCAAGGAGGATTTGTGGAATTATTGACTGATGGATGGATTCTGCTTCTCTGAGTTTGCTTGGTCTGTCTTGGAGTTGCTCACAAATAGAACAGAACAAACACAACAGCACATACACTAGTGAGAAGGAGGTGTCCCTGGCTTGAGAAAGCTCATTAGCTCTACAAGCCTCATCCTCACAGATGTTCAGGGAGTGATGGAAGTCACAATCATTTACTCTGTGAACCCTGATAAATCATTTGATGGATTTGCCCATGTCATCCATCAGCCTGCACTTGTCTTGAGTACTTGACTGAAGTCTATAAATCTGCTCCCTTTAAAAAGCCCCAACAGGCAATCTCTGATTTGCCCTCGTTTTCTTGCAGTTAGCGTGGAACTTCTCTCTGTAGGATTTTTTTCTTTTGTTTTGTTATGGAACTTGGTGCTGACTTAAGCCAATGATCATTTCCCCCCCCAAAGCAAATGTCTGCTTTACTAAATGGAAAGTCACAACTTAAGTGTCTTACTTGATTGGACTGAGAAGTTTTATGTACATATAAAGAGAAGCAGGGAAAGTAAAATATAAAGGAAGGTGTAAGGGGCACATTTTAAATAAGTACATGAAGACACTGACACCTCAATTTTTAACACTCAGCAAAAAAAAGCACCACCTGAGTTCTCCACCTGGTCAGTCAGACAGAGAGGGAGCCTGTCCACAGTAGGTGAGAACTCGAACGTACTGTCAGTGCGATTACGGAAAGCTCATCTTCTCCAGTTTCCGTTTGTGTCCACATGGACTTTGCGGTCCAAACAAGTAAGTCCAATCCAGACATGGTTTTTCATTCATGAAAGCAAATCTCCTTAAGCACATGTGCCACATTAACGGAAATCCCACCAGAAGCTATTCAGTCCTTTGAAATTGTCATTCCCCCCTTCATGTCTTTTTCCAAAGGCAAATTGTATTGGAGGGGCCAATTCATGAACTCCTTAGAATTTAATGCCAACACAGTCTTCAGATGCTGGTATTTTTATTGGGAAAGAAGAATGAAGAAGAAGATTTTTTAAAATGTTGAGAGCCTGGTTTGGGGAAGAGTTCTGAGTGGTTGGGAAAGGACCCACGCCGACAGACCTGTGAACTCTGCCCACCATCCCCCTTCCAGTGTGCCCAGCCCTGTGTGCTGCTTTGGAGGGACATGAGGAGAGAGAAAGGCAAGGGCAGTAAGTGAATGGTTGAGCTGAGACACCATGAAGGGGAAGCAGAGCAAATGTGCTCTTTTTATTATTCATACCTTGTTTTTATATGCACTTTTAACTTTTTGAAGCGCGCTCACATCCAAGTGCAAATTACATGTTTATGAAGCACTTGGCATCAACAATTGCTATCTCTGTGCCCAGATTATTTCAGAATCTCAGGCCCACTGGGGTTGTTAACTTCCACTTTATTCATTTAGGCTCCTCTGGCATTGGTCCCTCACTCTTATGCCTTTCCTCTCTGCCTGTTTAACTTCTGGAATGGTCTGAACTATAAAAACACATCTCTGATCATTTGATTTCCACGCAAGCTGACCAAGGTGGATCTGAGCACCATAAGAGAGGTTTATGAGGTGTAAGATTCAGGTAGTTTATTTGTTAGGGGGTGGGCAGGCAAGTGGGTCCATATTCTATTTGTGTCTTTTACTGTTTAAAGCATCTTATTAAGTCATAAACGACCCAGATGGATGTGGTCATGATGGGCATTGGCTAAATGAGGAAATAAAAATGAATAGTTTGTGCATCGATTGGAGCTTGCTTTTAGATTGCATCTTTTTTATTTTAATACCATTCTATTAAAACACACACACACACACACACACACACACACACACACATACACAAAACCTAGCAAGAGCTCCAGGGCAGAGCCAGAAGGCTATTTTTAACTTGAGTATTATGCTGCCTTAATTGTATCTTCTCTGAGTAGACAAAAACAGTGAGTTACTGGCAGAGGGGTGGAAAAAAGGCCAGTTCATATTCTGGTATATGTGAGCCCCAACAAACATCTGAAGGTCTCTCCCACAGCCTGCCTTGTCAAGAAAGGTCGGAAGGGTGAGCATGGCTGAAGCAGAAGTCTTAAAAGGAGCTGTTGGGTGGCTGTTGATTAGAAAATGGAAGCTTGTATTTGATGGTAATTCAGAAAAGCCTTGTCTGAGTAATCTGTCAGGTCTTGCCTCCTGGAAGCCTTAGCTGCTGAATGAAAGGCACTAAGCAGAGGTCACCAGGACCATGAATGCCTTGGAGCATCAAGTGGCCAAGAAGGTAGAGGGTCTTAGAGATGGAACATGTAAATGAGGGCGCATCTATGCTTTCCTCATCAAGTGATCGTCTACAATATGTACATTTTTATTGCTATAAACTTGCTAGTTCACAGTGCGTGCTATGGACTCAATATTTGCTCCCCCCTTCCAATTTATATGTTGAAGCCCTAATTTTTAATGGGGTGATGTTTGGAGGTGGGGACTTTGGGAAGTAATAGGATGAGGTCATGGGAGTAGAAGGGTCATGATGAGATTGGTGCCCATATATGGGGATAAAGAGATCAGAGCTTTCTCTCATCTGTGTGGGGATATAGCAAGAAGGCAGTTGTCTATCAGCCAAGGTGTGGGTTCTTACCAGAACCTGACCATGCTGGCGTTCTGGTCTTGGACTTCTAGTCTCCAGAAATGTGAAATGTAAGTGTCTGCTATGTGAGCCACCCAGTCTGGTATTTCAGTATAGCAGCTGGAGCAGACTAAGACAGTGGAGCTCTTACTTGTATTTTTCCTATAATCCTGTCTAGCCAAGGAAATCCAGCACCATCTTTATGGATAAAGCATAAGGGGTTGAGATGTGGAGAGTTATAAGGAATATAGTGTTGGAAGCATTCATACCATCACTAGAGCTCAAGCATCTGTTTTCCCTATCAGACTCACCCTCCCCTACCCACCACACAAAAAGAAATCAAAGCAGAAACAAACAAGCAAAAACCCAAGCATAAAAATACACACCTAATACATTATTCTCTTTTTGAGCTGGGTAGCTATTAGATATTGTAAAGTTTATTTTAAGGACCCACATAGAAACAGTTGAAAATAGGCGACTTAATGGAAACACTAAAACCACATCAATCCAAAATGTGACAAGAAAACAGCTTCTTCTGTTTTTGGTGAAGCAATAAATACAGTAAAACTACTTATTTTCAGAATATTTATGGAGAACAGAAATGAGGTAAGGACTTTCACTTCTAGACACTAACTCATGTTTGTTTGACCTGGGTCAATAATGACAACTTAATTGGCCAAATTCTTACATTTCCCAACTGCTGACTAAGTTAATTTGCAACTTAAAACAGGCATCTCAGTTTCCAAACCCTTGGACTAAAGCCAGTCTGATCCCAAACTTTACCCAGAAATGAGTTGGCACACTGGAACTTGAAAGCAAAAATGTAAATCAGATCATTCATGTGCTTGTTCAAAATAACTCATTTAATTTCTGTCATTAACTATGATATTCGAGCATGCCCCATGGCCATGAACTCCATGGCCACACCCCAGCTTCTTCTTTGGCCTTATCTCTTACCACCCTCCCTTTTTAAAAATTCTCCAACTACATCATATAGACACACTGCACATGTTCATGAATGTTCTTTCTGTGAATTGGATTCAGACTTAAACATCTTCCATCTCAGTAGCTTTAACTCAGGATGTTTGTTAGAATCAAGGCAGCTTTAAAAAATGATCAATATTTGGCCCCACCCTAGACAAGAGGGATTTAAAAATCCATGGAAAAGGTAGGCCTGTGGTTTATTTTAAAAGCTACCTATGGGACTTTAAAGTGCAATCTGAGATGAGAACCCCTGAACCTTGTTATCCTTTTGAGGCCCAGGGACTCGAATCCCCTCTTCCCATTCAGAGTCTAACTGTCCCAACACTGGCCCCCAGTTTTTTACTAGGAGCCTGTAGAATCATCAGCCTCTACCTCTTGCTTTGCTATTCCAGTAAGTAGAACTCAAAATTCCTTTCCCCATTAATTCTCAGAGTCACGGAAGGCCAGGGTAGGAATGTACCTACCCCTTCATTATCTAACAGGAGGTGCTCAAGGAGGCAACGTGGATTGGAACCCACATTTTCTAGCACTGTCACCATTATGGTTTTGGTTACCCAGTTTATGTCCTTCCCTTTTATCTGTGCTGAATGAGGTCCACAGACTGAGAATTTGGAGGATCCTCAACTTTTTTAGTGTACTTGCAAGTTCTCATCCAATAAATCTTTCTTTGAAAGTCCCTCTGTTAACTTTTCTTTCCCCGGTGATTTGGGAGTGGAGGCTGGAGTGTCAGACTAGTATTCTCATTTTTATATGCAAGTAAATCACTTGATTATATTTTTTGTCCTTATGTTATCATGAATATTTCAAATGAATTTTATATGGTTCATATTTATGGTTTGGGAGCTATTTCACATTTTGGCTCATTGCGGTCTCATCTGCATATACGTATCTCAGCTGATGTTGATTGGTCTCATTTACATATTCATCATGCTCCTATTTTCTAAGATATTTTGTTATATACTGGCTTTTCATCCCTCTCCAGTGTTATAATAGCATGGTAGATATGTTTTTAAATTGCTCTCATTTCCATACATAATTTTCCTGGTTACCATAAATCACCACATTGTCACCTAGTCCCCCTACCCTATTCAGTGTAATCTTCACACTTTATACCAAGCTGACATAAGGCTCCGAAGTAATTAAAGTCAATGTAAACAGTTTACGGTGCACTTTGCAAAGCCACTTCACATTGCAGAGTTTAATGATTTCCTTTTCCCCCAGCCGATCCCAAAGCAGTGAAGAGGTTTGAGATAGTGATGCTGATGAAAGCTAAGGTGTGAACAGTGATCATTTCATTTCCAATGGTGACACTCCTGACCCAGTTCTACCAAAAAGCCTACTTTCCCTTTTGAATTCAGGCAGAGGGGAATGCGTTAAGCTGGGTTAATGAAAGAAGGAGAGTCATCAGCACGGGCTGGGGCAGAGTCATTGGATTCTTTCAATCATTCTAACAGGAGGAAGAGGGCAGAATCAAATTCATCAAATCCCCATCCACCCTGCCCATAGAGACCTTTCTCTTCTGGATGAGAACAGGACTAGTTTTCTTTAGACCTTAGTTGTTTGCCCAGTTACTGGCACCTAGTCGCCACTATTTCTCCAGCAATGACATCAGTTTTTGTCTGTGGATCTCCCTCCCTGACTCCAAGTCCATGTGGTTGGGGTAGATGCATTCAGTTCTAAGAATGGAGCCTGTTTACCCAGGCCACAGCCAATTGGAATATCACATTCTCTTAGCTGCTGTGTTTGGTCCAGGGATGGTTATGTGATCTAAGCAAGTCATACCAATCTACAGATCTTCTGGGATGGAGCAAGAAAAGTTCAGCTCTGTCCTTCTGAATAGAACCCAAGATGCGAAGGCAGAACTGGGGCTGCTTGTATTGCCACTAGTGGTGGGGCTGGGGACGGAAATCAACATAATGGAAGGAGACCTGAGAGAGGCACAGAGGCCAAGTCCTAAGGACACTGATCCTGAATAGGGATGTTTCTGAAGCCATTCTTCCTCTCTGACCGTCAAGTTAAATGAGCCATTAAATTCCCTTTTTTCTCCCTTTAAGCCTGTTTGAGGTTTATTTTCTTTTGCCTCTTACAACAAAAGGAATCCTAACAAATGCAAAGTTTATACCACTTATTTTGCACATATTAGGTTGTACATTTTTTGTCCTGGGTTATATTTTAAACTCTAACTATATAAATGTCTAGTAGATCATAGTAGATTCTCAGCCAGTGTTCAAATGCCTCTAAATTTCTACATTATTTATCATTATTATTCATACTATTTAGTATTTTCTTTTTATATCTGGATATCTTGTCTCTCCAACTAATTATATTTGTTTATTCATTCATTTTTATTCATGCATTTATCAGTTATTTATTGTATTTAATCTGTGTGAGGCACCATGGATTCAATATCAAGTGAAAGCAAAAATGTCCTTGTGCTCATGGAAATTTTAGTCTAATAGGGGAGTTAGAAATTAATTAAATTATCACCTAAATATGTATAAAATTGCTAAAATGATAGTCAGCACATAAAGATCAGTGGTAGTATGAGTATATGGTTTGAGTTATCCTCATGGGGAGGTCAGGGAGGACTTTCCTGGGCAAGTGACTCTGGTGTGGGGATCTGAAGGATGGGAGGAGCCAACTAACTTCAGACACTCCAGTCAGAGGGCAGAGAGTGTGCCAAGCAAGGGCCTTAGTTGGAAGCACAACACAGTACATTTTAAGAACTAGAAAGCGGTTAGTAGAGCAAAAGAGAGAATGGGAGAGGTTCAGAGGGCAGAGAGTGTGCCAAGCAAGGGCCTTGGTTGGAAGCACAACACAGTACATTTTATGAACTAGAAAGGGGCTAGTAGAGCAAAGGAGAGAATGGGAGAGGTCCGGTTCCTTCCTTCCTTCCTTCCTTCCTTCCTTCCTTCCTTCCTTCCTTCCTTCCTTCCTTCCTCCCTCCCTCCCTCCCTCCCTTCCTTCCTTTCTTCCTTCCTTCCTTCCTTTCTTCCTTCCTTCCTTCCTAGATAAGAGCAATGGTAAGGCATGCAGGGAAAGCGTGTGTGTGTGGGGTGGGACGGTCAGGTGTGGAAGGTGACATGATTTGATATGAATTCAGAAAATATCACTCTGCTTGCTCTGTAGAGAATGGATTGGCTGAGGGGAGAGCATGCTAATGGAAGCTGGAGAGACAACAAGTAGGTAAGAGGTATAGTAAGGAGTTATAAGCAATAGGACTTATTGTTGTACTTTAATATAAAGAACAATCAAGGGATCTGGAAAAAAATCCACTGAGCCAAACCGGTTTCGGCTATTGTTGTACTTTAATACAAAGTTAAGAACAATCAAGGGATCTGGAAAAACTTATAAATTCTGAATATAATCCTATAAATATGCTATTAATACTCTGAACATGAGATTGTGATTTGGAAACACTGAAGAGTTCTGGAAAGACAGGACAGAAGAGTAATATTTGAACTGGAGCCTGGAGGACAAGCGAGATTTCTGTTTCAATTTTAAGTGGAATTTTAGGCAGAGGGACAGCATCTACATAAGCCCAAATATTTAATATTTCCTTCCTTCCTTCCTTCCTTCCTTCCTTCCTTCCTCCACCTGCTACTATTTTTTAATCCCTCTATGTGCCAGGCATTGTCCAAAGAAAAAGCCATCACATTCTAAATAGGTAATATTATTTCTGGGAATGAAAATGCTTGGGAAATGGCACATTTTCCTACCTGGTGAAAGTGTGTGATACAATGCATGTGCCAGGGGCTTTTGACTAAATCCATAGCAATAAGGGTCCCTTTCAGTTTCTTCTGCAAGTGAGTTTGAACCGTGCAGGTCTGGCAGCAGAGTGGTGGGGAGATTGAAGCTGAGACAGGCATGGCAACCTCATGCAGGAGGCTATGTAAGTTGATGAGACTTTGGATCTAATTGCAGCAGGAGTGAGAGGAGGGCATTCTGGGGATTATTTTGTGGGGGAGTAAATAGGATCTGAGGAGCACTTGGATATGAGGGACAGAGGGGCCTGAGTCAAGGAAAACAGAATTTCCTTGCTTTGGAGTCTGGGCAGATGGTGATATTATTCTCTGGGCTGCATGGGAAGATGAGAAATTTAAGGAGAGAGATAATGGGTACATATTGAATTCGAGGCACTTGCCATTCACTTAGGTGTGGATATTTTGGAGGTTTTCCATTTCAAAACAAAAATTACAGTCTCAGAAGAGAGGTAGGGTTAAAGATGAAGGTTAAGGAGCCATGATAGTATGACATTCTTTGATGAATAATGATTTAGGGATATGACTATAAAAAAGAAAAATGGCCAAAAATGGATCCCCAGAATATCTGAACTTTGAGGAACAAGACAGATGGAGAGATGGCTTATGGAGTAGTCTGGGAAGGTAAGAGGGCAGGCAGAAGGGTGTGACGTCACTGAAATGAAAAGGGGAACAGCATTAAGAATGGCATGAATGGTCAGTGAAATCTATTTCAGTGCATGTAAGTTAAGTACCAGGAAGACAAAGTAGAAGTAATTAGATCAGCCAATTATGGTATTGTTAGGGACTTTACTAGAATAATAGTGTTAGGTAATCGGTGGCCACCTTGCATGTGGGCAGCCTACGGAATGACTGAAAGGAAAGAAGAGGGAGGCAGTGAATATAGGTGCTTTTTCTAGAGTGGTAGTGATGGGAAGAGAGGGGAAGTTAGCAGGGAAGGAAGGCAGAATTTATACAGAAAACTACCCCCCCCTTCTTTTAAATAAGGATAGGTGAACCTTGGCCACACGTTGAAATTAATGAACATAAACGGTGTTGGAAAAAGTAAGATCACTATAATTTTATTTTTTGTGTACTCACTGTGTAGTGCAGGCTGAGTAATAAAGACACGAGGCAGAGATGGACAAGCTGCAGCCGAGGAAGTTGAGGAGTTTCTGAGCTAGCTGCCCTGTCTCTGAAATCATTGCTATGTCAGCTCAGCTCAACCATTTAGATCACCACAGGGAGGTCTTGTCTGAGGCTGAACATCCAATTAGCGGTCAGTCACATTGCTGATTGAATTTTATTAAGGTGGATTATTTGTGATGTCTGATATTCCTGTATTTTAGAATAATTTTGATTCAATTATGGGGCAATGATCTAGTCTATGTTAGTTTCAGGCAGGGCAACAGTAATCCATCAGGAACACACCTTGAG
>NW_006383011.1:13919078-13930982 GCF_000327345.1 Myotis davidii | reverse complement strand
AGTGCCCCACCTCCCAATTCCTGTGAGTGTTGAATGTCTTCAGGAAGGTAAATCCTGAAGACTGCAGGGCTCTCACCCACCTGGAGGGTGCTTACACTGAGAAATTAGAGATCACATAAACCATTTCCCCCTTACAGAACACCTCCTTTAGTGGCCAGGTGAGGAAATCAAGGCCCTGAAAGATACAGTGACTTAATTGAGATTACACAGTAAGTTTGTATTAAAACTAACCCCCAATCCTAGGATTCTGACCACTCCCCTCTAAGCAGATGGTTTAATAACTACCTGCTTTGTGTTTCTTTCACTCATGGTTTTCTCTTTCTCTCCCTCACACCTCAGTGAATATTCTTCTTAAAGGGATGGTGGGGTGAGAGAAAGAGCCAAGAGGAAAAATTGAATGGCTTCAGGAAGGAGAAGCACATGTCACCTGGAGTGTTGCTTTCATTCCCTTGGTGTGATCGGTTTATCTGTTGCTGTGTTTATTGGCCCGTAAGTCCTGAAATCTGGCTGCCACTGCAGTGAACACGTTTTCCCTGCTCGGAAGGCCTGGGAGATGGAATTAAGAGCCTTCGAAGGGAGAGTGGGTTACCTAAAATATGGGAGAATTTGTTCTGCTCTTTATTGCTGTTCGCCATTTGGGGAAAATCCCTACATAAACTAATAAAAAGTGAATGTTCGCATTGACGAAGGAGTTTTCTCTTTTCAAAGGAAACCTCCCCCAGTGCTGTAAACCTTCCCAGTACTTTTAAATGTTTATGTATCAATTACCACTTGTCAGTATGGCTTGGGAACAGGAAGCCTAGCACAGCTCTAAAGCACAAATGTTAGATGCTGCTGTCTATTAAATATTAGTCAGAAATGATGGAAGGTTTCCCTGAAGAAGAATGATGTCGGCAGAGAAAACAGGCTTTTGTTTATGAAAATTCCACTCGCAAGTACTTAGGAAGCAACACCTTATAGAAGAAAGCAGTGAGGATTCTTGGATTGCTTGTGTTCGTTTCAGTGCCCCACTCGGAAAGAGTCCACATTACTGTTTGGGAGCTGTGCTACGGAAATAAAACGAGAGGCCGTGTGGAGGGTTTTCTGGCTTCTAAGCATAGGGTATCCCACTAGATGTGATCTGAGGCTGCTGCCCATGGCCCGATGGAGGCGTTCACACACGGTATTGTCAGGTACATACATTTTCTCCAGGTCTCCAAATCCAGAAAATGCTCCTTTTGGGATGACTCGAAGCTTGGTGAGGACAAACCTCCTGAAAAGAGAATGGACATAAAATATCACAGCCTATCCATTCATAAATAAGTGTCTAATGTATTGTTATCAGCTAACAGCAAACATTCACTAAGTGTTTGCCATTTAATGATGGTTGAAATTGCTTTTACATGGTCTCTCTTCATCTTCACCACAAGGCAGTGAAGCAGTGATGCAGGCACTATTGTTATCCCCATTTTGCATAAAAGGAAACTGAGGTTTAGGGAGGTTAAAACAGTTGCCTAGGGTCACACAGCTCATGGTAGAGCCGGATATGAACCTTGCTTGTCACCACTATTCCATATTGCCTACTGTAGCCCTTCCTCTACTCCAACCCTGAATACCTCTTCCCTTTTTGTCATTCGTAGCTGACCTTTCAAAGAGACAATGAACCCAATAGTAGCAGGCATATTTTAAGAATTTTCATTGCCTGTATTTGTATTAAGTGTTTAAAACTTATCATAATTAAATCCTTTCTGAAGGTGGAAAGTCTTAATTTCTGTTTCCTGAAAGGCTTTAAACTAGATAGGTTGAAGATATTTCCACTACAAATAGCCTAGATTTATTATGTAACATATAAAAAATATTGTTCTAAATGTATAGCTGAGCTTGCAAGAATATATGAGAAATCTCCAAGGGTCTAACTGAAAACCTGAGCAGTGAATACAAACCAGAATACTAAGAGGGTAAACTGAAGCCAAAGTGTGGGGAAGGGCAGTTTTTCTGGACTTTTTAGCCAAAGGATTTGTGTTTTGATGGAAAACTGGTACATGAGATGAAACATGGAAGAGGGAGGCAAAGATCCATTTCTTTCATCTGTCTGTGCATTCTCTCTCTCTTTCTCATGCATTTTAGAAAGAAAGGTACAGAAGATGGATGACAATTTTCAATGAAATACAATCTGGAAATTTTTCATAATTTATAGAAGACATAAATCCTCAGATTCAGAAATCTCACCAAAGCCCAGGACAGGAACAAAAATAAATCTACTGCCAGATATCTATTAGTTAAAACTGTAGACAATAAAAATATTTTAAATGCAAACAAAGAGAAAAAGATATATCATCATCAAATTAAAAATTAGAAAACTTGTAAACATATCTTCAGAATTATTAGAGAAAATAATTGCCAATTTAGAGTACTATATCACAAAATGTTTATTTTCAAATGTGATGCTAAAGACACATTTAGAAAAATTTAATTAGCCACTAACCACAAAGTTTTAGCAAAAGACTCCCTTTATAAATAAGAAAAATTAATTCAGTGAGGAAAAACAAAAAGCAAGAAGGAATACTGAACAAAGAAATTAGTGCTCTTTATTGAATAGGTGGGTTTTCATAATTATTGGAAAACTTACCTACTTAAGAAATACTAACAAAATATTGACTAAGAACTAGGTCACAAACAAATTGGTATCAAACAAATCATTTTTTTGATAATGATGCAATTTAATTACTTTGAAATCAACAAGAAAATAAAATGAACTCCCCCTCCCCACCCCAACACATGTGCACCCAATGGGAAAACCTAAACCTGAACAAAATAAACATCCATTTAAATGATATGGGTCAAAGAAGAAATTACAATAAAAATTAGGAATTACTTGGAATTTAGTTAAAATGCAACATATAAAACTTATGGGTTGTAGCTTAACTGTTACTTATAAAGAAATTTGTAGTTCTATTATACCAGAAAAAGGAAAAAGATGGAAAATTAATGAGCTACATACACTTCCATAGGAAACTAGTGAAAGCACAACAGAATCCTAGAAACAGAAAATTATAAATCCAATATTTATTTATTCCATTTGTGGCCAGAACTTAAGGTGCAAACTCAAAAGCAGTTTAATAAGAAAATTGATTAAATGACAAACTGTTGATAAAAATGTTTTGAGAAGATAAACACTCAGCTAAACTTAATTTAATACATAGAGTTTAAGTTCAAGCTATACTAAACATGGTATTTCACAATTATTAGGTTAAGTTTTAACATAAATTTATGCTAAGATGGGTAAAGAAACTTTCTTGTAATATTGAAAATTTTATTACAATAATTTCAAGGACTCTTGATTTAGAAATCTAACACTAAAAATGATTGTTATAAAAAAGTAACATTATTTGAATGTTTCTTAAAGAAAACTGTTTATCACTTAAAGTTGCAAACCTGACCTATCATGGAAGGCTTTAACCAGAAACTTTCTGATAATTTGTTATGTCTTTATTGATTTAGCTGTAATTAATTAAAATAAAATGTGTGTGCAAATTTCTTTTAAATAAGGGACATTAGTAAAGGCAAAATAAAAAGGAACTTTATTCTTAGTGAATTTTAATTTTAGAAATAAAGTAAATGAGTCTAACAGATTAATTTAAAGCACAGTGCAAAGTTTAAGTATGCCTTGAGAGAAGAAATCTAAAGAAAGTGAAGAGAAAAAATAATTAAGATAAGAGTAGAAATTAATTAAAAACAATGAAGTATATCAACAAAATCAAAAGCTAATTCTTTGGAAAGATTAATAGGATAAAAATATGTTAACTTTAAGCAAGAAAATAACAACAATAAAACAGTGAGAAACATGAAAAGTGACACGTAACTACCAGTATAATGGGTTTTAAATGAGAGAAACCTAAGAACAATTTTATAACATTAAATTTGAAAAAAATCAGACAATATGGACAATTTTCTTAGAAATACATATTTAACCAAAACTGACTCAAGAAGATACAGAAAAATTTAATAGATCTATAAACATTAACAAATTGGGTTGGTAGTTTAAAAGCTACCCAGCATAAAACAAGGTCAGCATCATCTGATTTAAAAAGTAAATTCTACCTCTTTAAAATAATAGAAAATCTCAATCTTACACAAACTGTTCCAGAGACTAGCATAAGAGAATACTCTCCAACCCATTTTATGTGGCTGGTGTAACATCAGAACAAAGCCAGACAGAGACAATAAAAGAATGAAAATATTTAAGTCAGTCTCACTTATTAATATAAATAGAAAAATCTGAAATAATATAGTGCCAATATATATCCAATAGAGGTAACCAATAACACATCATCATCAGTTTGGGTTTGTCCGAGAATTCAAGGGTTGTTAAATATCAGAAAACGCTATTAAAGAAAATTTCCACATATTAGGAATTAAGAGAGAAAAACAACATGATTTTCTTAAGAGTCATAGAAAATGTATTTGATAAAAACAACCCATTCATGATAAATACTTTTAAAAAATATATATTTTATTGATTTTTTACAGAGAGGAAGGGAGAGGGATATAGAGTTAGAAACATCCATGAGAGAGAAACATTGGATCAGCTGCCTCCTGCACACCCCCCACTGGTGATGTGCCCCCAACCAAAGTACATGCCCTTGACCAGAACCGAACCCGGGACTTTTCATTTTGCAGGCCGACGCTCTATCCCCTGAGCCAAACCAGCTAGGGCCATAATAAAAACTTTTGACAGATCAGAAGAAGGGGGAGTATTCTTAATCTGTTAAAGAATTAAGTCTGTCAACAATAAATATACTCAATGGTGAAATATTAGGCACATTCCATTAAAATTAGGAATGAGGCAGGGATGTATGCCATTACATATTTCTTTAATGTTGTGCTAGATATCTTGTCTACACAGTAAAAGAAGAAAAATATATGTTAGGATTTTTTATTTTAAAACTTTCATTACTAATAGATAATATGATTGTCTATACAACAAAGAAATTTTATTCTTAAAATAATCTAAGATTATTATTAGAACTAATAAGAAAGTCTAGTAAGGTATCTGGCTTTATAATTAGTACACAAACTCATTTGCATTCTTTTAATATTTTAAAGTATATCAGTTACAATGACCACAAAACTTATACAATAAGACATTAAGAAAACAAGACAGCAATTTATGGAGCAAGCATAATCAAATATTTAATTTAAAAGCATTATGAAAAGCCCTGAACAAACAAAAATAGCACATTCTAAATGGGAAGTCTCAATATTGTGAAGATACTATGTTAATCAATATTAATACATAAATTAAATGCAAGAGCCATCTAAGGCCCAATATTTTTTGTTTTGTTTTGATATGTGTGCATAGAAATTGACTAGCTGATGAATATTCAGATGGAAGAATAGCCCAAATAATTTTGAAGTAGTAAAACAAGATTAGGGAAATTATAGGTGAGGTTATATGCTTTTTATGAAGTTATAGTGATTAAAATGCTGTGGTATTGACAGGGATTAATAAATAGATCAATGGAAGAGAATAAAAAGCACAGAAATATACTATAAAAGATAGGAAATGGCAAATGACCAGGTAGCATTAAAAATCAATGGAGAAAAATATGGACTAATCAATAAGGGATACTATTGTTTATCCTAGTGGAAAAATAACATTAGATCCTTCTTTGTTACCACATTAAAAATCTCACTTCTAGGTTTACTATAGATCTAAATGGGGAAAAAGCAAAACATTAAAACTTTTAAATAAAATACAATATTCTATTTAGAAGACTTTCTTTAAAAAGACACAAAAAACTGCACACCAAAATTGGAAAGAAAATTTCCAATACACTTGACTATATTAAACTTAAATTTTCTGTAAAACAAAGATACATGAAGTATCTATATCTATATCAGATATAGATATAGACTTGGGAAAGATGTTTACAACACATACAACTAAAAAAGTGTTAGCAACCAGAACTTTACAAAGTAACAACAAAAATATACATACAACCCTGTAGAAAATTGGCAAAGATGTGAACAGTCAATTTACATAAGAGAAAATGCAAATGTCCAATAAACATATGAAAAGATGCTCAAATTCCCTAGTAACCAGGAGAATGTAAATTTAAACGTTAATTAGATACCATTACATGCCATCTCACTGGCAAACATTAAAAGGAACACTTCATAATAACAATGCTGCCGAGGTAGAGGAACAAGGGGACATTTTCTATACTCTTGATGGAAGGGTAAACTGCTACGTGTACTCTGATTAGCCGTTTGGTAATATGTATTAAAACTGAAGGTACAAATGCTCTTGGACCCAGTTATTTCCATGTCTCTGCCATATGTGCACCTGGAGGCAGGTAAAAGATTAATCACTGCAACATCATTTGTAATAGTAAAAAAACTGGAAACAAACGCTGATGAATAAGCAAATGAGTAAGTAGTAATAAACTGACACAATGCCAAATTATAGAGCAGTGAAAAGGAGTGAACTGAGTCGAGCTGCATGCAGCAATGTGCATAAATTCCCAAAGCATAATGTTGAGAGAAAAAAAAGTTCGGTGAGATGTATACAATACGTACAGAATGATATGATGTTTGTAAAGGTTAACAATCTGCCACATAAAACAGTATATTGTTTTGCACGAGTCATCTTTTTATTCTGTATTTTGATGTTTTGATATCTTGGGGCTTTGTGTCTTTGGAGGAACTCCTCCTCCCAGGGCTAATTCCTCGAGTTGGCTCACGATTGGCCTGTGAGTGTGCCTTTCATCTGCAAAACAGCCCATCTGAGCTCTGTATGCCCTGCGGCCTACCTTCTGGAGCCCTTACTCTCTGGGCCACTATTCCTCTGTCCCAATCACCCCTACAGGAGAGTCCCCACACCCCATAGTCTGCTGAAATTATTCAAACTAGCCAATTCTAAACTTGTTCACCCTCTTTTTTTTTTTCCTGTTCATTTAAATGGAGGCCAAAATAATGGCTCCTGCCATGTTTTCCCGTGGCTCCCTCTGCTTCCTGACTGACCCTGGTGCTTCCCCGTGTACCCCTCCTTGGCGTGGTATGCACTCTTCTCTTAGATCTGTGAGTGTAACAAACTATCTTTCAGTAGCATTAGCCTTCTGATCTGTTGGCCTCACTGTACCAGCATAATAATAAAGCTAATATATTAAAACATGTGTAGTGATGCATATATATTTATGGAAAGGAAAATTCAACACCAAAATCATCATAGTGCTCACCTCCGTGGCAGGAGGAAAAAGAGTGGTAAACAACTATATCTATAGTATTTTCTACTTTTTATTCTATATACTTTGAGCTTGAAATATTTTGTAATTAATTTCTCAAGATTGAAATTCTCACCAGGCCATATCCCAAGCATCACTTATTTATTTGTTTCTTTTGAGAGAGAGAGAGAGAGAGCAAGCGAGCGAGAGAGCGAGACAGCGCGCTATTTAGGAGTGGCATCATACCCTTCTTGTCAGATGGCACCTTTACTCCACTGGGGAAGGTGGAATAAAGTGCCTGGGCGATTTCTGTAAAAAATTTACAAATTATCAAGCTGGCTGTGAAAATAAATGTTTTCTTTACTATTCAAGTTACTTAATATCTCTTCCCTGGTAAATGAGGTGGGTGGGATTTACTGTTTTCTTTCCTGAAATTGGGAAGCGTTAGGATCCCTTGAATGTGTCTGTTAGAAGCAGTTCATATCTTGGGCAGTCCATTCACCCTTGGCCAAATTCAATTTCCCTTTTTGGCTTAAAGGAGAATAGTTTTAAAAATCCCGTAAAAAGTTTCTGGCTACCTGGAAAACAGCCAATATTCTTTCTGAGAAAGCTGCCCTTTTATGATGGCCCAAGTGTAAATGACACTGGGCTCTGTGGTCTTTGAATTTCACACAAGTTTAAAAATTAGAGTGAGAACAGCTTGGCAAAAGATATGCAAAAAAGAAATTGATCATCTTCCTGACCTCCAAATGCCGAGTTTTTGTGCTTCACACTTTTAGGTCAAACGTACCTAATCAACTTCCTGGAAATGTGTGTATGAAAACTATCCAAATAGGTGGATTGAACTAAATAAGTAAATCATCCAGAAAAAAATAAAGATTTAAAATAACTTGATTTGGCTATTTACCACGACCCAGCAGATGACTACCTACTGTCAAAATCATTTGGACATCCAATTGTTTGCATTTTTCTTGTTGTTATACAGGGGTCTTGAAGCCTGTGGGGGGCAGGGAATAGCAGGAAAGAGGTACCAAGGTAGGAAAAGGTGGCTTCTATATACAATTTGACTAAAAATTAAACTTAAAAACAAAAATTTTCCACATTTTGGTGTGGGTCTTAACTGTTTAGAACAATTAAACAGATGTGTTCCTTACCTTAATGTGAGTGCAGTTAGCATTCGCCTTTTGACACACATTTAGGCTGTATACACAAATGCCAAGGATGCATTGGTGGTTGCGAAGTCTCCCTTGAGGGACACCCGTGTCAATGTTCTTTGTCTCCCCTCTTCCATGGTGTGGAGTGGGCACTTGTCCCTCACCGTAAGCCAAATGTGGGAGGTATTAGGAGAACAAATAATAGGGGTTGACATGCATTTCTTGCAATTTGGGGAGATATAGAGATATAGAGACTGAAACATGACGAGGCTGACCTCCAAAGGTCAGAAGAGGCCAGCTGCTTTGGGAGGGAGCTGTTTTTCCACAGACAAAGGTGTGGCTTCCTAGGAGCCAAATCTGGACCCTGCAGAAAAGAGCTGGACTGCTTAGCCTGAGGAAAATGGACTTATTTTGATAATAAACTGACCCCAAAGAGAGCTTGCGGGGAGTGGACTGCTGGAAGCCCGGGGCAGGGGAATCAATCTCCGGGAGTTCAGGTGGAGGTCTCTAGTGTGAGGAATCCCGAGGAGCCCGTGCATCACACCAGAGGGTCCCAAAGCCAGAGGGCCACTGTGCCAGCAGCGTTACCTCCAGTACCTTTGTCTCTAGTCTCTCTCCTTCCTGGGCCCAACCCAGGTGAGGCCAGAATCAGCAGCAACTGGGGAAGGAGGTGGAATAAGAACGAGAGAAGAAACTGTTCCTTCCTTACCAGTTGTAGATTTTTGAGTCTGAAGCAGGCCCAAGCAGTGGAATAGGGAAGTTTTAAATCAGAGGAGAGTGGACATTTAATAATAGATAACAGTGGCCTTTCATTACATTTATGAGTCTGGAACAGTTATGCCTGCCCCATATTTCATCTGGGGTGGGGGAAAATGAGTCAACAGAGTAGGCTTGCCTGGCAGTGGTAGTAAAGCTAGTGATTTGCTGGTTGTACCCTACTAAATCCATCTTGATCAATGTGCTATGATTTCTGAGTTGGTCATCCTTTGTAATGCTTTGTCTCTGAGAGAAAAAAGTATTATGAACATAATGGGAGAATGAATGGAAGGAAAGGCATGACAAGCATTCGTATGCCTATTTTCTCCCCTGTTATTTAGTTCTTATTACATGGCTGTTGAGGAATTTAGAACAGGGAGGGTAATTTGGCTTTACCTTTTGGCATCGTTTATGATTTCCAGGAACATTTGCAAGTCAGGAGCTCATCCACATGGATTGTCTACCTGCTACCAGAATGGCTGGAGAGGAGTGGTCCAATTGTGTAGATGTTGTTTCCGTTAGACCATCTACTCAGCTAAATTTTTGGATAATCTATTCTATGTAGACTCTGGCACAAGCTATTGTGTCAACTTATAATGCCAGGATGTTTCATTTAGGAGGGAAAGTTTATGTTTACAAGAGAGAAACTCATGAGGCAGGCGCCACTCAGAGCCCAGCTCCAATGACATCTCATTGTACCCTGAGCCTCCACGATTTCCCCTCCACAACCTTTCCAGAGTGGTGATTCCTCACTTTTATCATCTTCCAGGGAACAGGGCTTTCTAATAGCTCTTTTGAATCTACTTTCCTTTTATTTCCATTTATGTCCCCTTATCTCAGCATCTGTCCTGGGCTGAGGAAAGCAATGTAGGCACTACTGCTAACTGTATATCACTGCTGACTTTATCTCTTCCTTTGTGCAACCTTTATATCAAGGTTGTTGAGGCTTTCATTCCCGACTCCCCCATCCCTTGTTTGCACTGAGTGGTTCTGGAATTACTCTCTATACCACATCATATCATTTGTTCACATTCATTTTATCACCTGTTCACATTCATCTTCTGACCTGAATCTGGTACCTGATTTATAACCCATTTATATAAAAGCTCAGCATGAAGAAGCAACATAGTGAAGAGGAAAGATCACCAGGGTGAAAAATTAGAAATCTGGGCTTTATGCTGGCTCTGCTACTAGGTATGCAAGTGATTGGGAAAAGTCAAGCCCCATCTGTGGAGTGAGGAGGTTGGACCAGATGATCTCGAAGGTCCTATCAGATAAACTTTACAATGTGTTATATAGTAGCATCCTCTTCAAGTGCTCTCCCATTTCAGTCATATTCTGTTTAAAGCAAAAGAGATAATTTTATGTTAAGTGCTCAACACAGAATGAAAACCATCTTAAGGGATTACTGAATAATAGTTAGCCCTTCTTTTTCTCTAGTAAAGGTCAAAATCACTTGAGCCTACCCTTTCCTTTCCATCCCTCTGCCACCACCCAGGCCAGATCTCATTCCCCCATGTCTGCAGCCTTGGTTATGACTTGCTAGCAGATCCTCCTCCTCTGGTCTCTATTGTCCAGTCTGTCTCATCTACCATGATCAGAGTGCTCTTCCTAACACTGCTTGCCTTGACACTCTCCTACTCAAAAGTAAGACAAGGCAAAAGAAAAAAAAAAGCCATAAATATGCCTCTTCAATTGCTCACCATTGCCTTTAGAAGTCTTAACTCATTTGTCTTCCATTTGAGGCACTCCATAATCTACCTCCACTTCCTTTTCAGTGAAATGTTCTATTACTTCCTGTGTATAAATTCAAACTAGACATGCCCTAACCATTAATAAATGGCTTGTGTTATATATGTACTCAAATCCTACAGGTCTGTGTACTATCTTCTGAGTATATGGAATCTACCTATATAAAACCCTCATATGCAAATTGACTGAACAACAAAATAACCAGTGGAACAACCAGTCGCTATGATGTGCACTGACCACCAGGGGGCAGACACTCAATGCAGGAGCTGTCCCCAGCTCACAGGCCCCAATAGGTGGCAGCAGCAGGGGGCGGGGCTGGTGAGTGGGCGGTGCCAGGCCAGCCAAAGCAGTGAGAGTGGGGGACCCCAATCATTCCACTGGTCGCCCCACAGAGGTAGGCGACCGATGGCAGAAGCGGGGGACGGGGCTAGCAAGCGGGCAGCACCAGGCCAAGCCAAATCTCCTTCCATCTGAAAAACAAAATAAACTAACAAACATAATAGAAACAGACTCAACAGATACAGAGAACAGACTGACAGCTGTCAGAGGGGAGGAGGTAGGGGGCTGTGTGAAAAAGGTGAAGGGATTAAACAAAACAAAAAAGAAAAGACTTCATAGACAGACAACAGTATGGTGATTACAGAGCCAAAGGGGCGTGGGGAGGTAAAGAGGGTGTAGGGGGGATAGATGGTAATAGAAGGAGGGCTGCCCTTACTCTTACTCTGTCAGAGTGAATAAAGAGGATTCCACTTTAATGATTCACCAGGGTCTCAGACAGCATCTGATACAATGGCAAACATATTATGCCTCTAAAGCAGTTCTTTTGGTCCTCTCAGTTAATGTCAACCTGATTTTACTGTGATATTTATTGACAACATTTAGCTCAAGATGCAATAATAAAAGGCGACTGTCACATAAAGGTCAGTTTAGAGCTGCTTTTGCTAAGATGTGAGAGGATTAACCAGGGATACACTTCCTTCTAGAATCTATGGGCTCTGGCTGACTATGACAGTCAGGGAAAATGAAACACAGGAATG
>NW_006383011.1:13893709-13919059 GCF_000327345.1 Myotis davidii | reverse complement strand
GGAAAAGCTGATCACTGCACCATGCACCAAAGATAAATTTAAGTATTTCGTAATGCACTTAAAACTAATTTCCGTTTTCTATTTAGAAGCTCCACACGTTTAATCAGAAGGCATATGCCTTGAATAATTATCTTTTACTGACTGTGTAAAATGCAAATGTTGAATGTTCAAATGAACTCTGTTAGAGACAAGAACGAATGCATAGAACCATTTAAAATAGATTCAGAGAAAAAGGAACAGGACGGTGCTCAGAATGCAGCCCTATATCTAAATTCACTCCCAAGATAATAAATATGTTATTTAATATAGGGTTCTGAAGAATGAATTATTTAATCTTCAAGGCAATAACCTGATGATATCTATACCTAATCTTTAAGAGCAACATGTATTTTGACAGGGAAAAATCCCTGAAAAATTTAATTTCCTCTGTGGGGATGACAAGAAAGCATTATTTAGCATTGTGTGTTTTTTCTAATAACTAGAGATTTCACCAGAAATCAAGATAAATACTTATGCTTTGCATCAAAAGAACATAAAATAATATTAAGCTCACATTATGCTTCTCTAGATACTAACTTCTAACCCAGAGCAGATTCTGAATAAATAGTTCACATGTTATAGAAACAAAGCAATTGTCTACAATATTTAATTGGTAGATATAAATAGCAATGGTCAATAGAAATACAAAGACTCTTCATTACAAATGCTGAAATTTATAAATGATAATGCCTAGAGTAATGGTGTGTGGCAAAGCGCAGCTTTGCAGGAGCTATAGCATAGTATTGATACCTTGCATTTAACAGAGGGCATGTCTCCAATTTCCAGAACATGGAGATACATTTCACATTATTCTAAGAATAAAATCTGTATCTTGACTTTTGACATTTCCTGTTTTGAAAACACTCATTGGTCGAAGCAATAGATATTCCTGTTAAACAGGGCCTTTATACTAATTTTAGACTAAAACGTGGTGGTGAGGAGCCGAGTCGCAGGTGGTGGGGTGCAGATCTGCACAGTCTCGGCCAGGCTTTTCCAGCTCTGAACTATGCAAAGCACACAGATTCTAGCTTGTAGGGGCCCTGGTCACTGGACAGGGGCTTGACCTTGGCTAAGAGGAAGAAAGAGGGGGGAAAATGAACTAACATTTAGTGAGGACCTATTATGTACAGCCATAGTTCAAAGTTGTTTATCACACAACCTCACTTTTAGTTCTCACTGCAGTGTAATAAAGTGTATCTTTTAGAACTAACATACAATAAAATTGAGTGCGTGTGTGTGTGTGTGTGTGTGTGTGTGTGTGTGTGTGTATACAGTTCTATGAGTTCTATGAGTTTAGCTCATGCATAGATTCATGTAACCCCTACCACCACAATTGGGATACAGAACAGTGTCATCACCATAAAATTCCCTAGCCACAACTTTGAAATCACACTGACCCGCCCACTTTTAAGCCCTGGTAACCACTGATCTGTGTTCTGTTGCTGTAATTCTGCCTTTCCAAAATGGTATTATACAATATATAACCTTTGAGACTGGCTTTTTTCAGTCAGTATAGTTCACTTGAGATTTATCTCTTTTGTTGTGTAGGCCAATAGCTTTTTCTTTCCTGTTGCTGAGTAGCAATTTATTGTATAGAATACACTACAGTTTACTCATTCGCCCATTGTAAGACATTTGGGTTGTTTTCATTTTGGGGTAATTTTGAATAGGGCTACAATAAACACTGATACGCAGGTTTTTATGTGAATGTTTGTTTTCATTTTTTTAGGGTAAATACTTAGTACTGAAATTAGAGGGTTATAAGTACCTGCCAAATTGTTTTCCAGAACAGCTTTACCATTTTGCATTCTCATTAACTATATGAGAATCCAGGTGCACTGCATTCTTGTCAGCACTTGGTAGTATCAGTTTTGTTTTGTTGTTTTTGGCTATCCTAATAGGTGTACAGTTTTATCACATTGAGGTTTTAATTATCTTAATGGCTACTGATGTTGAGCGTATCTTCATGTGCTTATTTGTCATCCTTATATCTTCTTCGGTGAAGTGTCTAAGTCTTTACCCTCACTTTTTTGTTGTTGTTTTCTTTCTGTTGAGTTCTGAGAGCTCTGGATACATATCCTTCTTACGTATGTGGCTGAAAAAGATTTTCTCCCAATTTGTAGTTTGTCTTTACTTTCTTAACAGTATTTTACATGGAGTAAAAGTTTTTAATTTTGATAAAGTCCAATTTATCAATTGTTTCTTTAATGTCATTTCTAAAAACTCTGCCTAACTCCAAGTCATAGAAATTTTCTCTAATGTTTTCTTCTCATAATTTTATTTTGCACATTTAGATTTATGATCCAAATTGGGTTCGGGTTAATTTTTTAATAAAAGTGTGAAGTTTAGGTCAAGGTTCTTTCTCTCTCTCTTTTTCATTTTTGCATATGCGCCAACACTATTTGTTTAAAAGATTATTATTTTCCATTGAGTTGCTTTTGCACTTTTGTCAAAAATCAGTTAGCCATAATTGTGTGGATCTATTTCTGGAGTCTTTATTCTGTTTCATTAATCTATGTCCCTATCTCTTTGTCAATGCCATATTTTTCTTGATTACTGTAGTAGTATAGTAAATCTTAAAACTGGATTATGTGAATTCTCTGATTTTGTTCTTTTTCAAATTTATTTTGGTTATTTTAATTTCTTTGCCTTTTCATGTAAATGTCAGAACAAGCTCTAATCTGTAACTACAAAAAATCCTGCTGGGATTTTGATTGGAATTGTGTTAACTTATAGATCAATTTGGGGAGAATTGACATTTTAAATGTATTACATTTTCCAATTATAAATACAATATAGTATATCTCATCATTTATTTAGGCCTTCTTTTGATTTCTTTCATCAGCATTTGTAGCTTACAGGATATAAATTTTGTTTCTACTTTATGGATTTATACCTAAGTATTTTAAAACTTTTTGAGCCATTGCAAACAGTATTGGATTTTATTTTTGCTTTCTCATTTTTCATTGTCAAATTGAAGTAAAAATAATTTTTACTTGTTGACCTTGCATCCTGACAAGCTGATCCTAAAATTCATATAGCAAAAACTAGATATGGATAGTGCAAAAGAAGAAAGCTGTGGACTAATATCCCTCATGAACAGACATAAAAATCTTTAGCAACATACTACAAATCAAACCCAGCAACATATAATAAGAATTACATACAATGAGCAAGTGGTATTTATCCCAAGAGTGCAAGACTGCTTTAATATTTTAAATTCAAACAATGCAGCAGTCCTGGCCATTGTGACTCACTTGGTTGGGTGTCGTCCATGCATCAAAAGGTTGCTGGTTTGGTTCCTGACTCAGGAAGACATGTGAACCATTGAGGATTTCTAGGAAAGGGTTGATACTGAAATGTTGGCGTGGCTCTTCTAATTATTTGTCAGGTCCTTTTTCCTATAGAAATTAATTTCCTACATCAACTCAGCCTCACATCAAAAAATAGGATGGGCAGATCTCTCACAAATTGGTTGCAAGACAAGATTTAGAAACAAAGGAGGGCCTGCTTCAGGTAGGACCATAAAGGCCCCCTTCTGCCCACCTTTTCCAAAGCTGAAAACTTGCAGCCCCTCTGACTAGATGTGGACCTCAGCACTCATCGTAGGTAGTGCCTAATATCTCAGCTCGTCACAGGTTGAAGGTAACATCTCGGAGCAGAGGGCACATTGTTAGATGGCATCCCCACAGAACTGGTGGTCTACTCTAACGGGTGGCTCATCAGCAGAGAGGCCCTGCTCCTGTCTTGTTAAGTGAGGGTGAAAGTAGAGTGGGGGGTAGGAGGGGTGGATAGCAGAAATCTCTACGCCAGTGTATCTGACTCTGGATATTAATGAAATAATTTATATATATAAAAGGCTAAGCAACCGTCCGACCAACCGACCGATCTCCCATGGTCCCTCCCCAGCCGGCCGGTAGGTATGACATGCACTGACCACCAGGGGGCAGATGCTTAACACAGGAGCTGCCAAGCAACAGCAACTTTGCAGAGTGCCCTCTAGCACTCTGGGACCCCTCAGGGGATGTCAGACTGCTGGTTTCAGCCCGATCACCACAGGCCAGGCCAAGGGACCCCACCTGCCATAGGGGCCCCACTCACTCTGCAGATGCCCTTTGAGCCCCAGTGCTGTGCCAGGTGTGGCCGGCTGGGGAAGGACCATGGGAGATTGGCTCCAGGGTGTGTCCTGCTCATCTTGCCAAGTCCCGCCCCTCCCACCACCTTTTAATTAATTTCCTTTAAATGTGCACGAATTGGTGCACTGTGCCACTACTAGTAGTAATCTACAAGAGGTCCAGGGTTTCTTTCTCATGATGTGGCAGATCAGACATAAGAAAGCCCATACCATTCTTTGCTTTGGATGAAATTTGGAATAAAAAGAGATCAACTTACAGCAGGGCAAGTAGAGGACACCAACAGCTATATTTTCTTCCCTTTTACTGTGATTTGAGTGACATAGAAGGAATTCACCATTACCATTGTGATTTCAGTTTGTAAATGTTTGAGGGAGATGACAATGTCAGTGATCATGCCAGAGAGAATAGTTCTATATAATAAAAGGCAAATATGCCAATCAACCAAACGGTGGAACTACCGGTTGCTATGATGTGCATTGACCACCAGGGGACAGACACTCAATGCAGGAGCTGCCCCCTGGTGGTCAGTGTGCTCCCACAGAGGGAGCACCACTCGGCCAGAAGCCGGGCTCATGGCTGGCGAGCACAGCGACGGTGCTAAGGACCCCTCGGGGGATGTCCTACTGCTGGCTTAGAAGCCGGCAGCTGGATATCCTTCGGGGGGTCCCAGACTGTGAGAGGGCGCAGCCCAGGCTGAGGGAACCCCCCCCTCACCAGTGCATGAATGTTGTGCACTGAGCCTCTAGTGTTAAAATAAAATAAAATGAGACCAGGCTTGATGATCCCTTTAACAGAAAAAAACAAACAAAAAACATTTAAACCACATAAGTGAAACTTAATCTAGCACATTTCATGAATGTAAGAGAGACTTAGGTTATTTCTTGTAAGTGCTTCTGATAATCATAAGTGAAACTGAAGTCATCTTCCTAAAATGATATAAGATAATCAGTTTTAACCAATCCCCTGCCGTCTGGAAACTCTCATTGTAATAACCAATCATTGTAAAGATTAATCAGTGTCTTCATTTTCACTTTATAAGCCATCCTGTAGCATCCTCCCTCTGAGAGTCATACCATTCTCAGGTTTGAATTATCCCTGTGTGTGAACACTTTGTTTCTTGCTTAATAAAATATTAATATCAATAAAGCTCTCTGAGTTTTCTTTTGACAATAGAAAAGGTCATTATGTAGCAAACCCTCACATGGAGGAAAATTAAAGTAGATTTAATCTTTGAAAAATGCTGACCCTGACCCCAGTGACCCCTCAGAGAAAGGGATGGTCCTTGAAGCTGGCAAATTGCATTTCTCCAGCATCCCAGAAGGCTGGTCAGACTAACAGGCACACCTTGACCTTCTGGTCGGCTGTTGCCATTTCACTGCAGTACAGACAGAGACTTGCTTTGTATTGAGTAGGAACCAGTTGTGCTGAGAGGCCTTCTTTGTGAAGGAGGGTAAGGGTAGAAACATGGCGGTGCTTTTGTTTAGCCAGAGTTTATAATAATTCACCTTGGAAAGTTGCTCTGAGAGCCATTCTGCTTCCATTCTCTTTCATATCCATCAAGATTTTTCTTTTACATAGAAGGGAACGTGAAGAAAGATAAATGTTTCTATTCTTTGCATTCCAGTCAATCTGTAACTTTGATAGAAGCAAGTTGATTTACAGAGTTAATAAGGGAAAAACGGCTTTTAGAGAGATATATTTTGTTCCCAAGGGCCTGTGGGATAGTATGATAAGGGACTGGAGGATGCCATGAATGTGAAGACTCAGTTGCTTCACATGGCTCTTTCTTTTTGGAAGGAATAGGGCAGATAGAGAAGGGTGCAGTCATCCCACCCACCCAGGCAATCTAGCTGGTCCAGCCCTGCTTGGCCCTGAGATGCCCGAAGCCCCTCTGGGTGTGTGGCTGGGGGAGGAGGAAGATGGAGTAGATAGGAGAACAGATCTCTAAAACTATGTGGGGCATGTGGAGGGTGAAAAGGATTTGGCAGTAGAGACTTCAGAAGTAAAGTTCAGTGAATCCAGGTAACAGGTAGAAATATTTGTTTTGAGTAAAAAAAATTAGTAGATACTAAGACTTTGGGGGAAAGGGTTCAAGCCATCAATCCTGGACAGGGTAATTGCAGGGGATGAGCATTTGGAGTCAGTCACACTTGATGCTTCTCAAAGAAACATAACACAACGCTTAAAGATTGAGTGTAGTTTAACCAAGGTAATTTGGTTTATCTGAATATCAGAAATGGTCTTAAAGAGCAAAAAAGGTCTGCCTGCACTGAAAGAGCAAGGGTAGTTTCCTTGGTTGTGGTGGTGGTGGTGGTGGTAGTGGTGTCAGTGGTGTCGTGTATGTGTGTGTGGGGCCAGGGATGTGGGGGGCTTGAGGGAAGTGAGACCTCTTTCCTAAGTTCAGTGAAAACACTATGGTCCCAAGAGAGCTTACTTAAGGTCACTTCATGCCTCCCCTTCTGTGCTTAAAAGCAGAAGTTGGCAATTACATTTCAAAAGTCAGGAAGCTGAGAAAAAAAATAAGTGGAAAAGATTTAAATGAGAAAAACAGTTGAAGTTTCTGCTTCCTCAGAAAGATCAGGCTCTGCAAAATAACTCTCATCAATGTGCCTGTTGGTTCTCACTCCCCAAATGTCCCATCTCAATCTCAACACTGATACACTTAGTCTTTCAGAACAGAGCACCTCTGTCTTTGTAAGCTATGCCGCCCCCCGCCATCCAGCTGGGAGCTGCAGGACTCAAGGTCACCAGTCAGATAAACAAAGCTCAGATGCGTCTGGATGTACTGACCTTAATTCACCTTGTGGGGCTGGTAAGTTCTTCCAAGTGGAAATGAGAGTTGAATGCTGACTTAGAAGAGGTTCATGGCAAGCTGAGGGTGCCCCCTCCTTCTGTCATTCAGCAAAGCTAGACCTTACCTCGAAAGTGAACTTCATGGCCTTAATCAAGTCAGTTAATCCACCCAGACCTCAGTTTTCTTTTCTGTAAAGTGGGTATATGATCATCTGCTCTGCCTTTTGACTGGGGTCAAATGAAGGATTCTGGGTAACTATTAAATACCATGTGGTTGTTGTTAGAGATTTCAAGGATGTGAAGATAAGGCTCTCTCTCTACCCACCTCCCTTTATAAGTGTCTAGGCCTGAATGGTAGGATTAGCCCCCAGCCAAATTATAAAATTGACTTTTATCATTGAATCTTGTCTTCTCTTGTCTTCATCCTTCCCTATGCACCTACATCCCTATTCTTGAGCCAACCACAGGAACACTCTCTCTTTTTCCCTCATGCTTCAATCCTGGCTCTCCAGACATCTGATGCAGTCACTGACTCCTTGGTGTAAATGTGTCATTGCACATCTTCCTGGAGTACTTGTAGTCTATCATAAGTAGCCCCAGAAGGAAAGGCACTGTATTTTATTCATCTGGTATCTTGAAAATAAGAGCTGTTCAATAAGTACATATTGGCCCTGACCGGTTTGGCTCAGTGGGTAGAGCGTCAGCCTACGGCCTGAGGAGTCCCAGATTCGATTCCGATTAAGGGTATGTAGCTTGGTTGCGGGCACATCCCCGGCGGGAGGTGTGCAGGAGGCAGCTGATTGATGTTTCTCTCTTATTGATGTTTCTAACTCTCTAGTCCCTCTCCCTTCCTCTCTGTAAAATAATCAATAAAATATATTAAAAAAATAAGTACATATCTAACAATAATTGCTCCATCTATGATTGTACAAGAGAAAATTGATTGACAATGGTTAATCAAAAAATTCTTAACCATCACTGTCTTTTATTGGAAATGTACTATGTGGCAAGAACTACTGGTATATGGGGGTGGGGGGCTTTACATAACTACTTTGTAGTTCTCTTGATAACCCCACAAAGCAAGAACAGCTATCCACTGAAATTGGGGTTGAGAGAGGCAAGGTGACTTTCCCAAGTTTACACAATTATTCAGCAGAAAAGATGAGTTTCAGCGAAGGCATTTCTGACTACAAAGATGGAGCCCTTTCTTTTCTCCCACCGTGGCTGTGAAACGCATATTGAGATTCATGTTGAGTACACATTCCTCACCTGGACACATCAGTACATATCAATATTTGAGTGTATTTACCTTCCAACTCTCACATGCCTTTTGTCTTCTTAGCCCTTGCTTTGGTCTATATGTGTAAACCAAACCTAGCTTAGAATGTTGGAATCTTGAGATCTAGTTATAAAGTAGGCAGAGGGCTGGGGAGGCTCATTAAATGTTGACTATGTCCCATCTATAATTCTATGCCAAGAATCTGTCATGTAACAGCTGAGTATGGAGGGTTTCAGAAATGAAAGCAAAACAGAGTGAGGCATACTGCAGAGGGAGAGTGGTTTGGGTCTGCTTTTGAGAACATTGAGAGTGAGCTGGAATGGAAGGGCAAGTTCTGGCCTAAGGTGAAGGTAACTGTGATGAGGGTCAAAAGTTTAGATAGCTAACTATACACTGAGTGGCCAGATTATTATGACCACCTGACGTTGTAGGCAAATTAGCCATACACTGCATCATATGGGGTATCGAAGCCGAAGTCCTGTTCGAACACCTTTGCTGTCTGCAGTTACCAAGATAAAACTTCTCCAATTCACCCAGGAACAAAAGGATTGGACAGTTGATCATTGGAAAAAAGTCATGTGGTCTGATGAAGCATGTTTCCAGTTGCATCATGCAGATGGCAAAGTGAGAATTTGGCGGAAACAGCATAAAAGCATACACCCCACATGTATGAGTACAACCCTTCCAGCTGGTGGGGCAGTGCTATGGTTTGGGGCATGTTTTCCTGGCATGATTTGGGCCCTTTAATTCGTGTGGAACAACGCCTGAATAGCACAACATACTGGTTGCACAACCATCACATCTCACAGAACTGGACAGTGCTATTCATCAGGCATGGTGTCTGATTCCTTGCATCACCTTTCAACATCTCGTGGAGTCAATGCCAAGAGGAATCACTGCAGTGTTGAAGGCAAAAGGTGGCCCCACGAAGTACTGGTGGGGTGGTCATAATAATCTGGCCACTCAGTGTATATGGAGTATTGAAGGGTCATTCACACATCCATTCCATAAATATTTATAACCTAATATGTGCCAGGAGTGGAACAAATGGACAGTTAAGACCAAATGGACAGTTAGAAAAGTTGAGAAAAAGAGGGGAAATAGGGCAACTGTAGTTTTGGGTATGAGAGCTGGTCAAATAAAGAGAAAACCACCTGCCGTGGAAAGCATCCTGCACCAGTCACACCCGGCACAGCTCAATAGCACTTCTAAGCAGCCCTCCGTAATCCCTCAGAAATTGCTTTCTTTCCACATGAAGGGAAGATGGAAAGCAACTCTGTCACATTAGGAAAATGAGATTTCAAATTAGAAAAAGGATATGCTATATCCTATGTAATAAAAGCCTAATATGCAAATTGACCAAACAGGGGAACAACTGGTCACTATGATGTGCACTGACCACCAGGGGGCAGATGCTCAATGCAGGAGCTGCCCTCTGATGGTCAGTGTGCTTCCACAGGGGGAGCGCTCTCAGCCAGAAGCCCTGAGCTGGGCTCACAGCTGGCAAGCAGAGTGGCAGTGGCGGGAGCCTCTGCTGCCTTGCATCAGTCAGACCTACCCCGAGGGCTCTTGAACTCTGAGAGGGTGCAGGTCAGGCTGAGGGACCCCCTCTGAGTGCACAAATTTTGTGCACTGGGCCTCTAGTCCAGTGATGGCGAACCTATGACACGCGTGTCAGAGGTGACACGCGAACTCATTTTTTTGGTTGATTTTTCTTTGTTAAATATAAATTGAAATATATAAAATAAATATAAAAAATATAAGTCTTTGTTTTACTCTGGTTACAAATATCAAAAAATTTCTATATGTGACACGGCACCAGAGTTAAGTTAGGATTTTTCAAAATGCTGACACGCCGAGCTCAAAAGGTTCGCCATCACTGCTCTAGTCCTTCAATAAAGATTAAAAATTTTCCACTTGTCCCTGGAAATTAAGACAAGGCTATTTAGGTGGGACCAGAATTGAGGAGTAAGAAAAAAAGCAGTCTAGGGGAGCAGGGCCATCAAGGTGGCCAGCCCAGTGGAAGTGCTTGAGGTCAGAACAAGAGGAGGCCAGGAAGGTACATTTGAGAGCAAGATTTGAATGTTGATGGTTTTCACACTGAGTCACACAAGACTTCATGTTTCCATGTGGTCTGCACCCTTTATATTTAATACATCATTGCCCAGTAATAATAGCCAACAGTAACTTAATGCTCACCCCCTGCCAAGCATGATTCTGTGTGTTTTACCTTTATAATTCAGCTTATTCTTTCAATAACTGTAGTGTAGGAACAGTCTCCATTCTCATTTCATAGGTGAGAAAACTGAGGCACTGAGCGTATATATTTTGGGAAGTGACAAACTCAAGAATTGAACATAAGACGTCTGGCCCTAATGCTGATTCATTATCACTTAGTAGATTGCCTCTGCTCATTAAATTCCTCAATAGAACTCTTCTGTGAAGAGCACTTGTCTTGTAAATCATTTATTTCTAGGTAGATATATGACTTTAACTAATATTCCATAAAAGTAAGTTAGCTGACACAATTCAAGAAAAATGGAATGGGCAGAGGCTCAACATAATAGTTAATTTTTAGCTGATTGCATCTTTGCCACCATCATTAGGTTTAAGCCTTTTAAGGATTGTGGGTTCTATTTTCTCTGTCTTTCTTACAACAGGTGGTATAGAACTTTGCATAGAGCAGGTGATTGCAAATGCCTATCAGTCAATTCCGCCTCCCCACATTTAACAAGTTCGTACAGTTTCCAACCCTACCAGGTTATGTCTGACTTGCTTCTTGTGCTACCCTCCCACTGTGCAGACATTTGGACTGGAGATCGCTGCCCAGCCAGAGACAACATTTCCAGCTCCCTTGCACCATGGTGGGCTGTTTGAAATTCTGGCAATGGAATCAGTGGACGAGCTACCCAGCCAGGGACTTGGCTGGAAGGAGATAAAATTTTTTGTCATGTAAGCCGTTGTGATTTGTCAAGGTTGCTTGTTATAGCACTTAGCTTTATGAACACACAATGATTATGTGAATACACAGTGATTCCTTTAAATAAAAGAAAGGGGAGGGGGAGTCCTGAGTCTTGCTTCACACATGCCTTTGGCTGTGTAACTTGACTGTGGGCAGACCCCCCCCACCCCCCCAACGCACACACACACTTGTTTTTGTCCTAATTAGTTGTTGCCATCTTGTCCTCATTGAAACATTATGATGCATGTGAGAGCCCATGTTCTGAATGTAGGAGAGATAGATGGTAGCCCCAGAACCTTCTCTGACAGACACAGGGCCATTGTATAACCAACCATCATTTCCTTCCTTCCCAGTGCCTGCTCTGCCTCCTGTTCTTTTTCACCTGATCCTGTGAGGAAAATTGGTGAGGACAAGTTTTGTTTTAATCCACTGTCCATTCTTCTCCTCAGGTGTTTTTGCTTTTGGTCTTTGAATGCAGACTGATCATAGTTTTTGCTGAAAGAATAATCCTCAGCCTGCAGCTCAGCTGGTTACTCTGTTTCTCTGGTCGGCTGGGGAAAGTATTATTAGACGATTTCTCTTCTCTCCAAGGGGAAAGAGACAGTGATTTGTTCCTCTGTTCAGGTCTCAAAAGAAGGTGAAAAATATCATTTTCTGGTGGCTTTTGTGTCTGAGCGCCCTGACAGTGGAGAAGGCAGCCGTCATTGCCCAGGATGGCAGGTTTATTGACTGGGATCATGTATGAGGAGGCCTCTCCCACAGACACCCTGCAGCTGCTGCTGTCCTTGCCTCCCAGCAGATGACCATAAGGAGCTTTCACTGGGGGTGCCAGGAAGCACAACAGGACAGTTGGCAGGGAAATCTCCATATTCTGTATGTATTCTGCAATGCGTCTATTTTTTTTTTTCTATTTAGTAATTACTTTTTACATTGGAACAGTCCGTCCTCTTTACAAAATGATTCCACATGGATCAGCCCATGGGATTCTCCCAACATCTTGGTGAAGCAAGTGGGGGCAGACAATTTCCCCCTAAATTATAGAAGAGGAAACCGAAGAAAGGCAGTTGACACAAGGATACTCAGCTTCCAAGTGATAGGGTAGCAACTAGAATCCCCTACATATTCTTTTCACCTAAAGTGTTACTTCCCATGGAAAGCAAGATTAAGGCCTTGGTTATGTGTGTGAGCTTCTTGTAATTGGAGTCCTCAAGTTCAGCAAAGAGAAAAATCCCATTCTAATAATTACATTTCTGCTCACAAAACTTGAAATAGATATGACCAAGGGGCTTCAGGATAATGTATATATATTATTATAAGAAGGTGAGGTTGACGAAGAGAAATGTCACTTTTTTTTCTGGTAAAATTCATTTGAGTATATTTATGGATGAGATGATTGTGTCTTGGATTTTCTTTAAAATAACACAGTAGAGGAGGTTTTTGAGAAGGTGATACATAGATGAAACAAGATTGGCTATTTATTGATAATTGTTGAAGCTGAGTCTTGAGACACTGGGGTTATTATGTTACTTTTTGCACATTTCTGAATATTTTTTAAAACCTTATAACAAAATTCTAGACATATAAAGATACACTGATGGATGCAGGAATTTTCAAGCAGAAGTAGCAGACTACTGGGTGACATATACAAGAGAGCATTGGATGCTGTTGTTGTGCTTTATTTAGATTTTTAAGTTGCATCAAGATATTTAGATGAGCTGGTCATGCTGTATATTGAATGATGCATTAAGGCAAAATGAGATCCAGTCTTGAAAACTTTTATTCCTGAGACAAATCCCAGATGTTTTTTTGGGAGAAAGCATTCGGGGCGGGGTGGGGCGGAAGAGGAAGAAGAAAAAGCCCCAGGACTGCGAAAGGGAAAGGAAAGGGTCAGCTGATAGACCATGTTTGAGCAACAGGAAGGATCCCAGGGAGACAGGACAGAGCTCTGGGAGCTGTGACCTAAAACGTGAAAACGGATACGCTGTGGGAAGAGCGCCCTTTACCACCAGCCTTAGGTACCGGTGACCTTGAGGAGATGCCAATGCCTCCAGATGTGTGAGGCTCGTAGCAGCAGAGCCAGTTCTGCCTGACAGGGCCAAGCCATTGTAATACATTGCTTATCCTGCTGGCAAAACACGGTTTGGGAAACTGTGCAGATGGCCTTATGTGGCTCTACAAATCTGGTTGGTGCTGGGGTGAGAGGCTAAGCCCAAGAAAGCTATATTCTCAGCTCCCGTGAGTTCTTGTCCCCTCGGCGCTGGATTTTAAAAGGATGATTATGTATGAAAACAGTTCATCCAGCAACATCTCCACCTTATGTTCCGGGAAGCTGTGGATTTACACAGACAGGGAGGGAGCTGATGTTAGCTCAGCAGGTTAGGAGAGGAGATTTAAATAAAAAAAACATTCAAGGCTTTTTTTGTTTTCCTTTGGCCCAAATGCATTTTTCCCCTTTAAGTCAAGGGTAACTAAGGAGAGCCTGTAAGAATGTGAGTTTGTTTGTCTACCCCCATCCCAAGAATAACTAGTTTTAATGGAATTGAATTGTTCTATTAGAGACCTGGCTTCTGGTTTCCTATTGTGACAGTGACATTTTGTGGAAGTGGTTTCTGAACTAAAACTGAGCAGAAAGGGACCCCAGAATGCACAGAGGGAGGCTTGGAGCCCAGGTACACTGGCTCCGACAGAAATGCCAGACTTGTTGGCAGCAAATTCTGCCTTTGCCTTGATTTCATACAAAGAGCCTTAGTTATCCCACACCCACTATCTCCTGTCATACTCAAGTGACCTGTGAGTTGTTTCAAAGGAACTTATTACTCCCATTCAGAAGATGGAACAGTTAAGGCTTAGAGAGAAAGGCAGAGTCAGTCAAAAGCACATTTCCCCAGACTCAGATCATACCGCTGTCCCCTCAGCAGGATGGTTATGCTTCCGTGCCTCTCTCGCTACATACCTGCTCTCCAGCAAACTCATCCTTCTGCTTCCCTCTGTGGTTACCAGAGGGTGACACAGAGTCCACTGTGTGGATGAATAACTTTGGAGCCCCAGCACCACCCCATCGCCAGCATAGCCACCTGCACCTAAGCTTTGCTGCATCTCAGATCACAGAGCTCAGTGTTATCTAAATGTTAAATAAGGCGATTAGGGAACAATTAATTCTGAGTCCTGGGAAGCCCCTGTGGACTCCTACATTTATTCTTGACCAAGACAATATTCTCTTAATGCATCGCTTTAATAGAATGTGTCAGAGCCAGCGGGCTAGATTTTCCTTTGTGGATAAACTACAGTCGTGCCTTTGGGGAAGCACAATGAGAAGGTCTGCACATTAACTTGGAGTCTCCCGTTCAATCTGTAGCTGAAATACTTAACAGCTGTGTGACCTTGGGTGCGTGAGTTACTGCTTCTAAGTCTCTGTTGCCACAGTTAAGAAAAATAATGAGAGTAAGAAGCGTATAGGCCAGGGGTCCTCAAACTACGGCCCGCGGGCCACATGCAAATACAAATATTGTATTTGTTCCCGTTTTGTTTGTTTACTTCAAAATAAGATATGTGCAGTGTGCATAGGAATTTGTTCATAGTTTTTTTTTTTTAAACTATAGTCCGGCCCTCCAACGGTCTGAGGGACAGTGAACTGGCCCCCTGTTTAAAAATTTTGAGGACCCCTGCTATAGGCGTACCATGGCCCTCAAAATGGGCAATACATGTGAAAATATCTTAGAAAATATCATCAAGATAATGGGAACAATCACAATACTTTTATATTATTGAAGAAGAAGTTTAGATGGTTTCTCTCTCACTCTGCCTTGGGGAGACTGAGGCAACCTAAATTCAAATAAAAGAAGAAATTGTAGGTGGGGGGAGCATCTATATATATAAAACCCTAATATGCAAATAGATTGAACAGCAGAACAACCAAACAACCGGTCACTATGACGTGTGCTGACTACCAGGGGGCGCACGTGAAACATGGTGGGCCTTGGCTGCAGTGGGATGGTGTAGCACGTGAGCAGCGGTGCCAGACCAAGGTGGGGTGCCAGTCGCTTTCATTGGGGCGAACCAATGGTGGTTACTGAAAATACTTTGCTCCCACACACCGCAGTCCTGCCCGGTGCTCACACCTGATGCTGGCTCTGGCCCCACTCGCACCCAATGCTGGTGCTGGAGCTGCCGCTCGCACCCGCTGCCAGTGCCTGGTGCCAGCCCTGATCGCCCCTCAGGGCTTCTCCACCTCCCCCTGCTCCTGAGGGGTGATCAGGGCTGGCAGCTGCCTCTCACACCTGCTGCCAGCAATGAACTTGCTCGCACCCACAGCCGGCACCAAAACTGCTGCTTGCACCCGCTGACAGTGCCCTGCATCAGTCTGATTGCTCAGTGCTGCCAGCAGGTGCAAGTGGCGACTGTGGGCCCCAATCACCTCTGAGGACTTCTCCATCTACCCCTGCTCCTGAGGAGTGATCGGAACAGCAGTGCTGCTCACACCCACTGACAGCCCTGGCAGCAATAGCTCCACACCATAAGCTGGTGCGAGTGGGGCCGGTGCTGTCAGTGCGTGGGAGTGGCGGTGGTGGGAGCGAGGCTGCCAGCAGACAGGGGACCAGGGGCTACGGCGGGGGGCGACAGGGGTTGGGCGAGCGCACGGAGGATGGGCTGAGACCTGTCCCTGTGTCCATCGCAGCCTCGCAGCCCATAGTGCCTTTCAAGGTGCACAAATTCGTGCATTGGGCCCCTAGTTAATAACATATTGGGCTCAGAGCTGAATACTGCTGCAATGATGGTTCAAGCCTTTGAGTGTGGTAAAGACAATGTGACATGAGGGGATACAAGCTACCTTATCTTTCAAAGTTAAGAAGGTACAGAAAAAAGTATTATTACCCAATGCTAAAATACAAAGTACTAGAATTTGGTTTAAGTCATTTGGTTGAAAAGTTCGTTTGGCCTCCTTCCTGTCCTTAGAGAATAATCCTAAGACCAGTTCTAGGGGACAGGATGTACAAGGAGAGCAGCTGGCTCCCTGAAACCCCAAAGTGGTGAGTGGAGAACCCCTTAGTTATAGGAAGAGGGAAGATAGAAAGACTTGGCCACAGGATCCAACCAGGACATCTGTAGGGATGAGAGCAGAGAGGGATTGTTACAGTTGGACGGACCTCTCTAGACCCAACACTTCATACATGTGGGACATCACAATCCCTGTGATATTTATTATTATCTCACACCAAAGTCAAAGAGCGTATGTGTTGAGCACCTTCTATGTGCCAGACATGATTCTAGCTTTGTGAGAAGAGAGAGAGCAGATCAGCATGGTCCAGATACATAAAGACTATGCAATCTAGTAGAGTGATCATTGTAACTTGGGTCAAGTGTTAGGGTGAAAACAAACATGGGGCTGTTGCTGAGAAGTTGAAGATAATGCCAAGTAAAAGCTTCTCTTGGAGATGTTTGGTTTTAGGGAATCATTAGTAGTGGAGCTGAGATTTGAACCTAGGGGACCACATGCATTCCAGTAGGACATGCTGCTAGAGACACAGTCCCCTCAACTCAAGTCATAAATTATCTTACAAAAAAGTAAAAAAACTGTAGCTGCCCTTACTGCAGCATTAGTAAGAGTTAGCATTTGCTGCCAAGGCTTCTTCACTCACTCGGCTGATTTATGGTGCAGCTGGGGTTATGTCATTCATGGTGCCAGGTTCCGGGGCTGAAACAGAATACTGAACAGTGGCTGCTCTCACGACTCAGTCTAGGGCTGTGAAAAAACTGATTTGGTGTGATATTTGCCATCATGCAGTACAGGGGTGGCTATAGGACCCCAGAAAACAGGACAGCCTTTGGGGTCCTAGAGATTTCTGAGATGAGGTAAACCCTGGCGATGTGTTTGTATTAGAATAAAACATATAGCCAGGCCTACTTTGGGTGTGGTAGCATCTTGTACCAAGGCCACAAATTAGAGGAAAGTTGGCATTTTCCAGGAATTGTAGCAAAGTCATCATAGGTAGAACAGAAGGGTAAGGAGTTTGTAAGAGCTGCATCTGTATGTGAGCAAAATTCAAGTCAGGAGGGCTCTTCTTAGGCCATATTGGGGAATTTGGGCTTTGTCCCCAAGGAAAGTAGGGAGCCCTGAGAGGTTTTAAGTAGGGGGGTGAAATGAACAAACTCGCGTTTCAGGCGTTTCTCCTGCTGCTATGTGGAGATGAGTGGGAGGGATGAGACTGAGGCAGGACGATGAGTTCAAAGGTTCTACAAACATGGTGAGGTTAAGGGTATGATTAGTGTTGGGTCAGGATCTCAGTCTTTGCTATGCTACGTATAAGCCAAAACTGAACTTCAGTTTTCCTCTCTCTACAATGAGGATAAAAATTTTAAGGATGTTGTTCATTTCAAAGTCATCATAGGTAGAACAGAAGGGTAAGGAGTTTGTAAGAGCTGCATCTGTATGTGAGCAAAATTCAAGTCAGGAGGGCTCTTCTTAGGCCATATTGGGGAATTTGGGCTTTGTCCCCAAGGAAAGTAGGGAGCCCTGAGAGGTTTTAAGTAGGGGGGTGAAATGAACAAACTCGCGTTTCAGGCGTTTCTCCTGCTGCTATGTGGAGATGAGTGGGAGGGATGAGACTGAGGCAGGACGATGAGTTCAAAGGTTCTACAAACATGGTGAGGTTAAGGGTATGACTTTAGTGTTAGATGGATCAGGATCTCAGTCTTTGCTATGCTACGTATAAGCCAAAACTGAACTTCATTTTTCCTCTCTCTACAATGAGGATAAAAATTATACTTCCAAATAAGGATGTTGTTCATTTTACCCCCCTGCTTAACATCTCTCAGGGCTCCCTACATTCCTTGGGGACAAAGCCCAAATTTCCCAATATGGCTTGAATGAGATAATATGGATGCATGGACAGTCCTTAGCACAATACCTAATGCTATGCTACGTATAAGCCAAAACTGAACTTCAGTTTTCCTCTCTCTACAATGAGGATAAAAATTTTAAGGATGTTGTTCATTTCACCCCCTGCTTAACATCTCTCAGCGCTCCCTACTTTCCTTGGGGACAAAGCCCAAATTCCCCAATATGGCTTAAATGAGATAATGTGGATGCATGGATGGTCCTTAGCACAATACCTAACACATAGTTAAGTACTTGATACATGATAGTTGAAAATGCTAGAATTTTTCATAACCCCCACATCACTGACCTAACACAGAGTTAAGTACTTGATATATGATAATTGAAAATGCTAGAATTTTTCATAACCCCCAACTATGCCAGCAATAGCCTTTTCTACACCCACATTTTGCTACCGTACTTCTTAGAGCAATGCTCATAGTTCAAGGTTCCGGCCTCCTTCCCCCTGTATCTGCTTTGTTGGCTTTAATTAGATGCCAAAACACAAACACGGGAGCATTCCCCTGCCCTATTCTGTTTCTGCCTGAGGCTTTGATAAGGGTGGAAACATTTTAGTTCAGCTAGCTCTAAGAGGAAGAAAAACACGGGAGAAAGGGGAGCTTGGAAGAGGGGAAGGCTTTTCCTTCTTCATCTACCACTGTGTAAAACATGGCCTGGAATTTGTTGAGCATCCAACCATTGTTAGCTAGGATTGTTGTCACTGGCTTGGTCAGAGGTTGGAGGCCAACAGCCCTAAAGCAGACCAAGGAAAAAAGTTCAAGGGAGAGATCTACTTCTGTTTCAGATAAAAAAAAATTACTGAGGGCAACTATGGCATATGCCGCTTCCGTGTTTAATACCGATCCTCCTAGGTTTCCAGGATGTGCCTTCCAAACCAAAGCAACCCCCTCACTCCCCACCACACACACCTGTGCATCTGTCCTGTGCCATGAGTGGCAGTGAGGGAACTTCTCTACTGAATGAGACATTCCAGCTAACATCCTCCACCTGATAGGGCTTACTCGGGCTCTCCTGAGAATCTGCTCCATGATGGTTGATGGGAGACAAAGAGGAAGCAAAGGAAAATCGGTTTATACATGGAGAATCACCTTCCCCTTTCCTCTCTCTGGAATTCAATCTGACTAGCAGCTGCTCTGTTTACCTGAGCAGAGGACTAATCAGGGTCCTAAAGAGTGGGGTTTTACTACTCTCCAAGCATTGAACAATGCAGCTGAAGAGGAAGAAAAAGAAAGGCTCAGTAATATCAAGAGCCCAATAAATATGTTAAAGTGAGTTGGGTTGAGTACAGCACCAGGGAGATATATTTTAACCTCCTCCCTCGTGTCTATGTCTCGGATTTCTTTCCATGTGTGCCCCTAGCTCCACCATCATTGTTTATGTCCCTGATCATCCTTAAAAGTGAAGTATTTTACCCCAACTTTTCCACCGGATCTCATGTTATCATTTTTATTGACTTCCATGGGTTCTATTTTCATCACAGTGATGCTCACACATTATAGGAAAGAAGTAGGGAACCCAGTGAAAGGAGTTATGGGATTATCTTAGGAAAATGTGAGGTGGAACCAAATTTAATCATTTAGAAAACATTGATGCACATTGGACTAGGAACTAGGGTGCTAGAGATTTAGAAGTGTTTGGGCCTAACTGATAAATAGGTGTGGCCAAGAGCTATGGGGCATCTCTTTGAAAATGTTCATTTACTGGATTGGTGAGGAGAGGATGCCCCTGAGGAACAGGATTTGTATGAGGAGGGCCTGGCAGCAAAGTCGGCACAGGGAAAACCCAGAATATCTAACACCTCCCAAGGCTGAGGACTGTGTCTGAGTGCCCTGCAGGGAGGGCCCTAGGCAGAAGTAGAAGTTGAGGAAGCTCTTTGGGGCGTGAGGGGGGTTAGAAGTGCAGGGGAATTGGGAGGTTGGGGAAAGATGGAGGTGGGCTTGGGGTGTGTCAGAGAAACAGCCAGTGCAGGGGATCTGGTGAATGGCTGGCTGAATGGGACCAACTGATGACTCCAGTCCACTAGGGAGGGTACTACTAGTTGCTCTATGAGAGATGGTGGCTCATTACCCCAACGACCCTCATTTTGGCATCAGAGGGACTAGAGAGGCATCACATGAATTGGCTTCATGGACAGTGGACTTTGATGAGGAAGCTCAGAGTAGGATAAGATTGCTTCTGGACACATGTGGTCCACTTCTGATGGGGAACATAAAAATACATTTTTTGGGGAGGGGGATAGCAATCTGACCCTGTACCTAGTTAATCAGTATTCCTAATGCACATTCTTGTTAGCCTATAATCAAGTCACTGTCCCTTCCTTAATTATCTGGTCTTATAAGACCTGTTTACCTAAATACTCACGTTTTACAGAGGCCATAAACCATGAACAATACATAACCCCCAGAGGGGGTTATCAGCACTGGTGCCAGTCCAGGCCTTTAGGTGTGGTCTCACGTCCCCATCCTAACACAGGGGCTTTTTGCAAAGCCTGGGAAAGGTCCGGAAGTCTGATCCTTATTTGGGGGACAAAGAAACCAAAAGGTATAAAGAGAGAGCTTTCTCCATATTGGTTTGTTCAGGATTTGGAAACAGGCTCCCCTGAATCATGGTACTAGTACATCTGGAAATAAATGTGTTTTTTTTTCCTGTATCTCCAGGTACTCCTGTGTATTTTTCAGTTCGCCTGGTAAATTCTACAACACTTCCAGGAACTGCCAATGTAACTCGGGGATCCTTTAAGGGAAAAGGGAAAAGTGACATTATTGGGGAGTGGCAGAATAGGGCAAGAAGCCAGAGACTTTATAATTTACTGTCACTACAATGTGCTTTGTTTCTACTCTGCTGGTGGGCTTTGAGGAAATTTAGGCTACATATATTTGAAAGTGTTCTGTGAATGAAAAAGGGGTGCTATAATAAATCTAATTGAAAGTAACCTTATAGGGTTATAAATTCCTAACTGGGTAGCCACATCCCTATCCATTGTTTTTGTATATCTAGATTATGGCAGAAGTGATCCTCTTAACAGACCCCTCCAGGAGCTCATCATCTTGTTAACTATCCCATACTTTACTTTCTCCCACCTCCTTGTAATCTTTCTCCATTCCCTCTTTAATTCAAAATGTCTAGAGGAAACTGCAAAACTCATTCTTGGGAACATTTGAGATCTTGCTTCTCAGCCTTGTCATCAGTTTGAGCTCAAATAAATTCTTACATAAATTCTCTACAGTTTTGGACATTTTTGTGTCAATAGTTCCATAAGCAAATATTGCATAGTTTGGCCAGTCAGACAAGAAGAGCCCTCTTTTTTTCTTTTTCCTTTTTGTCATTCAGTAACCTTCTCTTCTGTAGAAGGTTCCATGCACCTAACATTTTTCTTTGACTTCCCTTTCAAACCCATCAATTTAATTTACCTCACACCTGCACAATTCCATTCCTTTTTTGCCACTGCAAATTTTAAATCACTGGTTTGTTTTGCTTTGTTTGATCAAATCGATTAGCACTAAATTATCTTACAGGACTCTTGCGCAAATATTAAACAAACATTTATATAGATTGTCACTGAGATCCCAACACCCTTGGACACACTCCCCTTTCAGCTGGTGATTGTAAGAGGCAATTTTCAACATAGAACGAATGAACAGAAGTACAAAAACAGAGGAAGGAGCCCAGATGCCAGGTCCGTGTCCCATTTCACACTTAGAGTTGTGTGAGCTGGCATGTTGTGCAAACTCTCTGACCCTCAGTTTTCCCATCTGCACACTGGGGCTAATAGTAGTCTCTACCTCATAGGGTCACCATGAGGATGAGATGAAAGAATGTGAACACAGCACATGGCGGTCGCAGACACAGAGAGCCTTGGTGATGGTGGCTCATCAGAGATGTAGCTGGTTACTGCTTTGTGCTCTGGGTGTAGACTCCCATCCTCTAAGTCAAGATGAGAATGGAATTCATTGTGACTCAAAATTTTGGGGGAATGTAACTAATGTAACTTGAGGATGAAACTAATGAATTCTGGTTTCTGCCGTTGGATAGGTGTCTTTTGTAGTTAACTGACACTTTAACATAAGTCAGGGGAAAAATTGTCACCAGTTACATCATGGACAGATTAAACAGCCTTCCTGAGCCTCTCTGTCTTCTGCACTAAGAGGCAGTAATGCGAACTGTTCTAAATGGGCTCATCATAGCTGTTGACCTGTAGTAAATATTGGTTTCCTTTCCACTTTCTTCCACATTTTTAAGTTCTAAATCAACATTATACTCAGTGTAAGTCAATTGGGTATTAGAATAGGAGAGCACCCTGGTTGGTGAGCACAGTGGTTAGAGCCTTGGCCCAAGCACCAAAGGGTCTCGGGTTTGATTCCCGGTCAAGGGCAGGTATCTGAGTTGCTGTTTGGCTCCCCACCCTCAGTCAGGGTGCATGCAGGAGGCAATCAGTAGATGTGTCTCTCTCACATGAATGTTTCTCTCTCTCTTCCCTCCCCCTTCCACTCTCCTGAAAAGCAATGGAAAAAATATCCTCATGTGATATTAACAAACAAACAAATAAAAAAGGGCACAAAAGCAAAATGCATTGCAATGTACCAAGAGGAAAAGTGAATTTGAGTTTTTCTTCTTGGCTTAATAAATGAGCAGGAACGAGAAGTCCTTTAGAGACTTCCAGAGGGCAAATGATAGTGAATCAAGTCATTCTACTTTGCATGGTTGTCCTTTGAAGGAAGACTTGCTGGAGTATTAGGTAAATTGCTTTGGTGAAGTCCTTGTGTGTTGGGGTACAGGTAGCACTATTCATTAACATCTATGTGCCAGATACTGTGCTGAGGGATTTATATGAACTACCTTTAGTCTTCACAGCAACCTTGGCCTTAGATTCTGTTTTCATCATTTATAAAGTATGTACCTTTGGACAAATCACCTGATCTTCCATTTCTTCATCAGTACAAAATAATAATAATAATAATAATCATAATAATTATGATTATTATTATTATTTCTCATCAGTACAGTGCAGAATAATACCCTTTACCTTATTGCCATGGTCTGAGTGTTTGTATCTTTCTAAATTTCATATGTTGAAATCCTAATGTTTAAATGATGGTATTTGGAAGTGGAATCTTGGGGAAATGACTAGGTCGTGAAGGTGGAGCCCTCATGAATGGGGCTAATGCTCTAATAAAAGAGGCCCCAAAGAGCTGCCCCACCATCTCCCCCATGGGAAGACAGTGAGAAGCGGCTGTCCATGAACCAGAAAACAGGCTCTCATCAGACACCAAATCTATTTGTGACTTGATCTTAGGCTTCCCAGACTCCAGACTGTTAGCAATAAATTTCTTTTGTCACTAAGTCACCCGTCTATGGTATTCTGGCATAGCAGTCCAAAAGGAATAAGACACTCACACATTATAAGAACCAAATGCCTGTCAAAGTGTTTTGAGAACTGCCAAGTACTTTGTAAACGTTGGCTGTTGCTCTGAATTAAAAGAGCTGTCAGGAACAGAAATCAGGCCTGTTTTGATGTCTCTAAAAACCCCGCACCCTGTGTGCATTGCTCTACTCGTAGCTGAGAGCGGTGCAGGAAGGGGCCTCATCACTTTTTGGCTCTCAACTACATTCTAGGCATTCTGTGAAGGCTTCTGCATGCCTGCCTGGGGGTCCTACATAATTTAACCTCCGTTACCTTTGAGTTACCATTTGGAACACCTCCATGCATGTGACTAAAGCTCAGGGGCAGAGCTACATGCATAGTAACCTAAGCTCCAGCTTTGAAGTCCATCATAAGTAGATTGGGGACCACCACATCAAAATCCCCAAGTCTTTCATTTTTAACAACAAAGATTGTATTTTCTTAAAAAAGAGTATATCCATAAGGTAGCATCACTTCTTTGCCTAATCTTTCATGATCTGTGTCTTCAGAAAAACACACACACACCAAAAACACCACATTATTCATCTTGAACATGATGCCTTTTATTTATTTATTTATTTACTTATTTATGAAAATTGTCATCCAAAGCACTTTGATTAAACCTCCTTTTGTGATGCCTGCTCCCTAACTAGAGAAACAGCCCTTGTGGTAGCTTATTTTCTTTTATCCACTTCCTGGTGCTTTCAAATTCCGGGCAGGAGAGTTGAACTTTTTAATTTCTCAGCTTTGAGATGAAATATGCTTGGCCTAAAGCACACTCTGAGCATTTTTCTTTGTACCCTCAAGATAGAAAGAAAGAACTGAAAACAGACTGACAGGCCAATGGGCATGTTCTTGGCTTGCACGGAAATGAACTGGTGCCTTATTAATTTTTCTGTCAGGGGTCAGGGTGGCCCGGCTTCCTCTAGGAATGGATCCACAGGGTTGCTATAAGCTTGTGAACCGGAGAACCAACTTCCATGGTTATAGCAGTTGGGTTTTCTTTGACTTTTCTCTTCTTCTCAACCTCCATTACCCCAAAGTCTGATTGCTTCTTCCTTGGAAAATTCCCTTGGATCCACCCTGTTCTCCATTTCTAGTTTTATTCTGGTCAAGAGTCTTGTTCACTTCATAACTGAATAAACTATAACAGTCTTCACTCTATCTCTGTTTCACCAGTTTCTTCCCTTTCTAATTTGCCTTGGACAATTACCTTCAAGCAAATGCTCCAAAAACATGACTTCTCACTCCTGCTCCAGGGCCTACAGTGGCTTTCTGTTGCCTGCTGTATTAAATATGCAATCCTCTGCCTCACGTTCAAAGTCCTTCCTGGTGGAGAAGGCTCTTCTGTTAAATATAAGACTCTAAAACTAGACTCTAACATCTTGGGTTCCATTCTTGGCTTTGCCAAACCCTGAATCTGAGTCTTTAGAATGGTGGCCTCACCTCTCTGCCATAAAGACCAAGAAGCAATTGCCTCACCTCTTTTCATTCAACTTCTACCTTTATAAAATGAAACATATAGTAAATATATTGGGGTCAATTTGCCTAATCTATAATTCTTTTCTTTAAGAGCTATGGTAGTCCCCTCTCCTTACTTCCCTCTGTACATCTTTTCCTTTGCCCTTCCTTTTTATTTTTATCCACATTTGATTTAAGAAACGTCCAGAACATGAAGAATTTAAGTGACATATTTACTTGAGTTATATAGACTTTACCTTCCCATATTATGTCTGTAAAGTGCATTGAAAGGAACCATGCCCTCCCAGCAAGGTTCAGATGTCAGAGACCTCCATCCTGAGTTGTTCTCCAGGGGAAAGGGTGGCGAGGGGGCAAGGGGATGGG
>NW_006383011.1:13891071-13893449 GCF_000327345.1 Myotis davidii | reverse complement strand
TATAAGAACCAAATGCCTGTCAAAGTGTTTTGAAAACTTCCAAGTACTTTGTAAATGTTGGCTGTTGCTCTAAATTAAAAGAGCTATCAGGAACAGAAATCAGGCCTGTTTTGATGTCTCTAAAAACCCCGCACCCTGTGTGCATTGCTCTACTCGTAGCTGAGAGCGGTGCAGGAAGGGGCCTCATCACTTTTTGGCTCTCAACTACATTCTAGGCATTCTGTGAAGGCTTCTGCATGCCTGCCTGGGGGTCCTACATAATTTAACCTCCGTTACCTTTGAGTTACCATTTGGAACACCTCCATGCATGTGACTAAAGCTCAGGGGCAGAGCTACATGCATAGTAACCTAAGCTCCAGCTTTGAAGTCCATCATAAGTAGATTGGGGACCACCACATCAAAATCCCCAAGTCTTTCATTTTTAACAACAAAGATTGTATTTTCTTAAAAAAGAGTATATCCATAAGGTAGCATCACTTCTTTGCCTAATCTTTCATGATCTGTGTCTTCAGAAAAACACACACACACCAAAAACACCACATTATTCATCTTGAACATGATGCCTTTCCAGTTATTATTTATTTATTTATTTATGAAAATTGTCATCCAAAGTGCTTTGAATAAACCTCCTTTTGTGTTTCCCCTCCACGATGCCTGCTCCCTAACTAGAGAAACAGTCCTTGCGGTAGCTTATTTTCTTTTATCCACTTCCTGGTGCTTTCAAATTCCGGGCAGGAGAGTTGAACTTTTTAATTTCTCAGCTTTGAGATGAAATATGCTTGGCCTAAAGCACACTCTGAGCATTTTTCTTTGTACCCTCAAGATAGAAAGAAAGAACTGAAAACAGACTGACAGGCCAATGGGCATGTTCTTGGCTTGCACGGAAATGAACTAGTGCCTTATTAATTTTTCTGTCAGGGGTCAGGGTGGCCCGGCTTCCTCTAGGAATGGATCCACAGAGTTGCTATAAGCTTGTGAACCAGAGAACCAACTTCACTCCTGCTCCAGGGCCTACAGTGGCTTTCTGTTGCCTGCTGTATTAAATATGCAATCCTCTGCCTCACGTTCAAAGTCCTTCCTGGTGGAGAAGGCTCTTCTGTTAAATATAAGACTCTAAAACTAGACTCTAACATCTTGGGTTCCATTCTTGGCTTTGCCAAACCCTGAATCTGAGTCTTTAGAATGGTGGCCTCACCTCTCTGCCATAAAGACCAAGAAGCAATTGCCTCACCTCTTTTCATTCAACTTCTACCTTTATAAAATGAAACATATAGTAAATATATTGGGGTCAATTTGCCTAATCTATAATTCTTTTCTTTAAGAGCTATGGTAGTCCCCTCTCCTTACTTCCCTCTGTACATCTTTTCCTTTGCCCTTCCTTTTTATTTTTATCCACATTTGATTTAAGAAACGTCCAGAACATGAAGAATTTAAGTGACATATTTACTTGAGTTATATAGACTTTACCTTCCCATATTATGTCTGTAAAGTGCATTGAAAGGAACCATGCCCTCCCAGCAAGGTTCAGATGTCAGAGACCTCATCCTGAGTTGTTCTCCAGGGGAAAGGGTGGCGAGGGGGAAAGGGGATTGGGTAGAAGCACTGGGACTTTGCTAAGGACGGGGACAAAGCAGACAGGTGGAGAGTGTTGATAAAATGAACAGACCCTAAGCTCCTGTCCTTAGGGAAGGGAGAGAGGGTCCTCTCTGCATCATCATTAGAGAAGAGAGTACATGGCCATGTTCACCACTGGAGGGAACTTGTTTAGCTATAGAAGGCATTTTAAAATAAATGTTATTTTCTACATTTAAGAAGGATTTACTTACTTATTTATTCATTCCTCACCTGAGGATATGTTTTTATTGATCTTTAGAGAGAGAGGAAGGGAAGGGTGAGAGAAAAAGAGACATTGATGTGAGAGAGAAACACTGATCATTTGCCTTCAGTGTGCACCCTGACCAGGGATCAAACCCACAACCTAACTATGCACCCTGACCAGGAATGGAACCCACAACCATTTTGGTGCATGGGATGATGCTCCAACCCACTGAGCAACCTGACCAGAAGGCATTTTTTCAAAAACTAATCCTAAATTATAATGTAATGCTTCAGAAGCTCTTGAGTTTTAAGTATAAGTTTTTAGTGTGCTATTCTAATGGCAAGGGTTAGAGCTAAGCAAAAGTTTAGGCTGGGTGGCATCAGAAAACAAGAATGTAATTAAATATCCAAATCACAATCTTTAGACTATAGAATTATTTTTTAAGAGGATAAAGATCAGACTTCCTTAGGTTAATCTGTTTTATAATTTTTACCTTCCCCTGGTCCCCTGCTGTGTTTCTCTAGCATTCTTCCCCATCCTGGGAAAGGAAACTCCATTT
>NW_006383011.1:13879352-13890652 GCF_000327345.1 Myotis davidii | reverse complement strand
GGATGCCTCCCCTGTGACACATAATTCTTATTATTCAAAGAGTGAACTCCTATTCACGTGGAGGAAAGCTAAAAGAGCATTAACTTGGTCTAAACAGGCTTCCAAAGAGCATGACATCCATGAAAGAGAAAAATAAAAGAACAAAAGGACCGTGGAAGTACTAAGGAAGAAATCACTAAGAAATTGTTAAAAAATAATAATATGAAGTGATATGAAAAAATAGCAAATAAAGTTTCAAAACATATAATAGAGAACTGAAATGCATACATATGTCACAACATATATTTATATACTGTATATGTTTATAAGAAATGCAAAAAACACACTGTTAATAACTCATTCTCAAATTGTCCCCCTTAAAAATCAAATTGCCCCCCTGTGGGGTGTGTGTCCCATGTTGGGAACCACTGATCTAGCATATTATATATCTTATTTATATTTTATGTTCATTATTGGTCATCTGCTATAGAATATAAGCTCCATAAGAACATCATATTTTCCTGCAGTCTGTTTTGTTCTCTGTTGTATTTCTAGCACTTGGAGCTGTCTCTGGCACACAGTAGGCAATCCATAAGTATTTGTCAAATGAATGAACAAATGAATGAATGAATGAATTGGTGCTCAGAAATCACTGCCTTCTTTTTTCCTAGGAAATATCGTTCAATTTCTTGAGGAATTTTAAAGCCATCTTGTGCCTCAAATTTGTAGAATTGTTGATTTTAAATATGGCAGTTGGAAAAGGAAAGCCAGGAATGATCATACACATATATTTGGAGTGGCCCTTACTCCCCAGTCTTGCCACTATCTGTGCGGATGGAATGTCAGTTGCTGACAGACATAAAAACTAGGAAACTGCAGAAGGCTGGTGAGCTTGTTAACCTCTGCTCTTCTTCTCTCAGAGCAGGGTCTAGAGGGCAAACTGTCAATAAAAAGACAATGAGTCCTTTCACTTGCTCCTGCTGCCACTTAATCATGACAAGTCAAAAGAAAGAGGCTGGCAAATACATGCAGGATTTTCACTGCACATGTGAGATTCCTAGAGTCACACGTGACAAAGCTGCAAAGGGGCTCTGGAAGTGGTAGACTGGAAAGGCCATTACTAGATCTGCTACTGTATCGATTATTCAACGGTTGAATGACTTCGGTCACAGTGTGTTAGCGGGGCTCAACTGTTCCTTCTGCCTAGTGGGGATGGAAGTGACTCTGGAGATCATTATGCTTAGTTCTGTCACACGGTGTAGGATAAGCTGTGGGCCAGGTATGTTAGGCTGTATAATGAGGTTCTCTTGGGACTGAAACCAGAACCCACGTCTTCTCTTTTCTAGTTCTGGGAGCATTGGACTGTGCTGTTTGGCCTCCTTGCCCCTAGGACACACTCTCACCAGGTGGAATGTAAGGGCTACAGAGGTGGCCTGCAGGCCTCGCCCATGAGGGGGCATCCATCCTATGTGCTTTCAGAGAGAAAGATTGTCTTCTTCTGTCAAGCTGGCATAGAAAGGGTGATGAACCAAGGGTGGGTTTGAGCAGACACAGGGGAAGGAAAGGGAAGTGGAAAAAGGCAGAGAATAATGATCCTGCGTGAAAAAGAGGCCTGAGGTTTGCCCGGCTGGTGTGGCCCAGTAGTTGAGCATCGATCCATGAACCAGGAAGTTCTATTCCCAGTCAGGGCACATGCCTGGGTTGCGGGCTCAATTCCCAGGCAGTCAATCGATGATTCTCTTTCATCATTGATGTTTGTCTCTCTCGCTCTCCCTTTCCTTTCCCCTCTCTGAAATCATTTAAAAAACACTTTAATTTTTTTTTTTTAAAAAAGAATCCTGAGATGGCACAAATCATTGAAATATCTTCATATATAAAAGAGTAACAAGAAACGTGCATTATGGAAAAAAAAAAGAAGGAATAAGAAATGAAATGAAACTCTATACACTCTTAAGTTTCCTTTATTAATTAAAGGTTGATATTCAATAATGTCTTTATTCCTTTATTGCTTCTCTCTCAAGAAGGACCACCACACCACACACACACACACACACACACTTCTTCATCTTCCCTTATCTAAATTAATCAAGGTGCAGGTACAGGTTTACTGCCATCCACACCATGAAGCCTTCCTTCTATGATCCACCCTTAATCCACAAATGCTGCCTGTGGCACCTGCCTCCTCTGAATTCCCATAAGACATGTCTCTTATGGCTCCTGTGATTCATGCATGGCTGGATCCCATGCTAGTCTTTCAGTTTCCTCAGCTCAGATCTCTTTCTGATCCATCCTTCTGTGTTTCACGGTAACTACCACAATGCAGGCTCAAAGGATATTTGTTGAGTGAATGAGTTAATGAATGGGAAATTTTTCTTAGAGTAACAGTAATAAAATTATGAGTATTTATAAGGGATATTATATACACACATGAACAAATGGAACAATGGATGAGAAAATGTCTTGAAAACTATTACACTAAGAAAGTTATACTGTATACAAAAAATAAAAAAGGAACATAAAATCAGTAGAAAAGACAAAACAAAAGAGTGATAGGAATCTCAATCTTAGAGTGTGTTGGGGCTTGGGGAAAATTCTAAGACTTACAAAAAAAGACTTTCCTTCTACATTTCGGGCAAGAAGAAAAGTTAGAGTTGCTCAACCTGTTGCTACTGTGACATTCACAGATGACAAGAGAACCCAGAGTCCCCTTACTTCTATTTGACTTCTACCTTCTTAGTTAGGGAAAATAGTCCTGGAAATTGTTGAATAGTCTTTTGTCATATTGGAGATGAAATTCAATATAAGAGAAGAGAGAGGAAAGGAAGAGCTAGCTCCTTCCATTGAGCTTCTACTTCCATACACAGATGAGTGGCATTTTAAGGCTCTGGAAAAACCTGGAGCAATGGAGAAGAAATGCCTTCTTCTTTGAAGAACAGGATGACTGGAGAGTAACAACTAATGCCCACTTTGCCCCAAAGGTGGAAAACAGATTCTAGAAAGTACTGACCAGAAAACATCAACCCTATTAATAATTTTTCTAAAATTTTGCAACTGATAGTTTAGGAATATTTACAAAACAATGGAAAGAAACAGATAAATAAAACTAAAAATCCTAGAAACTAGCTTGAATTCATTAAGAGCATGACACAACAATCCTAACTTCACACCCTCATCCCAGATGGTGGTATGAATATTCCAGATAATTTATCTGTTTCCTTATTGCCACTCATGTATTTCAAACTGATCTTAAACTTATGTCTCAAATTATAATTTTCTTTTTACACTTTCCCTTCCTTGCCAATCTGCTCCTCACATAGCCCAGTAAATAAATGATACTGCCATCCATTGGGTAGCTCATGTCAGAGCTGGGATTATCCTGCAACTTGCCTCTCCCTCACACCATAGGTCAAGTCCATCCTTAACCCCTGAGGATTCTGAGCCATCCCTTGCCTCCCTTCCTCCACAGCCATCCCAGATAGCCTGATTACTGTCTGAGTCCTAGTGAGTAGGGACTGACTGATAAGTTACTTTCCAAAATGTATGGAATGACTTCTATGAACTCAGGATGCTAAAGAGCTCAGATCTTCAGAACAAGAATAGTCAATAATTAGAGTCAATAATTTTGTAGTTCTGATTCCAATAGGATGACCAGACCACCTCTATGTGCAAAGTTTAGAGGCAGTCAATTACTACTCATGGATGGGAGCAACACATTTCAGTGGTGGGCAGGCCTTTGGATACAAAGACTGAGAGACAATTCCATCAAGATTTCTGGTCATTCTGTGAGTAAGGGCATATAGCACAGTGTCTAGCACTGACTGGGGCCTTGAAGTCCCAAGACATCAGTGAACATTTTCAACATTATGGAGCTATGTTATGGAATATGAAGGATAGGTAAATATGAGTTATGTGTTTTTTACAAAGCCTGTATGGCATTCCCAGAAATTAGAACCCCTACACCCATATAAAGCTCTGTATAATATAGTCTGGCAGACCTTATCAGGCCTAACTTCAGGAAACCAAGATATATGACATGTAAATATTTTTAAATGTTTAAGTTAAGGAAACTGGGACAGTTTTATAATTTCAAGTCCTCAAGAGAGAGGGGAGGGGGAAATTCTTCTGTTTCCCCATTTCCTTAATATTTATTCTCCTTTTAAAAAATTCTCATTTAAGGTATGTTATGATCTCTTCCTCCACTGCCCATGATGTCTTGAAAGGGTTAAGAGCAATATCTTGGGGTCTTGCTTCTTGGGTCCAAATCCTGGATGTGCCACAGGGGCAAGTTACTTGTGTTATGCAGGGGTGCTTATCTGAAGGCGAGGATCACAGTGCGGCCTGCCCTGAGGGGTTGCCGTGAGGAATAAGTGAGCAGATAAAAGTGAAGCACTTTGAGCTGGCCCTGACACATGGTGTGTACTCAGTCCATGCAAGCCCAGTTATTTATTTGTCTGTATTGCTTCTATGTCTGGAGTCTGCTCTGCTTCCATTTTGCTATCTGCCCTTGGGAAACCATGTAACCTCTGTTTCCTCCTTAGCTGCCAGGCGGGCCTGGACTACCCGATCATCCCAAGTTCTGGCCTTGCTTGGCTGGTGAATGTGACACTGCCCTTCCCTCTGGTTTCATGATAGCTACTGTCAGTCCAGAGAAGCTCAGTTCAGTTCAGTTCAGTTCAATCCAGTCCAATCCAATTCAATTTAACTCATCTATTCCGTTTAGTGCAAGTCATTCATTTCATTTATTCACAAACATCTCCTGAGGTCCAAGACATGCATAATACTTAGCAGACATAAGACAGAAAGGAGGCATGGGATCTTTATTTTTGAGATTCTTAACAAATCTGAATGCTTTCTATAGCTTCTGCAATTTTTTTCCAAGTGGAGAGAAAATAAGAGTCTCTAGCCTCTTAGGGGTTTAAAGGACTTTTCCTTTAAACAATCCTGAGGAAAACAACATCTAGGCAGCTGCTAGAAAATGCAATTCCATGTCTAAGTGGTTCTAATTATTCCCTGCTCAAGGGGGCGGTTCCTAAAGGCCGGCTAATCTTCCCAGAGGCTGCAGCAGACAATATTCCACTTAGGTGAAAACAAGAGGGTGGCCAGTCCAAACAACAGCAAGATAAACAAAGCCCCAATTATAATTAGAGGGAGGTAGACTGGGCTGTTCTGTTTAGTCCAAAGAAATTGATTTCCCCTGGAGTGTCACTTACACCATAATGATTATTGGACTGGAGAAAACAGAGTAATACAGAAAACAAAATTAGATGGGTTGCAGATCAGTAGTTGATCTTGACTGCTCTCGCCTTGAAGGCAGAGTCAGAAAAAATAAAATCAATGGGGAGGCAGGATATTTGAAAATTTTCTGATATTTATTGTTTTATACTCATTTCATTTTTTTTACTCCTTTCTTTTGAAAAGCAAGGTGAGTTAGGGAATCAACAAACAAAAATGGTAAGTGTAGGTTAATTCTAGGAAAAGTTATCTAGATCTAATGGAGTCTGTTTGCTTCCTGTGTCAAAGAGGAAACTAAGCCAATGTTTAAGTAACCTTCTCTGAAGGAATTATTTCAGAAACATGTAGCTTTAGATCCAAAGCTCTTCTAGGCATAATATGATCTCAGCTGGTCCCTGCTCCAAGCAATTAAAACAAATAAATGAATAAAAATAATTCTGTTTGAAAAGACTTAGAGTGACTTAAGTAATTTGTATTTCTTCACTGCAAACTAAGGCTGGGTTTAGTTTGTTCTACATTCAGTCATAGAGATGCTTAAAGCCATGTATGGCACCCCACTCATTTCTCTGAATTACACTAAAAGAGAACCACTTTTTTCCCCCTGCTAGATAAACTTTCTTGAATTTGAAGATCTGGAATAAAAATGTTATAATTTTTTAAACTCTCACCTAAGTGCTATACTTGGCACAGTTGTAAAAATGAAATTGATAATCCAGAAACAATAATATTTTCTTTAGGAGAAAAAATGATTTCTTTGATTTATTGCTATTTGGCTCTCCAGGTCTTCGTTCTAACTACTATGCATTCTCCCTCATTACCATGTATTTAATTTTTTTTTTCTATCCAGCACATGTCATACCTTTTCAAGAAAGTGCCCTATGTTTATTCTCAAGTGTAGGTACCGCTCCCTTTAGAGAACTTCTACGGTACTCAAATTTTGTTCTGCACATCCTATCCTTATCATATTAGCTCATGATGACTTGAAAAGTCTGATCCTCTCTTTCTGTGTCTGTGTATTTCTGTCCATTCTCTTCCGCTACATTAACATAGTCTGTGTGTCGGGGCTGTGCCTTTGGCCCTTACATCTCAGCAATAGCTGAACAGAGTCAGCATCTGATAAAGGTGTGTTGCCTGTAGTAGCTTGTGGCTGATGTGCTGCTTTGTTTAGGGTCTCAGTGATTTTCCTGTGAAAATGCTGAACTCAGGACTTTGACATTACTTTTGGCTTATTTCCAGTTGGTACAAGTACATGCTCTCTGTTGCTGAAATCACTTCCATCGAATGGTCGGGACTGTACGCACACAGGGAGAAGGTCATTCTGTCTCTATCCTGCTCAGGAGAAAAGAAATCTGTCCTCTGATCTAACAAACCAAAGCAGCCCCGGAAAGCACCCTTTCCATTGAAATTCCATTTCCCTCCGATTTACTCACCGTATCACGTTTAAGAAGCTGTTATGCCTGCCAAGAAGAGCAATCAGGGGCCTTATTTTGTAGGCGATAATGACATTATCAGTCACCAGACCAATATTTAGGACATGCATACTGAATTATTTAAAACTAATAATGCACATGAAGAATGTTAAAGTAAAAATGGGATAAAAACGTCATTGTAGTAACATTTATTTCCTCTTTGCCCAACTGTCCTCCCATGTTCAAGGGCACACCCAGAACTTCAGACATGATAACTCTAAGTACCAGACTGCTTTGCTGCTATCAGCATCCCCCACTGTCCCCCCCCGCCACCCCCCCTTTTTTTTGCCTGGTCAAAACCATGGCCTTGGGACTGACTTTCAGCATGACTTTGTGAGGAGCTATGCTGACCTGTTCTGTAGTGAGACTGGTGAAAATTATAAATACAAAGCCAAATAAACAAAGAATATTCAAAGCCTCTGGAGATGGTCCTAAGAGCAAAAAACAAAAGAGGTATTAAAAAAACAACAACAAACCCCCCCAAAACTATGAAAATCCATAAAAAAGGCAAGAATATTTAGTAATTTAAACCAAGACCGTGGCCCACCTCTCCCATCCCGCCCAACTCCAGGCGGCTGCAGGACTTGAACATTTCTCACTCTGCCTCCAGCTGTCTGTTGCTGTGGCTAGTCCCTGGGCAACTGCTTTCTCACCAAGCCACACTTGGGTGCATAGAGGCTTTATGGGGTGCAGCCTGCGGAGAGTACTGGGTCCCAGTAGCTCTTGCTTGGGTATATGAGGTGGTAGTTTAATGACAGAAGAGTCAAGCCCAGAAGATTTCAGGCTGTTACCTTAACCTCCACCAAGTGCTTAGCTCCCAGAATAAGAGTCTTAGTAGTTTGTTAATGAATCCACTCCTGGCTTCAGAGCCCTGGTTGAGATCTTGCCCAGGGAGAGAAGCAGACGATACACATTTATTCACTTCCCAAAGGAACTCTATTTGCAACAGGGCATGGAGATGTTTAAGCGTAAGAGCACTCTTAAGAGCAGTACCTAAGAACTTGTATGCATGTATGCATAACCCATGGACACAGACAATAGGATGGTGAAGGCCTGGGGCAGGGGGCAGTGGTGGGCTATAAGAGGTCAATGGGGGGAAAAAGGGGACATATGTAATACTTTCAATGATAAAGATTTAAAAAAAAGAAAGACTAAAACATGACTGTTGGGGGAAAAGGAGCGGTAGAGATGTGGATCTAATGAACATCTAATGTAGGCCAGCTGGTTTGCAGGAGAGAACTGGGAAAATAAAACAGCTGGAAGCCGCCCCCCCCCCATACCCACCCCCTCCCCTCTCGTCAGAACAAACATCAAGTACTGACCCCAGAAATGACCTTCACAAAGGTCCTACAATTTGATTGGATTTGTTTGTAGAAGGATTTATGCTCCCAGAGGATTGTTGGAAATAACAGCATAGTCTGTCTAAGCAGTGAAGTTTAACATGTGGGTGTGGTCAGGAAAAGAATGAAAGAGCCTTACTAGGACGGTTCTCCCAGAGTGATTGTGGATATTTCCAAAGCTGTGCCTCTGGGAAAGGGGAGAGCAGCATCAGAGGCTCTCACTAATATTATTCCGTTAGCCATAAAACAAGTAACAGTAACAAGTCATGAGGGGGAACCAGTACCCAGAATGCTGTAATATATTATTTAAACTGTCTCTAGCAAAAGATCGAGACATGCAAGGAAATAGGAAAATATGACCCATACACTAAAAAGTACAGCAGACAGTAGAAACTGCCTGTGAGAGTGATCAAATGTCAGATTTAACAGAAAATTATTAGTAGATTTGAACTTGCAAGAGAAAAAATTACTAAAATTAAAAATGGATTAATAGAGCTTATACAAGCCAAATGATAGAAGAAAAATGGAGAGAGCCTCAGAAAGTAGGGATAAAACAAGGGTGGGGAAACTTTTTTTTTGTCAAGGGCTATTAGGATATTTATAACATTTTGTAGAGCATACAACATTATCAACTTAAAAATTAGCCTGCTATATTTGCTCAAATATTTAATTAACTCACCCCTACTGCCTTGGCAGGACCAGACCAAATGATTTTACAGGCCTTATCTGGACCATGTGCAGAATGCTCCCTGCCCTGGAATAAAAGTTAGAGGTGGTGGTGGTGGAGGACAGGGAGCCATTGCCTGTGTTTTGTTGGAGTTGAGAGACATGTTTTATCACCAAGCTTGCCATAGAAGCTTGGAAATTGAGGATTTAAAGCATTTGGCTTTGGAAATAGATGATAGGCAATACTTTCAATTATTCACATGACCTTAGACAAATCATCTTACTGGAACTCATTTCTTATTCCTAAAACAAGTAAGGTTAGGGAGGAAATGTATGCTCACTCAAGTTCATCCAGCAAACAATTCTGTGATTTAAAGAACAAAGCAGGTTCACACAGGTGAAGACTTGGCCCACATAGAATTATAAAATTTATGTCTACAACATATTTGGGGCTGTATATAATACCTTTCTCAACCCTTTAGTTCCTGTGGATATATATGGAAACCCACTTGTGAAAGCATATTTTTGGTTAACTACATCTCACTAAATCAGTTTCCTAGTGTGTTCTGTGGAACACTTATGGGGTCTGTAAAATTGGAATGCCTCGGAGAGCCTTGAATATATTATGGCATTGTGAATCTCTAGAACAGCGGTATAACATGCAGCATTTTCCAAACCTATTTGATCATAGAAGATCTTTTAAACATTTACTTTTCCCGGAGGGTCTTATGAAACTAAGGTTGTGAGGAATACACTTTTACAAATGTTAAAGGACTAGACTTTAAGAGCTTAAGATATTTATCCTCCAAGAGGGTTTTATACATGTTGCGACTTAAAAGTCTTAGAAATTAGGGAAATCTTTAAAGCTTCACGGTTTAATTTATTAACGGTGGTATTGCAACAAATAATAGGGGCCATATTTGGGGGCAACCGAGCCAATCAGATCACATAGGAAATTGTTAACTAGTTAGAGTAGCCTTGGTCCAGACTTTAAATCACATCCAAAATGAGAAAACAAAGGTCCGTCATCAGGGTTCATCGAATTGTCTGAGGATCATTTAGGGAGGATCTACAAAGATCCCACGCCTCCATCAGGTGCTCCATGCTCTCATGGGAGTCACTGCTGCTAAGCCTCCATACCTGCAGAAGATCCGCCACTCGGCATCCTGAGAGCTAAGTATGACTGGGGAACCGTCTTCATCGGAAATGTGAAGGACAGCAGAGTTGGAAGCAGCCCTTCCAACTGCCTCCTCCATAGGCGCACATATCACTCAAATTCCTCTTCAGGATTATTAGACAGCTCCTGGTTATTTTGCAATTTATCACTGGAAGTGGCCATTGACATTTACTTTTCAGCCCTCCTTCTATTTATCCATGACTCTACTCACACATCTTCTGTCTTTCTCTGTCCTCCTTATTGAGTAGTTATTGAGTAACCAATCCTGCTGGGTCTGAGAGAGGGAGGCAGTGCTACCCCTCAGAGAGCCTACTGTATTTGAGAGGCAAGATCATGCATGTTTTGTACTGTGGATGACTTGTGAATATTTAAGCTCAGATGAAGAGCTTAGATCTTTGCTTTAGGAGTTCAGAGGACAGGGAGATCCTCTTCCCTTTCTTCACAGTTAATAAAAAAGAAATAGGCTTTAAAAATGTTTTTCCTTAATTTGTAATTACAGTCGGCATTTAATATTATATTCGTTTCAGGTGCGCAGCATAGTGGTTAGACATTTACGTAACTTAGGAAGCGATGCCCCTGATAACACTAGGCATTTTTAAATCAGGTATATCAGGTAATTCAATTTCATTTCTGACACTGTGTGGGCTAGTTCTTTGGATTTCATTTTTCTTATTTCTTAAAACTGGAAGAATAATAGCTACAGTGCAAGACAACTGGGCAAAATACTGTAAGAAGCATAAAGCATGGTGATATAGTAGGACTTAATAGATATTTGTTACATTCAGTCTTCTAGTTCCTATTTGCTTGAAAGGCCCTTCCTTTCATTCATTCAATTTATGTATGTATTGAGCAATTTACTTTGTGTAAGGAACTACTTTACATGCTAGAATCCATTACATCATAAAACTTCAGTTCTAGCTTTTAGCAGGGGGAAATCAATAGGAAAACAACATGACAATATTCAAATTGCTGTAAGTTTAATGAAGAAAAGGGTCATATGTTAAAGCAGTGGAAATGCTGCTATCATGGAGTGGACAGTGGGAGGCGTGCAGGAGGCAACCAATCAATGATTCTCTCATCCTTACACTGAGTGGCCAGATTATGATGACCAGCCAGATTATTATGATCACCCCATCAGTACAATGAAGTGAATTAGTTATGCAAATAATAATAATAATAAAACCTTGAGAGTATTTGCTTAGGAAGTTTTCAATATTCAGTATTTTTGGAAGTGTCAATGAAATACTGAGGGGGTGGTCATAATAATCTGGCCACTCAGTGTTTGTTTCTATCTCTCTGCCCTTCTCCCTTCCTCTCTGAAATCAATAAAATGATATTAAAAAAAAGAGACAGCCATAAGTCCCATTCAGAGCAATCATGCACATGCTTCTCTTCACCTGAGCAAAACACCAAATGTTTCTTTTTTTAGAAAGTGGA
>NW_006383011.1:13876742-13879239 GCF_000327345.1 Myotis davidii | reverse complement strand
CCCCCCACCCCTTTTTCCCACTCACCAGAATGCTGGCAGTTAGAGCTTCACCCTCCATATAGGAGTTTGGAAGAATCTTTTCCAGGGAATTTGACCAGCCCAAGAGGGAAGGTCTCTACACTGACAGAGCGATTCCCCAATTCCATGGCCCTGCCGTTTCTTTCTGTTGCTGTTTTTGTTTTTCTTTCTCCTGAATCTTACCCGAGCTACTGTGTAATCATCCTATCTCGCTATTATAACTCTTTGTTCTCTTTCCTCTTTTCTCTAGTATTTGTTTGGGGGAATCAGATGCCATTCCCAGACTGTATGTGCTTATTCAAGGAACACAGATTTTCACAATCAGGGGCCTGATAAGCAATTTTGCTCTTGTATGCAGGATTCCAGATGACCTTTTTGTTGCTCCCCATAATCCTTACACTTGCTTCCCTTGCCTTTTAAATTTTTTATTTTTAATTTAAAAGGTGTTTTGGTTGCATTTTCTGCTGCCCCCCCCCCTCCTCCCTGAGCCCAATATATATACTTTTTGAAATGTTACACTGCTTACCCACAAAACAAATACCAATTAAATGAAAGTTACTTCCTTTTGTGCCCTGACCAGAAATTAGTATTGGTGGGAATATGGCAAGGGTTAGGGACTGCCTGTTGATACTTGCTCAGGCTGCGATCTGCTGATGGAGAGCGATCATTCATTTGCACTCAATTCTTTTTTAAACTCTAAATATAGCTATACAAAAAAATACAATAGTTAGAAATTTAAAATAGAGGAAAATTACTGATGAGTTCAACAGCATGCAATAATTCCATATAAGTGTCCCCTTTATGTCAAAGTAGACATTTTTAAGGCCTGTCCTCTTCAGAAGAGATATCTAGGTTTTGGTAAGGCTAATGGTGTGATTACCAGATGCCAGTCATGGCCTCAGCTGCTCTGGGGGGAAACTGGCTTACACAACCCATTGACATGTAAACACCCTTTGCTCTGCCTCTGCAAGATCCACATCGTGGTGTTCCTGAGCACAAGGACTTTGGGAAAAATTATGAGACTGGCAAAGAAACAGCACAGCCTGTTTCCTTCTTTGGTGCTTCTACCCGTCCCTGTATTATTATAATTTGAAAACTTCTAGTCAAACTTAAATAATTGGACATCTGGCAGTTTAGCCCTATCTTAAATTTGCTGATGTTCATTCGTCATTCTGTTTTTATTTCAGCTTGGTGTTCTCATTAAAAGATAGAGCAGGGATTTTTCTGACCTTTCAAAGAGTGGGGTATTCTCAAAGTGTCCCTATGCAGCTCCTGAAATCAACCTTTGGCATAAGGTCAAATCTTGATAGGACAGGCAGATACCTGTCTTCTCATCAGCTCTCTTCTGGCATCAAGCAGGCATGTGTCTTCTTTCACTCGGCATGCATGTCTTTCAATGCTCAGACTATGGTTTCAGAGTGCACAAAGCAACTTGCAATTACTTGTCAAATGAGTGGTATGGATAATGACCCTTCTGGGTTCTGAGGCAGGATTTTGATTGTCGTGGGTAACAGTGAGGAAAAACATTATTGTCATTACCTGTGTGATGTTCTTCATTTTTTAGCAACTTTGTGAGAGCAGGCACTGTGCCTCTCCTATTGATTCTTCGCTCCCAAATGCCCAGTGCAGTGCCTTGTACAAATATAATCAATAAATATTTGCTGTTAAAAGAAACGTCATAAAAAATGAGCGGCTTCACTCGTCTCAAAAAACAACAATGTTGGGGTAAGAGAATGCATTTCAGGTTGGAGACAATAATAGTATTGGGGTAGGGGAATATAAGATATATTAGGCAGTTGGGGAATAGAAAATAGTGCATAGAGCAAAGGGTTGAAAGAATGGGAGATGAGAGAGGACAGGAGAGTTCATTTGAAGCCAAAATGTAGAGAATCTTAATGCCAAATCTTGAACTTTTGTCCTGAATCTGGGCATTGGAGCCCACAGAGGAATTAGACAAGAGCTCAAAGCAGGAGCTGTGGGGGGAGGCGGGGATAGGGGTGGGAGGGGGAACCGAGTAAGGAGGAGGGGGCGGGAAGAATGGACAGAGACCAATTCGGAACTGTTACCATGAGATGATGAAGAGAGCATAAGTAGAGGCAATCCTGTCTTCTAGGGATTAATCCCATCTTCTGATGGATGACTTAGTAGACTTTCTTAGAAGGAACAGAATATTTTAAATTGGAGCCACTCTTGAAAATCTAGTGCTCAAGGCTGTGGTCCTTCCGTATAAGGGCCTTTCTTTTTTATTCCCTTCTTATTCCACGAGGATGCTGAATGAAACATTCCATGGGCCCCCATCAGCCTTTGTTTATTTAGTTACAAAGTCAAATTCTAAAACCCCTTGCTTAACAGAACTGTCTATTAAGACGGAGGGAGCCCTTCTCACCAGCCCCTTTTCTTTCCCAACACCCACATCTAAATTCACAGTAGTTTAGGAAATTGCATACCCCCTGGAGTCTGAAGCTAAAAAAAGACTATT
>NW_006383011.1:13820027-13876730 GCF_000327345.1 Myotis davidii | reverse complement strand
TCCATGTTTCTTAGAGGTTTTTATCAAGCGTGGCATTAAGGAGATACAAACAACTGGCTAATGCTGTGCATTTTCCACTATTTCTGCCACAGGAATATGTGATGGCTGTGTTGGCTCTTGCTGAAACAGGTCTGGGAGAAGGGATGAAAAAAGGTGGACTCAGGTCACTTCTAAGACTAAACATATAATTGAGTTCAAGTTTATGGCAAGAGTCTGGTTGCTTTATTCAAATATTTCTTGTAATCAAAGCATTTTAGAATTGAAGGAGACCTGAGCATCGTTGTACTTCAACTTTTCACCTATCTGCTGATGGATTTTCTGTTTCATGTCCTCAATTGATCTTTTTGTTTCATTGAAATTTAGCTGAACTTTTTGGGTCCATGTTTCTTAGAGGTTTTCATCAAGCGTGGCATTAAGGAGATACAAACAACTGGCTAATGCTGTGCATTTTCCACTATTTCTGCCACAGGAATATGTGATGGCTGTGTTGGCTCTTGCTGAAACAGGTCTGGGAGAAGGGATGAAAAAAGGTGGACTCAGGTCACTTCTAAACATATAATTGAGTTCAAGTTTATGGCAACAGTCTGGTTGCTTTATTCAAATATTTCTTGTGCACCCCTTGAGGATTTTTGGAGCAGTTGGCATATTCCATATGAAAGAACAAGGTAATAGCATGCTCAGGTCAGAGACACAAAACATCCTCCAAGATACTTCAGGGAGAGGTCAGATTCTGAACAAACATCCAAATCTCATTATAATCAGATCCTAAGCAATAAAAAATAATTATGTACTCTTCTTCCTAACTGACCTTGTGGGATGTATACGCTAGAATCTAGTCTAAATAAAGCTAAATTGGAGAGTCTATGTCTAGCAGGTTTTAAAAAAAAAAAAGAGTTCAGCCCAATCATCCACAGTGACTAGATAACACAGTTAGTGACTTTGGAGAAGGATAATCAATTATGCTAAGTCAAATAAAGCAGTCAGAGAACGAAAAGTACCATATGATACCATTCATATGTGGAAACTAATGAGCAAAATAAACTAACAAACAAAATAGAAACAGATTCACAGATTCAGAGAGCAGACTGACAGCTGTCAGAGGGGAGGGAGATTGGAGGGTGGTTGAAAAAAATGAAGGGATTAAGCAAAAAACAAAACAGATCTCATAGACACATATAACAGTATGGTGATTACCAGAGGGAAAGGGACATGAGGGCAGGTAGAAGAGGGTAAAGGGGGAATAGATGGTGATGAAAGGAGACTTGACTTTGGTTGGTGAACACACAATACAGTATCCAGATGATGTATTATAGAATTGTATCCCTGAAACCTATATAATTTTTATTAACCAATGTCACCGCAATATATTTTTAAAAAGTTAAATAAATTTCCCACTTGTGGCCAAGATGTCCTGCTTTTGAAGCTTAGGGTTCTTTGGTAAAGGACTTGGGTGAGGAAGGACAGCACTCCCCTTTAGGTAAATCAGGGGATTTTATCATCACCAAGCAAGTGCACTTCTGAGATAACAAATCCCTACTCTTCAATTTCTGATAATGACTCTGTAAATTATAGCTCTTAGCCAATTTTCAGGGTAAAAGTTCATCTTCTCTTTTAAAGCATTCTGTCCCTGAAATATAATTTCTACCTTTTCCTTTCAAGGTACTGCATCCTATAGCTATTACTTGAGTCAGTTTTCTGACTCCTCTGCAGTGAATATGAGCCTCCCGTACCCCCAGCCAAGGTAACTTCCAAACGTTGGACATAGACAAACAATTTCTCACAAAAGTAGATGCAAGATTTTGTTTTGAGAGAAAGGCTTATTTCAAGCATTAGTATGACAATGGTGCTGTTTGTTTCTTTCGGAGACATATCTAAACAAGGCAGTGGGCGTCCCCAGATATGGGCACCCAGGACAGCCTGCACAATGGGGTGTTTGTTTTTGATATCCCAACAGAATTACAATATTCAAAGCGCATCTGGGGAGCACCGGAAACCTAACATTCAGGGTTTGGAATCTGACCTTAATTGAAAAAAATATATTTCTTTGCACATTTCTGCCTGGTTTAAGGTGACTTTGTTTTGGCAATTTTATCCATCCTTTAAATATTCTTTGTAGGTATGGAGGGGCAGGTACTATTACTTAAGTCAAGAGAACTGAGTGATATGCCTAGAATATAGAATATTCAACTTTTTAAATTAGGAACCTTGTTTCAAGTCTATGTATCTCTCTTTCTAAATAAATTAATGGATCATCAAATAACATACAGTCGCTTTCTTAAAACAAACACATAAAAAAGCAAGGAAACTATCAAATGCTATAGTAGTTCACCACAGGGAGAACAATAATCATCTTCTATATATATAAAAGCCTAAGCAACCGTTTGACCGTTCGACCAGTAGCTTTGATGCACACTGACCACCAGGGGTAAGATGCTCAATGCACAGGCATGGAAACATGGAACAGACTGATGAATATTGGAGGGAAGGGGGGAGGTGGGAGGTGGGAGGATGAGAAGAGATTAACTAAAGATCTTATATGCATACTAAAGGTATGGGTTTACGCACCAGTGGGGTCCCTCGGCCTGGCCTGTGGGGATCAGGCCAAAACCAGCAGTCTGACATCCCCCGAGGGGTCCTGGATTGTGAGAGGGTACAGACCAGGCTGAGGGACCCCACTGGTGCACAAATTCATGCACCAGGCCTCTAGTCTCTTATAAGATTCTTTTCGTCAGTACGGAGGAGCAGAGCAAATATACAGATGTAATTTCCCCTTATTTATTGTATCATTTGTTCTGCATGTAATTGAGGGCCAGAATAACACACTGCATTGAACCAGGCACCATAAGGAGTACAAAGGAAATGTTCACTGCTGTTGAGAAAACAAGATGCACATGAAAAGTTATGTGCAAAGCAAGATTGTGTGATGAACAGCACAGATTAAAGTGGTCAGGGAAGACTTCATGAAAGAGGCAACCTTTGAGTAAGACTATGATAAGTAGGTTGTATTTCAAGAGGCAAAGAAGAAATTGAGAGTAGTGTAAGTAGCAGGCATACATAGACATAGGGAGGAGAAATGCACAAGTGGGCTTGAGAGTAAGTATGTATCAGTCTTGCAGAGTAGTTGGCTCCTATGAGAATGGTGAGAGGTAAAGTAAAAAAGGTGAGCCATTGCAGGATTTTGTACTTGGGAATCATAACATGGCAGCAGTGGTGTTTTATGGAGAGAGATGGATGACAGTGGGCAGATAGGTTTGGAGAAGAGAGAGATTGGTAGGAAGGAGATAAAACAGGAAATTATCATACAATCAAGGCTTTAGAAGTCCAGGATCCTAGAAAAGATGATGGCAATGAATCACTCCTAGTAGTATGAAGGGAGTTTGTAAAAGTGATTCAATATGGGCAATCAGGAAAGTGAAACTTGCATGATGAGATTTAAACCATCACTATTCAACAAATGAGATTGTCAGGGTAGTTTTTGTAATCCATTGTTTTATTGTCCCTATCATCAACTCAGAACAAGTAACACCTAGTTCCATCATGGCCATCATCCTTATTTCAGAGCTAGCTCCTTCAGGAGAGCACAGTACATCCTTACCCAGCTACTGCTCGGGCACAAAACAATGAAAACCCAGCCAAGAGTCCATCACTAGCTGTTACTGAGCACTGACTGAGGAATTAGGAGGCATGGGCTACAATTCAGAGTTTGCAAGGAGTTTGTTCCAGTGCCTGGGGTTGAATAGATCCCAAGTGGATCGGCCTTTCCCAAAGTATGTTGTGCAGAATTTTCATTCTTAGATAAAGATGCTCTTAGAGAAAAGGATTCCACAATTAAACAAGCATCAAAAACTCTTTTGCAAGCATCAAAAACTCTTTTTCCCTCTTGGAGATCACAGAACTTATTGGCATAGCAAAAGCTTCCCTAGTAGGCACAGAACACTAATACATCCTGTAGAACTAAGGACCTACAAAGGAAAGATGAAACTAGGCACACTTTAAAAACTATATGGTTTTATTTATTGATTTCAGAGAAAGGGAGAGGGAGATAGAAACTTGAATGATGAGAGAACATTGATCATCTGCCTCCTGTATACTCCCTACTGGGGATCAAGCTCACAACCCAGGCATGTTCCCTGACCAGGATTCGAACTGTGACCTCCTGGTTTGTAGGTGTATGCTCAACCACTGAGCCACACCAGCCAGGGTAAACTAGGCACACTGTGAAGCTCCTCACTAAATAATACTCTATGGTAACAGGATAATAAGAATGATCTAAACAAAGACAACAAGATAAAGAATAGGGCAGAGGAAGAAAATAGAAATGGAAAATATAATTAAGGTAGTTAGAAGTGCTGGTCAGTTGAGATTGTACTGAGATGGAGGAATTTTCTGTGAAGAGAGTTGTCGATACAGGCAGTTTACAGTACAATCTCAGTACAGGTCTCCCTTTGCTGAGAAAGACCATCAGCGGATCTTTTTCTCCTCTTAGTATTGTGGTCATTGAACCCTGATAAATAAAAAGTTAGCTCTATCCACAGTGTCACTTAGAGTTAAAATTTCAGATTTTGAATAGGTTTTCACATTCTCCTTAGGAATTCTACCTCTAGGAAGAATAAAGCAAGATCAAAGGGTCCTTTCTAGGTTCATTGACTGCCTCCAGGTGAAATTTCTAGAATAAGTCAGACATCAAAATTCCTTTGACTATGGTCAGAATGAAACCCGCTCCCTGAGATCTTGAAAGCTATTGAAAGCCTGAAGGAAAACATTTTCTTAGAAAGAAAATGCACACAAAATAAGTGTTTCAGCCACTAGGAGAAGGAGAAGGTTATTTTTAAGTAAGTGGGAGACTATAAACTATCTCAGAGTTATGAAGATCTTTACATAAAGTTTCCAAAGAATTTCCATATCTGTTGACTCATTTGATCATCATGAATGCTCTCTGTGGTAAGTGTTTTTTTCCTAGTATTTTACAGATGACAACAGCAACCACCACCACCATCACTAACACCACCACCACCACCACTACCACTACCATCACCACCACCGCCTGAGAGACATGTGCTAGGCATTTTATTTACCTGGTTTCACTTAATCCCCATAGCAACTCTGGAAGACACAATTTCCATTGTACAGTCAAGAGCCCACTTGATAGAGCAAAAAACAATCTAGATCAGGGGTGGCAAACTTTTTGACTCGAGGGCCACAATGGGTTCTTAAACTGGACCGGAGGGCCGGAACAAAAGCATGGATGGGGTGTTTGTGTGAACTAATATAAATTCAGAGTAAACATCATTACATAAAAGGGTACGGTCTTTTTTTTTTTTTAGTTTTATTCATTTCAAACGTGCTGGATCCAGCCCGCGGGCCGTAGTTTGCCCACGGCTGATCCAGATGCTACACTCTATCATCTCTGACTTGTCAGAACCACTTAAAGGCCCACCTGTGAATATTACCTTAGAACTCCCTCTATTCCTAACCCTACTCACCTAGTTTAGTAATTTCTTTGTGGTGCCATGTTCTCTCAGGCTGCTGAAACCCTACTTAAGCCAGTCATATTTAACCACTCTCATCTATAGTCTAAATCAGCCTGGGGGCCAAATATAGCCCCCTGCTTTTCTAAGGCCCATCAGCTAAGGATGTTTTTCACCTTTTCACATGATTGAAAAAAATAAAAAAATAATACTTTTGTGATTTGTGAGAATGATATGAAATTCAAATTTCAGTGTCTATAAATAAGGTTTTGTTGCAGCACAGTCATGCTAATTCATTTACATTTTGTCTGAGGCAGCTTGCCTACAACTATGGCAGAGCTGAGCAGTTGCACCAGAGACTGACTGGCCTGTAAAACCTAAAATATTTATCTGACGCTCTAACTCTTTATGGGGAAAAAATTGTTGACTTCTGGTCAAAATTCAAAAGAAATATATATATATATATAAAATAAAGAGCTAATATGCTAATTAGACCCGACAGCGGAACCGCCTTCCAGAATGACCAGTGGGCAGGGCTGCCAGGCAGCTGGGGCTGTGAGGTCTGAGCCCCTTGTGTGTGTGTATGTGTGTGTGATATATATTCCCTGGTGGTTAATGCATGTTATAGTGAGCAGTTTAGCAACCTTAGTATATCAATTGAATATTATGCTCTGATTGGTTGAATAGATGACTGGTCGACTGGACACTTAGCATATTAGGCTTTAATGATATAGGATTTATTTCATACAGGAAGGGAGAGAGAAACATGAATGATGAGAGAGAATCATTGATCAGCTCCATCCTACACACCTCCTACTGGGGATTAAGCTTGAAACCTGGGCATGTGTCCCAACCAGGAATCAAACCATGACCTCTTGGATCATGGGTTGATGCTCAATCACTGAGCCACACAAGCCAGGATAGACACTTTTTTTTAAAGAAGAGGTAGTGAAAGGAGTCAGAAGACTTTCACTGTACACACACACAGAGGAGATATAAATAGGCTTAAGTTTGGATCCCAGGTCTGCCATCTGGGAGCTGCAAGGGTGATTGTGCAAGTTACTGAATGAACTTCTCTGTTCTTTAGTTTGCCTCATTTGAATAATGGAGCAATAATACAAAATTTGCAGTTCTATTATGAAGTTTTAATGAAGTAGTATGTGTAAAGCATGAAGCAAATAATAGGGGCCCCTCAGTAAATGAGTCCACCTGCCTGTTGATGATATCTTTGTGTGCTTTTGCTGTTGATATCAGCATGTGTAGATTGTAGGGTATTAGAAATCTTTAGCAATACCTGGCAGGTATATAAAATGAGACCACTGCAAGGTGGATGGAATCTGATTGGATGAAAATGTACAAGGTAAAAATTAGGAGGGGTTTCCCCTGGGAAACCCTGACTGACAATGACGCTTTGACATGTTGATGGATTAAGCAATTGCCATCCTGGAAGCCCATCAACCTCCACCTGATGTGATCATCATTAAAGTCAATACCCAAACTTGGAAGACTGCAGGTGAATTAGAAAGACTTAGCTGAACAAGCCACTTCATCTTCCTTCTACCAGTGCTCCAGATAACCCTGGTCCAGTCCTTTTAAGGAAGCAAAAATAATTGCTCTTTCATCCAACCACAATGTCTGAGTTCTAGTTCACTTGGCAATTGATCTGTTCTTTATCAGATTAACAAACTGACCTGAAAAATATCCCCAAATAATTTTCTTTCTTTTTTTTTTGTCTAACTGCCAAAGTAACATTTATCTTCCTTTTCTCAATACATCTTGCTGAGAAGATTGCCAATCTGAACTCCAGAATGGTTCAACTCATGCCCTACTAATGAGTGCAGAGGAAAGAATCCTCTCAAGATTAGATATCGGGGAGGACTACTTTAGTCCTCAAAGCTTTCAAACAACCATACTCATCCCTCAGGTGGGGAAAATGCCAAGAACAGGCAAGCACTCTCTTCCCCTTCATAGTTTTAGCACCTTTGGGCACTGTTACATACCCCTAAGAAAGGGGTTGACCATGGGTTAGCTTTTGTCAACAGTGTGACATTTGTTTCTGCTGTTCTGTTGGACACATCCTCTTTTACAATCTCTTTCCTCAGTTGCAAGCTCTTGGGCAGAGACAGGTAGTTACTCACTTATATCTTAGTAAGACTTGTAAAAAAAATCCTTTCCCTGCTCCTCTCACACTAACTCATACACACACACTCCCTGAGGTTTGGGGTTTGGGGGTGAATTTAATTCTTTCCTTTTCCTTCCACCCTGCCTCCTTTCCTTTCTGTTTTCAATGCAGAATTTTTTAAAAAGATATTCTCTTTGTTTTGTTTTATTTTTTCCTTTTTCCTTTTTTTGTTTTTTCTTTTTTATCCCTATTTTTAATTATTCTCTTCTTGTAAAAAGATATCAGAAAGCAGATAGTCTAGTAAAGAAGGGAATTTTGGATAGAGGAGTATCACCCCAAATTAAACCTCATTAGGGGCTCTCTGCTTTATTAACTGGTTGTCACTATCTGACCCACAGGAAAAACATAGGAAGAAGTGGAGAAGAGACAGGAGACATGGAAATGGTTATGTACTTGTGTGTGTGTGTGTGTGTGTGTGTGTGTGTGTGTGTATGTGTACAATTTTTAGTGTTCACAACAATCCAACCAAGCAGATTGGATTAAAACTACTTTAGAAGTGACAAACCGAGGCTCAAAGGGGGTTAGGTAATTGTTCAAAGTCATAGAAGCAAGTGACTTCTTACAGGAGCTCAGGTACATGGGCCATCTCCTGTGCCTATTATTACCTAGTACACCAGACTGACTTTTCCATAATCAGGACTAACTGTCTCATCTGAAGCAGTGTAGCCAAAACACAGAGCAGACCAGTTATTTTCCCTGTACTGCAGCTTTCTCTGGATAGGAACTGAGGACTTGGGTTATCAAGGGAAAAAAGTAGCAGCAGGACCAACCAAGTCTGGACCATTTGTCCCTGAGTGAAACTCGCAAATACAACACCAATGTGTTTGAGTGAACTGAAGAGATGATTACCTTCTGCATTAAAGCAAGAGTCATCCATAGCTTCGGGGGAGTGTGGGGGGGGGACCAGGTTTAAAACAGGCTTCCAGAATAGTGGCTTCTGTTTAAAATCCTTGTACTAAAAACACCAAGGATATCTATAATCTCTAAGCCACAAGTTGCCAGTTCTCTGGGGAAGCAATAATCTTTCTCTAATGTGGACAGACATGGGATTTCGGGGGGAGAAAACAGCAGTAGAATGGAGTCAAAAGGCCTGATTTCTAGTTTCGGCTCTGTCTCAACTCATTGTGAGACTTTGGGCAATTCTCTTGACTCTTCAGACCCCAGATATCTCATTTGCAAAATAAAGAGATAGAGTTACATTATACTGAAGATCTTGTCCAACCTTGTCTGTCTACTTTCTCTTGAAACAGTTCAGTAAAAATCTAAAGTTGTGAATCATATATTTTCACCTGTATGAAAGGTTATCCTGTCTCCCTTTCCCTCTCCAGCTCCTTTTTCTCTTCTCTCTCCCTTTCTTCACACCCCTTCCCCTGTCTCCTCCATCCCTCTTTCTCCCCAGGAAGCAGAATCTCAGTTCAGGAATTATTTGCTCCTGCCTCCAAAGCAACAAGGGCCCTTGTATTCTTGAATTCAGTGTCCTCAGGAGACTCACATTGTACATACAACTTATATCAAAGCTGTCTTCCTGCCTCTAATTCCTAGGTCTTCTAAGTTTCTACTTTTTCGTAGTTTTTCTTTTCCACCAAAGAGAATATGGAACCGAAGAGCAGATATGTTGAAAAGACATTCAGGTTTTCGCATGACTCTTCCCAGACAAACACCGTGACCAACACTCACCAAAATCCTTGGAGAGACACAGGGCGTGAGTGTTAAGATGGGGGAGTTTGTTTTATTCAAGCATTCAGAAATATTTCAGCTCAGCAGTTATCAGCCGAATGTGAAAATAATACCAGCACCCAACACACAAATGCCTGCCGTGGCAGTTCCCGCAGCCTCTGATACTCACAGTTCAACCGCATTCCTGGGGAGGTCGGGGGGAATCTCTGTCACCTCGCTCTCCTGGCAGAGGAAAACCCTGTTAGAGCAGCGACAGATCCGATGATGACATCCTGAGCCCAAGCTCAGGAAGGCCAGCAAGGAGACCAGGAGCAAGGCCATGCTTATTTATCCATCCACCTGCTTTCCTCCTGCATTTGCAGAGAAAAATCTCTACAGATTTCAGAGGCTCCACTCCGTGCCCTTATGAGAGCTGCCTCCAGGGTCACATGACCCAAGGGATGCTTTGCTTTTTTTTTTGTCACTCCAGGAGAATAGCAAAAGTCCTGTGTTCCCAGTATTTTGGGAGCAAAATAAGCTATTCTCCCATTCTTCTTAATTGGGTTTCTTACACCCTGGTCCAAGGAAGATAGCAAGTAGAATTTGGGTGCGTGTCTGGTATCGGCTTCATTATTTCACTGTAGAAATGTCCCTGCTGGTCACCATTCTTTTCTCAACAGAGTGACATGATGACTTTCTCCAAAAAGAGACACAACCTACAATGTGCCACTAAGAGTGAACTGTGGGGACTTGTCCCGGTCTTGGCGCCAATGTCTTCCTCCAGCCCACTTGATGTAACAGCAGAACTTCTGTGGTAGTCACCGGTCCTCTTTCCTGCTGTAATTAATGACCCGAGATGGTGTTGCTCAGAAGACAAGCTGCTAGTGTGCCCCAGGACAATCCGATCTCAGGAGGTGGGAGGCATGTCTGAGAGGGTTATCCCAGAGGTAACTGACCAATCTGAGGGACCTAAGGAATGGGCTGTTTTTAGTGGAGATTTGGTAAATGCTGGCAGTCCACGCCTATTGCACATTCTTTCTGACTTCTTTACACACTTTACACACTGCCTTCTGGAAGTTGACAGCAATGAATTTACTTAATCTGTGCTCTTAACATAGTTTTAAATGCTCCCTGTGGGTGACAATCCTGGCTCTTTTGTTGGCATTCACAATCTCCTTGATGGTGAGGGATCTGAGGAACGTTTGGCAACACTCAGTAAAGTGGTCTGCTACTTTCAACTCCAGAATCTATGATGATTGAAAGGCAGAATATTCTCTAAGATCCTGCCTACAATCTGTCACTTGCTAAAATAGATTTCAGCATTATACTTAGGTAATTAGTTGCATAAAATTGAGTTATGAGAAACTGCTACATATGTAAATATCAATTATTCTCCTTCCCTCTCTCCTAATTTACCCAGGAATAATGACATGTCATGAATGAATTAAATTATCAATAAGGGGGAAACAGGAGCAAGTAAATTTTAGGATAAAGTTGCCTTTGTGGACACTGTTGGAAAGCTTTGCAAAGCATTGCTGATGACCCAATATAATCTCTCTAAAGATAATCCTTAAAATAATTGAGGATAGCTATTTTCTGTAATATGCCGATAAATGTTTGGTAATCAGCTTTTCTTATTTGTAGCATTTGTTCATTTCCATGGTGTAAATTCTCCTGTCATAGTGTATATCAAACTACCAATGTGATGTCAACCAGCTTGTCAAATTCCTGCACATTTACCAGTCTGCACTTGGGAGCTGGTAAGAGCTGGACCTACCACCGGCTCATTTGTGCCTCTCGAATCATCATCTCATTTGTCTAGGACTCAGTGGTCGGCAAACTCGTTAGTCAACAGAGCCAAATATCAACAGTACAATGATTGAAATTTCTTTTGAGAGCCAAATTTTTTAAACTTAAACTATATAGGTAGGTACCTTGTTATTAACTTAATTAGGGTACTCCTAAGCTGGCCTTTGCTAAAAACGTCCTCAATTTGATTGAGGTTTGTTCGCTGAGGTAGATCCCTTCCAACTCTTCCAACTCGTGCATGAATCATGTGCGCCTCCCCCGCGCTGTGTATCCCGTGCCCCACCTGCACCGCCTCTCCCGTCGCCTGACCGACCAACACCCCCACTTCTTCTAACGCCACTTCTTCAAAATAGACTCGCCCAGGCTGAAAACCGACTTCTGCACATGGGCCACGAAGTTTCAATCGCACTGTACTTGCGCGCCTGCACATGGTATTTTGTGGAAGAGCCACACTCAAGGGGCCAAAGAGCCGCATGTGGCTCGCGAGCTGCAGTTTGCCGACCACTGGTCTAGGTAATGTCCAGCTTCTTCCACCATTTCTTATCTGACAGAGCTTTGCTAGTTCTCCAGTTTTTCTGGAGCTTCACTTTAGAACAATATCCAACATGGGCTGCTCTAGCTCAAGGGTTGAAGCCTAAAATGTCGTTGTGGTTTGTTTCACACCACTGAGTTCTAGGAGCTTTGTGAGAGTTTGGCCAGACAGACACTGCGTGGGCTGTAAACATATATGGGTGCTCTCAGAAGCAGTTATCTAGAGTTGCACGCTTCTCCTGCAGGGCAGAGAAATGGCTACTCCCACTGTAATCAGAGAATTGGGCAGAGCAATTGTGGCAACTGTTTGGCACTGGGATTGGATACAGAAGGGAGAAAATTTTCTCTAATATAAAAGGGAATCAGATGTGGAAAATGAGACTCTAACTACTTTCCAAGAGATTCGTGGTGATAAACCTGAATTAGACATCTTATTACTGAGTGTTCAGTCCTGAAAAATTGTGTGACTACAGGTCTGTTTTATCCCCTGTGTATCTTCCACCTGACCATCATCCTTTTGATACTGTTACTAGCTTCTCTTACCTTTATTTTTCATTTATTCTATTTCATGAAGAGCTTTCTTATGAGGCCATTTGCTCAGACTTCCCTATAGATTTCCTAGAGATTAAAAAAAAAGGAATTATGCAAACATCAGGTGATGGTGAGTATGATTGTTATCTTAGGAATTCTCTTGGGAACATATAATTTAGGAGTTCAAGGTTCCTTTTAGCTTCCTGATTTCATAAATTAAAGTTTGTTTCTCAGACCCCAAGATGAGGTAGGAGCATGTACTTGCACCACTGGAGGGTGAAGTGCAACTTTTATTCCAGGGACTCCGATGGTCTCACACAACTGTGTACAGCTCTTCATTATGGAAGATTTGTCACAGGTCAGAAATTTGAAATGGCTTATAAATAAATGTGAAAAATTAATTTCCAAGCCAATTTTCCTTTCAGGGCAGTCATGTAAAAATAGGGCCTCTGGGGTCAGTGGGAGAACACCCTGTGTTTGCTGGCTGGGCAGAAAGCTTTCCTAATGATAGAGCAAGTAGCCACATCTATCTTTTTTTATCTTTAATAATAAAAGTGCAATATGCTTATGAGGCCAGACGTCCTTCCAGACAAAGCCGGGGCTGCAGGGAAGCCCGAGTCCTGGGTGCCAGAGGGAAGCCGGTGCTGGCAGCCAGGGGAAGGAAGGCCTACTCTTGCATGAATCGTGCATTGGGCCTCTAGTAAAGAACAAAATCCTACAAGCAGGACTGTAAAATGAAGTGAGGTAGAAACATTTTATTAGAGACTCTTTTGACAAAAGGAAACTAAGTTTAAAGACTAGAAGATGATTGTTCCTCTCATATGTTGAGTCAGTAGGTTTTGACACTTTACAACCAACCCCAAATTTTAATCTTAAAACAACCAGTTGTTTTATTCATGATTCGCAGGGTTAGCAGTTAAGTTTGGGTTCAGTTGAGTAGTCCTGGATTTGGCCCAGGTCACTCATGTGTCTGTGGTCAGCTATTGGGCCAGTTGGGATGTGCTGGTCCGAGGTGGCTTCAGCTGAGATGGGTTAGATCTGCGCCACATAATCACTCATCCCCCAGGAGGCTAGTTTGGTGCTGTTCACATGGTGGCCTTCCAAGAGGCTACTATAACTTCTATTGGGATCTGTTGGTCACACCAAGTCAAAGTCTGATCAGACTCAATGGCTGGGGACACAGACACTGCCTCTTGATGAGAGGAGCACAACAGCTAAGAGGAATGCAATGGCTAAGTGGTGCACTCACATCGGTCTAAATAATTGCAGCCACTTTTCCAACATTTACTGCAGGTGCATAAGCATTCAGAGAGGACATCGTCGTCATTGCTAGGTGTTTTTATCCTGTTTTTCTTGTTGTTTTCCAAAGTACAAGTTAGGCCAACTAATAGAGATGCTGACACTGATAATGTTAAAGATTCATTTTCAGCCTTTAGTAGTGTGTTCCATTATTAACTGAGCATCCTGCTACCCCAGGAGGAAAAATAATGTAAGCTGGTCTTTTTAAAACTATCTATAATAATAAAAGCATAATATGCTAATTAGATCAGACAGGCGAACAACCTTCTGGATGAAGCCGGGGGTGTGAGGGCCAAGGCAAGCCACCCTGGCTGGGAGAGCCACGCCCCTTGCACAAATTGTGTGCATCAGGCCTCTAGTGATGTTATAAAATGGCCAAAGATATATATTCTCCATTCATAAATTCATATTTTGTATCCTTATATTTATTTTTTTAAACAAATTCTTTTTCTCTTTTTATACATTATCATGCTGTAATTTCAGCTGTTCATGTGAATCTAATGTACCCTTGCTAAAATATTATAGACCTTAATGTAGTATACTGTAAGACTTATGGCAGGAATAAAAATTCCTTATGATATGACAAGAGCATAAAAATCTAGCTTCTGAATTTTTTAGTAAAATATGATCATTTTTCATTTCAAGCAGCATTCTGGAATCCTCTCAACTCCAGCATATCACTCCTTCCTTTGCTGGCCTGTGGAGTAGGTAATGCAGACCATCGGCTGTGTGGTACCTTGAAGGATGCTCCTCTGGACCGCGTCCCCATCACTCTGAATACTGTCACGTGCTCTCAGCCTCCACTGCCAGTGCCCAATAAACTTATCCTCACTGGGTCAAGCACTCATAAAAAAAGCCTAAATAAAGCCCAACATAAAAAAATAAGCATAACAGGAACTATATTTAGTATTATAATATTATCCAATTATAGTTCCTGTTATGCTTATTTATGTTAGGCTTTATTTATTGATATTTTGTTGTTCTATCATATAATTAGTAGGGAGAACTTAGATGGGGCATTACCTATGAGCCTAGCACACCAGCTCCACAACCAGTCATATGTGGCCTGATGGGCCATATAGCACACTTTTTGCATATTGAGACAAGACAGTCGTTTTGGCCGTAATGTTAATGAACCCTCTTGGGTTGGGGTGTGTACGAACTAAACACCTCCACCAGGGACCCTGCACTAGCACTCAGGATGGATGCCAGTGATGAGTGCTTGACCCGATGAGGGTAAGTTTATTGGGCACTAGCAGTGGAGGCTGAGAACACGTGACAGTATTCAGAGTGATGGGATGTGGTCCAGAGGAGCATCCTTCAAGACACCACCCCGCTGATGGTCTGCATTACCTATTCTTGCAGGCCAGCAAAGGAAGGAGTGGTATGCTGGAGTTGGGAGCCCCGGGCTCTGGTCATAGCTTTGCCACTACTGTGGCATCTCAGGAGATTTTTAATCACCTGGAAGTCAGTGTCCTCTTCTTTAAAATGTGAATTCACACAGTTAGCGTACAAGGCTCTCGTGAAGTCAGAATGAGATGCACATGTAAAAGCTCATGAGAGACTGGTACGAACGTGATATTCTTCTTGTTGCTCTTGTGAAAGGAAAAAGTAAACTACTCATCCTGGAAGAGTGATTCTTTTTAATGGCAGTTTTCCAGTTTGTTTATGGAACTGATATGTGGACAACTTCGGTCACATGATTGTTCAAAACTGCCTGCCACTGGCCATGCCTGAGCCAGGTATCGTAAACCATTGGTAACAGGTCCATTCACTGACCCTGTCTCTCCTCTTAGACCCTTTCTCCCACTCAGGACATGAGGAGTTCAAGGCTGACTTGTGTGGGCAGAGATATGATGTACCCTCTCTGCCTTGCCCTTGACCACTTTATGAAGTCCACAGCCAAATTCATATCAACAAAAATGTTACTCTGAAGACTGTTAGGTGAAGGAAGGCATTTTTGTAAGCTTGATGGACAATTGGATGATGCTTTTGAGCAAACAAAGTGGGTTTTGAAATTCTTGTGCTAGTGTAATTTCTCAGAAAGAGACACAGAAAGTCTCAGACTCTTTAAAAACAAAATAGAGATAATTCAAATCACATCTGAGTCATTGGGTCTCTGTTTTGTTGCCCAACATTTCCAGGTTTCAGACTGAGCGGAGATTGAGAGGGAGCAGGTCTGGGAGTTGGAGGGGCTGGGGGAAGTGGGGTGGTGGTTTGATCATGGGAAGTTTCATAGAAATTCAAGGCAAATGAATGTTCTCAGGAATGCTTGTAGTAAAGCCAGTATTAATATAAACCAACACCTGATATCAGCCAGAAAGTTTAGCACCAGGAGTTGGTGAGTACCAAAGTCTAGGAATCTGCCCCTTAACATTTTGTTATGACAACATAACTACAACATTTGACGTTCTTTACTTCATAGGAATATAAATGAGAATTAATGTATTGCATTATAGTTAATTACAAGCTACATATGCCATAGTGCTTGAGGAAACATTGGCTTATAAGCCAAGTCTCCATAGCAGTAAAATTAAAGTAGATTTGGCATTTTTCTGGCTTATCTGGTTCTTGTACCCACTAGACCTCTCAATAGTATGCATATGTATTTTAAATATGTATATAAATGTTAAATATGTATACATATGCAGTATATACACATATTCAAATCAAATAGCACCTTGGGGTGGGGTATCTGTTTATGAAAGCATGAATTTCAGTTGCCAGCAACACAGCACTGGAAACTGAAAACCCAAGGTCTATTTTCTGTTTTTATTCTTCGGAATGAGGAAAAGTAATGCCAACATTCCATTATTTATGAGCATAGTTAAAGAAAAGAGACGTAGTGAAATTTCACAGCTTTCAAAGAATAATTTATTTTGACTCCACATAGGGCCTCATGCCTTTGCCTCACAAGACGTCCCCTTCTCTGTGGATGCTGAGGCAATCCTGGTGCCTTGATGCCTTGTAGGGCCAGGGGAAGAGCCGGCAGGACCAGCCCGGAGTGTGCACCGTGCTTGGGAGGCATTTGATTAACCGCTCAGCAATGAGCTGAAGGACAGCTTTGTGCCTTGCACTCTGAAACACTGGGTGCTGTGGGCAAACTGAGGTATAAAATGAAGACTGTCCTCAAGGGATTTGCTGGCACCCAGGACCCGTGGGAGGGAGGCTATACAAATAGGGGCCCATGTACAAGATATGGAGAGTCATCTACTAAATTGTTCCGAATTCAGATTTAGGCTAAGAAAACAGCTTCCGTTTATCTTGTGCTAACTTTGCACTAGAGCCCAGCTTAAATGCTTTACTTACCTAATCTCTGATCCTTATACCAATGCTGCAAGGCAACTCTGATTATCCTCATTTTGTGGATGGAAAACCTGAGGCTTAGAGAGGTAGAGTGAATCAGCCAGGTCACATAGCTGGTAACTGTTTAGCCCAGAATTAAAATACAAATGCCAGGGCTCCAAAGCCAGCACCCCTCTGTGTAGGTGCAGCGCTGCCTTGGGATGCTGGGCAGCCAGGAGAGGGGACCAACGGGAAGTGGCTGGCTGAGGCTGGGTGATTGGCTGGCAGAGGAGAGAGCCCCTCCCTCTGTTGTCTTTGTGACCCTGGAGGCGGTGGTCCCTTATTTGTTTCTGCTGAATGGTCTTGCTGAGTCACTCCAACCTTACTGTGGCCAAATAACCTGCATCCATGTGCTTTTTGTCTTTTTATTTTTGTGGCTCTGACTTAGCTGGAAATAGTTTAGTTTTAATGTTAGTTTTTACAGTAAGTTTTAAAAGAAAACATGCATCATGTAAATTAGGATACTTATGACTAAAAGGAGACTCTGTTAGTAATTATGCCAGCACTGTCCTGGGCACCAGAGTCTTATGATCACCCTACCAGTGTGGGATCAAGGGATACCTTTAACATGGAAATAAGACAAGAACATCTTCAGGACAGGGAGAAGCCAAATGGAAATGAACGTCATCCACTGCAGCAAAGGCTATCTCCTATGTCAGTGGTCGGCAAACTGCGGCTCGCGAGCCACATGTGGCTCTTTGGCCTCTTGAGTGTGGCTCGTCCACAAAATACCATGTGCGGGCGTGCACGTACAGTGTAATTGAAACTTCATGGCCCATACTCAGAATTTGGTATTTTGTGGAAGAGCCATACTCAAGGGACCAAAGAGCCACATGTGGCTCGCGAGCTGCAGTTTGCTGGCCACTGTATGTGATTTGGGGTGTGCACTTGGGCAACTCAGTCCCCCAACCTGAACTTATCCCATAAGGAGCCAAGGCCATTCTGATTTCCCATGTCAGAGTGACATTGTTATGTGGAAACCTCTTGCTTACTGCCAAAGTTAGTGGATTTGGACTGTCCTAACGTATAAGAAGTAAAGAACTTATTCTTGAAGATCTTTTAACACTTTTACCTCAAATTTATAAACTGGCCCATACTAGGAAACATTGGAGTTTCTTTTAACATGGAATCTAACCAAAGGCATTGCAATAATCTGAAAAATATCACATATTTCGGGTCTGAGGCTCCAAAAGAACAGGTGAGGAGTGGAGAAGGCGGTGGGGAGAGAAGACAGGGGGAAGGGAGAGAGGGAGCACAGTCTAGATGTCTTGAAGCCAAAGATCCAGGAACACCTTCCAGTGTGACAGTGGACTTCCAGCCCAGGCCACTCCTCTTTTCAGTCCCTGACCCTCTTGTCTTTGTGCTGACACATGGATGTTCATTCATGACAGCATCATTGATCAAATGACATGTTGTTTTGTGGTATGTCTAGAAATAAAGAAACATAAATATGCTTCTTGGATTAACTTGACAGTATCAGTTTAGATAGTGGCTTCCAGATCTACGTCTTTCCGAGGATGAGAGAAAGATTTCCTTTGTTTAAAACATGAGTGATTTTTTATTGCTAATGCCAAAAATGAAAAGTGATGCTTTCTCCGAGGCCAGGTTCCTCAACAATTTCTATCAAACTACCTTTACTGGGCTGACGGGTGGGCAGGGGGAGAGTTTTCCAGAGAGATCCTCAGCAAAAAAACATTTCTTTGGAGTGTCTTATTTTATATTATAAATCCATGCAAATTTTATTTTCTATTTTTATAATACAGCTATTTGATTTGCTGACAAATTTTATAAAACACCTTTAATAAGAGGTATATGCAAAGGAATTACTCTTTTTTATGCAGTTTCACATCACTGCTGGCCTAACACTACAGACTCCAGTTTGAGAACGAGGTAATAAAACTACCCTACAGTAGCTGGCAGCTGGGAGGAGTTCATTATTTTGGGAATCATTGATTTTCAACCTTTTTCATCTCATGACACACGTAAACTAATTACTTAAATTCTGCTGCACACCAAACTCGTCAGAAAATTATATTGCGTATATGTTGAATTTCTACAGTTAAGGGAACCAAGTAGTCTTAGCCAGCCCCAGTGATCAGCTAATTTCCCTCATTCACAGAGACCACTTCTTTCAAACATAAGAGAGTGTGCTGATCAAGGTCTCAGAAGCCACCTCAAGAGCAGTTAATTCTGTCTGATTGTTATATGTGGTGAGTCATTTAAAACCTTTCAATAACTTGTCAATACTTGAACAATGTCGAGAGAGAGGTGGGAAGAGAAATGGCTTTTTCCAAATCTGACACTTGATTGAGTTTTGCCTCTTCAGTCAGAAATCATGTTTTTCGATTTCTCTGAGTGAACAGTCATCTTTCTTCATGAGACATAATGCATGGAGTGGCTTTCCATCAATCTCTGCTGTAGGAATCTTGGCTGCTGCCATCGGCCGAAGGAACCCAAGGAAGAAAACTAAAGCTACCTTGCCATAGTGATGGGAAAGAACACAGCGGCTGAAATTCAGAGTATAACCTTCCTCTTCCTTAGTAGTAGATGAAGTTGGTTATGAGATACCTTCTCTGCTCCTTTTTGGCATTCAGTTCACGGAGATTCATTTTTTTCATTTGCACACTTCTGATGTTCTAACACATGTTAATTTATTTCTCTTTTGTTGTAGTCACTCATTTACTGTATAAAGACTAGGATTAACCACAGTTCCCAGGGAGCAACCCCTGCCTCCCAGAGGCTTGTGACTAAGTGGCTTCTGCTGGGTCATTGCCCTTTGATTTGGGTTAGCCAATGGCTGGTTACAGAGGAGGAACATTTTGAGGCACTAAGTGATTTCTTCTTATAACAGGTTACAAACCTAAAATGGCTACTCATACTTTGACCTCCTACTGTTAAAAGGCAATCTTCCCAACTTGCCCACCATCCCCTCATACAGCATACACACAAAGATGACCACCCACTAGAACTTCGAAGGCAGAGACCATGTTCTATTGGCCTTTGTATCTCCAATTCCAGGTATTGCGCCCGGTACATCCAAATGATAAATGCAGCTGTGGAGTTCAAAATCCTAATTGTGTTTCATGACCCAAGTTTTAGGAAAGCCAATTTTTCTCCCAAGTTTATCTTCCAAGAGGGTCCCCAATAAATGCTTACATGTTCCTCTAATGAATCTCAGTAGTTACTTGTTACTTTGCCCACAAACTCATTTCCAAATCATTGCTGCCCCCAAATGCTACATCACCGAGTTACCTTATGATTTACTTCCCCATGCTGCTGGCTCCTCCTTTATTAAGGATGACACTGTCTCCTTCATTAGGTTTTCAAAAGCACAGCTAAGGCAGGCTCATTACAGAATGCCATGGGATAATGGAGGGACAGCCCCAAGTTTAATATGCAGGGTCATAAGTAGTGGTCACTCCTGAGACCACCCCTTCTCCCCTCAGGCACTAGTCCCTGAGTCTGCAGAGGATTTTATCCTCTCTCAAATGCAAACACCCATCTGTTTCAAGGGAACTCTAGAAAAGGCATTTGAAATAGTCAGCAATATATTTCCCCAAGTTTGGAGTATTCGAGTTTAAATAATGCCATTTGAGGAGCGTTTATTAATCCTACTTTAGGACAGTTATCTAAATCTTTAAGGGCCCAGTGTGGCTTACGATGAATGGACCCAATTTACCCAGCTAAAAATACGTGAACTTCAGCTTGCACCATCTGCATTCACATTTGTGAGGAAATCAGTGTTCTCTGAGAACTGTCAATTTCTCCCAAACCAAGAAAGTCTTTCTAAATTATTCCCAAATAGCTATTTTTCCATTAAAATAAAATCAAAACATTTAAAGTTTGTCTTCATTGATATTTCATTACATAAGTATCTTTTTAATTAACAAATGAATTTTAGAGTCTTGTGATTAAAAAAAATTCATTAATGGTTTTTTCCCAAACCAATGGCACATAGAACAAATGGCAATGGCCAGAGAAGTTAATCTAAAATATTGCGTCATCATCTGTATTGTTGTTGTTTCAGTTCTGTTCACAGAATAAGAGGGTTCTAATATGGGCAAAATGGCTCTTGCTTGAATTTTCCCTTTGTTCTTGTGCTCCTTCCTTCCTCTCCAGTCATAGTAATAACATAGGAGCCACTGCTGCTACTAAGTGGGTAGATCTGGTACTCAGATGATGTAGTGTGTTTTAATGAGAACAGGATGAACCAGGAGCCAGGAATCATGGGGTTCACATTCTGGATCTGTAACTCCTTCTCTCAGTGATATTGGACAAGTCAATTCTTTGTGCTATAATTGCCTCATCCATTCAAAAAGAGTGATCAACATTGTTTTCTTATAAGGTAGAACGAAACAAGTCGATCTAGGATTCAGGGCTGTTACTTCCCTTACATCAGTACCTCTCATGGATAAACCTGGGTGGTGGAAACAGGAGTCTCTATGTGTGTGGGCGGGGCATATAGAAACTGGAGCCCTGGCCCCTTTGGCTCAGTGTTTAGAGCATTGGCCTGCACACTGAAGGGTCTTGGGTTCAATTCCTGAACAAGGGCAGGGTTGCAGGGTTGCAGGCTTGATCTACCACCTGGTAGGGGCGCATGCAGGAGGCAACCAATCCATGTGTCTCTCTTACATCAAAGTTTCTCTCTCTCCCATCTCCCTTCTACTTTCTAAAAGCAATGGGAAAAATATTCTTGGGTTAGGATTAAAAAAAGACGAAGAAACTGGAATGTGCGGCTTCGTTTAGGGTCCAGTAGAAAGAGCCTGAGAGGTGACTCTAGAGCCAAGTTTTTCTAATAGCAGAGAATCCTTGAAAGAGATGTGTACTCCCTACACACTGGATGCTGGGAAATCAGCAGCCACGGCTCCTATTTCCCAAACTGGATCCCATGGGCAAATTTTCAACAGTTCAAATATCTCATAAAAGGATTTTCAAGTTTGCATTGCATTTCAATGGTAATCTGATAAATTAGCAGGCATATTTTGAATCACTTTAAGATTATCATTCTAAGAACTGCCACACAATCTCCATGTGGACATTTGCACTTGTTTTTATCCACTGAGCCAAACCGGTTAGGGCTGCACTTGTTTTTATAAATTTAATTTTACTAAGAGAAGATCAAATGACTTCAGGGAGTGATGCACTAATAAAAGTATCAGAGGAAGAAATATAATGGGAGATCTGAGCTATCAGAGAGCGAAAGGGTCCATGGCCTGTATGCACATCAGACTCAAAACAATATGCTCCCCAGCAGGCACTCCCAAATTTCACAGACATCCATAGAACCCGCTTTTGAACATGCCAGTCACTGCTCATTCACTGCAAGCATGGCCAAGCACATGAAATGAGACCTGCCTCTGGCAATCAGGGTTATTTAATGAAAATTTTAATAATGCTGCAATCATAACCTTCTTTTCAAGTAAACAAGACAGCATTACACAATTATCAAATGACAATTAAAATTGACACTTGAAGATTGTTTGTTGGCAGTGTTCTGGAAACATATGAGGTCTATTTATTGTGAATCTGCAAGCAAAGCTTTGAAATAATTAATAACATACTTATGCTAACAGGCAATATCTGAATTACTGAAGCCAAAATGCATTTCAAAAAATTACTAAATACAGAACCTAATCTGTGATTCATTTTTCTCTTATTAAAACCCACACTAACAATCTAGTTTCAGCAGAATAGCATCCTTCATCTCATTGAATTCGTGTTTTTAATTCTAATTTTATTGGTCTTACAGTGTAGTTATTAAATGTTTGTAATATATGTTTGATTTTGGTTTCATAATTTTAGGAGGAGTTTATAGCTAGTTTTATTTTCGTTTGCACTTTATAACAGTATAATGAAAGTGATTTAAGTAAATACTAGAAGTGAGGTGCACAATATTATTTTTTCCTTTAAAGAAGTTTGTGCATCATTCAAATTTGAGAGACATTGTTACAGGATTAAGAGCTCAGAGTTCAAAATCAGAGAAACCCGGGTTCAAATATGAGCTCTGGCATTTAAAAAATATAAACTGGAGCATGTTATTTAACCAAACTGTGCTTTATTTTCATGATTTGCTAAAAGGGTTATAGTAATAATACTTTCATTGTGGTGTTATTATGAGGAATAAATGAAATAATGGCTTCTCAGTATATGGTATTTGGCACATAGTAAATGCTTTAGTAAAAGCCATTATTGCCATCATCACTACCATCATTAATATGATCATCATGATCATGATCATTATTTTAAAAAAACCCTCTGGTCCAAAGAGCTCAAGAGATGGTAGGGTCCATCAAGGAAATACGAGTTGCTATAGGGGCAGCACTGGGAGCCATTGCTGTTGCTGGGAGCACCATCTTTTAAGGATGGCTGGGCTGGAAAAGCCTCAGGAACTCCCAGAGGGAAGTTTCACTAAAATAGTAGCCAGCTACTATCACCATTTCTGGAAGTAGCCAAGGCTGTCAGTCTGGTGAGACCTCGTTGCCTAGAGGTTCCATCCCTCTTTAGCCACCCCATAGCATGGGTCACCTTTGGGGAGGGAAGCCACGCTTCAGTTCCTGTTTGAACATTTGAGGCAGGGGGTCCTGCGGGGGTGAGGCCGACGGAGTCCTAACGAAGCATGCCCGACTCCGGAGATCGGTTCAAGATGAAGATCTGAGTTTATTGTTTAAGTGCAGCAACATATATAACATTCCAGACCCATCAGAAGTTTACAACATCCTTAGGGCAACCAATGGTAGGAAAGATAGGGTACTATGTAGGGGCTCTAGGGGGCTTACTCAGGCGGGCGCTGCCACTTCCCGGTGTGCCGAGGAAGCTTGTATAGGCGGAGTGCGCTCACGCCATTGCATCTGCCACTGCACTGAGATAAATCTCCTGAGCTCTTCCCACAAACATTGCTTCCAGAACCTTCTTGACTTGCTCAGCAAGGCTGCCTGACTTGTGTTCTCAGTCACCTCTTGCATCTGGCCTTTTAGTTTTTCTGGTATTGGCCTTTGATTTTGCTTAGATTATGTCTATTATGACCATTCAAGGGACATTCCAGCCTTATCTATTGTGTTGCCTGGGACCACTGTGGGTTTCTTTAGCTCCCTATAAGAGAAACCTGTTGAAGTGGAATTCTTGGAGTGCATGATGAAAAGATTTCCTGAGGCCCCACAGGAGGATGGGGTTTCATGGAAAGCTTTATTGATGATGTAAAATTAAGGGGGTTCCCCTCCAAGGCCCCATCTCTGTCCTCTTGCCATGGAAGAAGTCCAATGTTGTCTTCATCAGCACCAGAATAAAGGCCACCGCCCATGGTTTCTGCTCCACAGTCCAGTCCAGCATCTGGCTAGCTTGGCTTGTGTTCCCAGCTGCAGTCCATTGGGTATGGGGACTGCATGGCCATTGACCATGTGGCTGCTTAAAGCCACATAGTTATGGAGAGAGAACAGGTGAGCACATAGGTGTGTGCTGGTCACAAAGTCAGAGAGAACTAGAGGGTAAGTGCAAGAGCAAGAAGGGCAAACAGGTGCTAGAGAGAGGGAACTTTTGGGGTTTTTTAATTTTCCAAGATTTTGCATGCATCTGATGGGGTCCACCTCCTAGCCAATCCATTGTTCCCCAGGCTAGACTGATAGACAAGCACCTTCCCCCCATTACCCAACTGCATTGTGCATGCGCCCATCTCCTCCTTTGTTCAATCCTTTCCCTCAGTGATCTGCAGAGAGTGGATGGGTGATTCCCTGGGGGCGTATGAAGCTGTAGCTCCCTGGTGAAGCTGTCCAGATTCACCATGCTTATAATGTCTGGCCTCCCTTTGCTCTCTTTCCTTTATTAATTTTAACTAGCAAATTAAGATAATAGAAGGAGTGGGCTGGCGAGAGGATTTTCTAGTGTAAATGATCTTCTTTCTTGTTCTCTTCCTTTTGTGCCTGCAGGTTTGTTGAAATATCTCTATGACTCAAAGAACTAACAGAAATCCTGATCAGATTGTCCAGTGGGGTTTCCTCAACTCTAGCTTCCCCCTGCAGTTGTTGGATCACAAGTTTTTCAGATTTGGTTCCAACATCTCAGAGCCACTGCCCCTCCAAGTGGGGCAGGGGGTGGACACCAGTGGGTAAAGCTGACCTGGAGCTAAAGGAGACAAAAACCTGTCAGGATAATGGAGGAGAAGAAAAAAGGCAGGCTGTTTCAGCCTCGCAGACCTAACAGAATGTTCACTGTGTGATGATTTTTTAAAAACCATTTGCAAAGCTGGTTGAACTCCCACAGCAAGCCAGTCTGATTCCTTGTCACGTGATCTGCAGAGAGATTTGCTGATCCAGACACCTGGTTAGAATTGCATTAACATGTACACACACTCCTCTCTTCCCAAACCCACAACCCCCTCTGGACAGCTTCCCCTCACCCCTTCTTCTTTTTCCTAGAGCATCTCAAAGCCTTTCTGTGATCCCAGAGAGCATGAATAATTCACTATATATAGCATCAGGCTTCAAAGTATACTTTTAACAAAGTAAAACTGCCTAAAACACCCAATGCTTTGCCTCTGCCTTCATTTTCATTAAGTGGACAGCATCTTTAGAATCATTGCCCACCTTCCTTCCTGGCCATCTTGTTGATTTGATTTCCCTTCCTACCTCTCCCACCTCAATAAAGTAACAGGAGCCCATCCTGTTTTGCCTCAGGCATGCCCCACCCAAGGGTGTGGTTTAAACACATACTCATGATCCATGTAAATGTCATCATTTACATTTTATAGGCCTTCATGATCACAAGAGGAAAGATAATATCTCACCTGCAGTGTCAGCCCAGCTCATATTCTCCTGACAAGATATTGACCACTCACCTGCATCCCTTTAGCATTTATAAAGATTTGGGAAGCACCCTCAGTTTAAGTTTGCATTCCAGCACTGCCATCTTCTAGTTTCCTCATCTGCAAAAGAGGAGAACTATCCAGCTGCATGGTGAAAATTAAACTTGAAGCAAAGGCATCACCCAGTGTAGAGAAAGATCTAAATTAGTACATAATTAACTTATTTAATCATTGGCAAGTATTTATTTGTGACCCAGAGTCTATGTTAATGTCCTCGTTGCCCCTGACTCTAGCAGTTGCAAGCTTTCCTAACATCAGGTGTTAGAGCTCAGCTCTGATATTCATCAGGTTTGAGGTCTAATCCTAGCTTGGCCACTTGACCATGTGATTTTGGACAATTACTTCATCTGTTATCTCTCTTATTTCCTCCTGTGTGCAAGGGAGACCTTAAAAGTGCCAACCCAGTTGTTTTTGTAGTGATTAAATAAGATATTGGGTACTAGAAAGTATTTAGTGCAGTGCTTGACACTTGACACATATTTATTTTTAAACTGCCACTTGTATGCATGAAATCTGGCCATTCTCTCCTTCCTCCACAGCTATAGAGCAATGTTGAAGGCTTGTGAAGGGGAAGAGGGAAATGACCATAGGCAAAGTGATCTGGTGTTTTCCAAAACAGCCTCTTTATTTTTTCTCCTTTGAATATGAAGAATTTAATGCATACAATATAACAAATATGTGCTATAAATCAGAATTCTAACTTGATCACCCATGAAAACACCATGAAGAATGAAAAATTACCTATAAATCCTTAAAGCTTCTCTGAATTTTTCTGATTCCATTTTCCTCTCTTCCTTCAGAGGTAACACTGTCTTCCTTTGTCTTTTTTCTCTTCATCATGTTACTGTTTGGTCTGATCAAATAATTGAATTGGTATCCCCTCCCTTGGGAATTGGCCTTTAGACAACTTCACAACCAATATTCCCTTTTGCTAATTATTTACCCCCTTTGGCCTTGTGTGTTCCTCCTTCAGTGACCCTAACAGTTACCACATGTGTATGTATCCCTAAACATATTGTTTACTTTTGCTTCGTCTTGAGTTTTATGAGAGTGACATTATACCGCATATATTCCTGTGAAACTTGTTTTTCTCCTTCAGCATTTGCTTCTGAGATTCATTCACATTGTGTGTGACTGCTTTTCCTTCATTCTTATGGCTGCATAGTGTTCCATTCTCTGAGCAGTCTAATTGATATATGCCGAAAGTATAAAATTTACACTAGGTTTTAAAGATTCAGTACAAAAATGTAAAATACTTAGTTAACATTTTATATTGATTTTATGATGATATAGTTCTTTCCCTTTTGGTTCTACATATTTTGGGGTATATTTAGGGCGATACAGCTTTAGAATTATTACATCACCCAGGAAAACTAAAACATTTTTCCATTATGGCATGCTCTTCAACTCTGGTTTATATATATTTGTCTCTCTCTATATAAGTATAAATATATATATGTGAGTATATATAGTTGTACATATACACATATGTATATATACATACACATATGTTTACATAAAATATACTGCATATTTACATATGTAAATATATATATATATATATATATATTTGTGGGAAAGCCTATTTTAATTAGTATGACATAGATACAGTAGATACTAGATATATTTGGCTAATATTTGCCTAATATGTTTATTCATCTTTTTACCCTCTTATTTTTCTGTCTTTATGTTTGAAACACCTAAAGGGCATATATTGTTTGATTTTTGTAATTCAATCTGACAGTTCATGCCATTTACTCATAGAGCTCAGTCCATTTTCATTTATTGTAATTTCTGAAACACTTTTACTTTTAAGCTTATTTTTAAGCTTTTATTTGTCTTACGGTATTTCTATATCTCAGATTTTCCTCCTTTCTTGGTTTCTTTTGACTTGTTTGAGTTTTTTCTCCCTCATTTTATTATCACCCCTCATCATATTTATTTGGAAGATATATACATACATTACTTCTATTTTTTAGTTTTGAAATTTTAATTTCCACACTTCATACACTTAAGCTTAAATTTACTTGAGTTTTACTCTCCGTCAAAAATATAAAAACCCTAGAATAAGTTTCTATTTATCACAAGAAAGAATATAGAAAGAATATATGGACTGTAATGGTAGATATGAGGGATAAAAAGGCCCTTTAGCACTCTCTCTCTCTGTCTTCCTTTCTCCCTCTACTCTATTTTTATCCATAGAATTTATCATCTGACTTTATTTATTTATTTATTTAATTTTGCTCATTGCCTGCTTTCCTATACTAACATGCAAATTTCACAGGAACAAGAATCTTTTATTTTGCTCACTTTTATAAAGATAGTGGATCAAATAGTTCCTGCTTATAGTAAGTGCTCACCAAATACTGTCAAGTGGATGAATGTTTTAATTGTGAATACAAGCTCCAAATTTCCATAATATTCTTAGCTTTTTAATATCCTATTTGTTTTTAACCTCACGAATTACTTTTATTACTTTAAAATAATATTTATATTATTAATTATTTTTCTAATTTTTTACAGGAATTGTTTGTTTAGTTTAATCCATATGCCTAGCATTTTTTCTACTCCCTTTTTATCCTTAGGGCCATTTTTCTTTTGTCTTTAATATTATCCTTTGTAAGCTTTGGTGTAGGTCTGTAGGTGGCAGCCTTTCATTTTTTGTTTACAGGAATATATTTTTATTTCATTCTTGTTCTTCAGATATACTTCTTAATAGGATACAAATTTGAATATATTTGAAGGTACTATTTCTTAACTTTTTGCTTTTTTTCTATCTATCAAAAAATTAGAAGTTAATCTAAATATTACTCTTTGTCCATAGTCTACCTTTTTTCTATTTTTACTTAAGACCTTCTCTTTATCTTTGGTGTAATGTGATTGCACTGTACCTTAGAATGTGATTTTTAATATTACTTTTATTGGAGTTTAACGACTTCCTAGGTCTGAGAAATGTTTTTCATAGAGTCTGAGAAACCCTACAGCACTATCTCTCTGAATATTATCCACTCCCCATTTTCTCTTTTATTTCCTTCTGCCACAGTACTTAGATGTATGTTGCTCCACTCCCCATGTTCTTAACCTCTCTTTCCTACTTTCAATCTCTCTGTTTTTTTCCTTCATTCTGTACAGTTTCATCCATCATCTCTCTTCCAGTTACTTGGTCCCTCTATGTGTCTCTTCAGATGTTTAACCCTTCTATTGCCCCCCCCCCCCCCGTCATATTTTTCAATTCTAAAAATTCTACCTGAACCTTTATCAAACCAGTTTCTTCATTGTGGGTAGTCTCCTGCTATTCTCCTATTTTTATTTCATAAATGAAGTCTCTCTGTGTGTGGTTTCTTTTATTTGTATTTCCCGACTTTCACTTTCTGTAAGAGTTAAGTGGCCCATGCTGAGGTGTATTTCTCCTGAGGGATGCACTTTGATTCCTCAGGAATCCAGGGGCAATACTGCAGAACCATGTTGACTTTATTTTTATTTTATTATTTTTAATCTCCCTCAGAGGACATCTTTCCATTGATTTTTAGAGAAAGTAGGAGAGGGAAAGACGGAGAGAAACATTGATGTGAGAGCACCACATCGATGGGTTGCCTCCTGCACACGCCTTAACCAAGGGCAGGGGCCAGGGAGGAGCCTGCAACCAAAGTACATGCCCTTGACCGGAATTGAACCCGGGACCCTTTTGTCTGTAGGCCAACACTCTATCCACTGAGCCAAGCAGGCTAGGGACCATGTATACTTTAAATTAAATTCTCAGGTTGAAAAAAGGAAGTATAAATTCACATCCAAACCCAGATAGATCTCAGGGGATCTAGAGCAAAGAGCATGATACATCCTTATTTTTTTGTCTCTACTGAGTGATTTTTTTTTTCTGATCCTCCACACATACCCGTTCTTGAGCCCTTTTTTGTGCAGGATGATTGAAGGCCCAGTGTGCTGCCCTGGGCATGCACAAGCTTGGTTATTCTTCCCTCTCATCTTGACAATATTCCAGCCCAAATGGATCCCTAGACGTGCATTGGTTATGCAGCAGCTACAGTGCTGGCTTATCTCCCCAGCCTCACATTCCCATTTCTTCTGAACTTAGAGGAATCCATTTACTTAATTCTTGGTTTACTCATTAATTTATAAAAGCCCTTTAAAAATATAATGGCTAGCATTTTTAGATTTTTGTAACCAATGTGTTTTAGGATTTTTTCCTTCAGTTCTGTGAGTCTGTCTCTTCTGTACCTTCATTCGCTGCTCTTTTCACTTCTACAGATCCCAGTCAATCTCAGCTCCTGCACAGTGCACCCCTCTGCCTGGGGTAGGATGTAGCATCCAGAGTTAAGCAACGACCCCTACAATTTTTATTGATTTGTAAGACCTTAATCTACTATAATGTTATAGCAGCCAATGCTCTGGGAAATCAACAGAGATGATTGTTTTTCTCTCCCCAGGTTAAGCTGTGTTTGCTATTTTGTTGCAACTCACCTGTGTGTGGCTGAGTCCCTGCGGCAAGGAGTGTACCAAGAGCATCCAAAGGTAGTTGCAAAATCCATATTTTATTGCTCCACAAATAGCTGTTCTGAACTTTATCTTTTTTGTCCTCTTCCTTTCTTACTATTAGAAGATTTCCTAGAGTTGTGGGGTTTTAGTAACATTTGGAGTAAGCACTTCCTCAGGTAACCACTGGTCATCACATCCTTTCTGTCTTGGGTCCAGCTTGATGCGGTGATCAGAATGAGGCCAATACTGACCAGAAGGTCATCACGATCAATCTGGCTATTTATCACTAATGAAAGAAGCCCATAGACTAGAAAAAGTGGCCAGAGATGCCTTGAAACATATGTCCATGGATGAAGGCAACAGTAGAAACCACAAGCCTATGTCTCTGCTGTCGGAGATGTGTCTTCAACAGCAGGTATTCAAGGCAAAGCCAGAATCATTAGAAAACCTGCCAGGAAAAGCAAACAAAGACACGTTACCTTAGGCTAGCTATTAACACGGTATTAGGAAACTGAACTGTGGTTTCTTTACTGAGCTCTCCAAAAGATGGTTGGAGATCATTCAGAGGACATGACCCCTGGTTGACCTGTGAGCTGGATCCAGGCACTTGGAGGCCACTCATCTCCTCCCTTGTCCATGCATGTTTCACCTGCCATTCATATACTAAGAGCTCTTGCAGGAGCATGGTCGTGAGGGAATAATGTGTTGTTGAGACCATCTGGACATATACTTGACTGTACCCATTTAAGGTCTCTACATAAACTTCTGAGATTCTGGCAGGTGGGTGCAGAGATCTACAGGTCTTGCAAACACCCAAGACAAGTACGTTCCCTTGTGTCTTTGGTCTGCCACCTGTCAATCTGCAGTGGCTGCCTCTTTCTTTGGTCCCTCCTTACTGTCCTTGTACAGGATTTCACCCGGGAGGCTCCCAAGTTTCCAAAAACAAGAAAGATCAGTTCCAGAGTTCCTGATCAAGGGTAGTAAAATATTTTCAACTTTGAAGATCATGGAGAGGGGTAGCAGATAAAAGAGCTATAACATGAAGGCAACTAATATAATTAGATATTGAACTTAACAGAGAAATTGTAAGGATTTCTTATGTTGGGGCAATTTCAATTTTTATCACTGCATTTTAACTTTTATTTGGTTCTTTTCAAATCTGGCTTACTCTTTTCTGACATTTTATTTCTTTTATTTCTATAATTATTTGAAAATTCTTATTTTTAGTATGTATTTGATAACTCAATTATTTAAAATTTTGTGGTGATCTGATTCTGCTATTTTTGCTGACTCATTCATAATAGATTGTTAATATTTATTCAGTGGAAATTTGAGTCCATTTTAGAGGGTAGTTTTCTGTAGAAATCCTGTGTGATGTGAATTGAGGATATTTCCTTGTGGGGTAGTTTTTAATTTGTTTATGTCAGTCACCTGAGAGGTATTACTGGTCTAGGACCAATTATAAGCTAATTCCTTGGCCACCTCTGAAGAGTTCTCTGGGATGGCTCTTGCTGACCTGAGGCAGGAACTTGTCTGTGTGGAAGGAGAGAGAAGCTGGCCAGGGTGCTGTGGAGTCACAAACAAAGTGTGAGGCCAGCTGGAGCCCAACGCTTCTATGATGATGTGTTAGCACTTCGACATCATCGAGAGGAGGTGCCAACAGAAGCCATGGCTATGGCTGTATTTGCCATATTTAGTATATATTTTAGGAAGATATTTTGAGGCTATGAAAATATCCCATTTCTCAAAGTTTTATCCACTGTTTTTTAGCAATTTCCTGTGGATTTTGCCTATAGTATTTATCTAGTGACACTTTTATTTTTCTAATTTCTTCCACATTTATTTTTGGAATTTTTCTGATTTGCTCCTTTTCCCTTAATTTATTTGTGTAACCATTCATTTATGTCAATATAGACTTATACATATTAATTTCATTTTATGCTCCTGGATAATCTTGTAAATGTGAGATGCATATTTTAATCCCATTTTCCATATAAAGAACTTGAGATGCGGAGCATTTTCATGACTGACCCAGGATCACATAGTCACTTGGTTGCAAAACACGATCTGTAATCATTTTCTCAATCTCAGCTCTATTCTGCTTCTGGTTTTACCTGACCCGCCACTTGCTGCATAGCATGAGTTTAATAAATACTTGGTGAACAAACAGATGAACAAATGAATGGATGAATGAAACAGTAAACTTAGAGATTCGTTTGATAATTAGAGTTGAATTGCAGTAATCTTATTCTAAGAACACAAAGAAATAGAAAATGTGTAGTAGGGAGATGTGAATACCAATCCCCAAAGGAACTTTATTCAGCAGTTAAAAGGGTTTCATCCTGGTCACAAGGTGATTTTATAGCTTTGGTATTTGTCCAACAGTTCACAATTCATCATAGTTTCCTTTGGCCTGATTTGATTTTAGGAGAGAGTGAAAATATAATTCCTATAAAGGGAACCCAGTGGCTGGTTTATCTGATGATCTCCGTGATCCCAATGTGTTCACAACAATGCTTCCAGGAATCTGTGAACTCCCCAAAGGCAGAAATCATGTCAAATTCGCATACTGGGCACTCAGTTATTGTTCTGAATGTTTATCTTGCTCACTGTGGTTTCTTTTGTGGGAAAATCACATGGCCAGATCTCCTTCAATGAACTGCCATAGATTTAGTTTTCTGAGTTATATGCAGGAGATGGGCCTTGATCAGGATCAAGAAGGATACTGATAACAGATGAAAAGGGTTTATTTTTTTAAAAAAAACATTGAACATTAAACTTGGTTTCTTTTATAGTTTTAGTCATGTCAGCTGGTACTAAGACATTACTCTTTAATAGAACCCCTTGATAACCATAAGAGGAAGCCAGCACCCTCCACTATCCCTACATTACTCTTCCTAGTCCTTAAAGGCCCCCTTGGTATGTACAACTGGTCTATCACCCAAGAGCTTATAAGAGATCATTTAACCATCTGCTATGAGATTATATAATAATAATTCCATTTTCCAGCCCAGATGAAAGCAATCTCATCAACCACACTCTACCAAAATCAAGTAGTTCTGAATTCTGGGGCCTAATATTTGTAATGCTCCACTTCTAATGACTAACTTCTGTTTTTTTAGTAATCTCTACATATGTAATAGAAACCAAACACAAACTGGCTTATACTACAAGGGTCTTACTGTGCCATTTAAGTGAATAGGTTCACAGAAATAAGAGTACAGCTAAGGGCACAAGGGCAGCTCTGAGACCATCAAGAACAGACAAGGAGTTGACAGTGACATGATCTTTTCCTTGCACATCCATCTCTCAGTTCTAATGGTCTCCATTTCATTTTCTCCTGCTATAGGCAACAATATCCACTGAGGCAGGAGAGACAAACCCCAGCTCACACTTTTCCTAGTCCATGAACGCAGAGGCAGGGCTCGCCATTCGCTCCAAATCCACCAGGGACTATGGTACTATGAGGAAAGGTCTGTAAATTGCTGGTCTTGGTCACATGTCCGTCCCAATGGCCAGTGAAGCTGGAGGTGATGATAGGGAGACTCGTGAGGATCACAGGATCCAGTGAGGAAGGAGCAGTTTTCCCAGCAAAGAGAAAGCTTTCCTAGGGAGCGTTCCTAAAATCCCCCGAAGCCACACTGAGCACAGAGCCACCAGCGTCCTGGTCCCCGATTACCTAACACACAATTTCCTTTGTGTTCTTCAGATTGACTTAATTTCTCCTAGACTCCCCAGGCTGAGCTTCATCATGAGGGCTAAGGCGGCTTCCGGTCTTATGACCATTACTGTTCAGTTGCTATTTCAAACAGAAAGTTGGTTTTTCCCAGAACTGGTAACTCAGCTGTTTTATATCATAATGGCATGGAAAAGTGGCAGGCGGACTGTCAAACCTGATGCAAATGGTATTTTATAAAAAGTGGTTTAAATTGGCCGAAGCTGTTTTTAGACTGATCAGTTAAAAAAAAATATGTAGGGCATCTTCCTGACTTGCAGAAACACAGCTCCCAGGAATCTGAGTTTTCATCATGTACTTTGGGAGAGGTTTGTAGGTGGGCGCCGGCTTGTCATAAAATGTAGATGAGGATTTGTTAATGTGGGGATATGTGAATTGGCTTTAGGATGCTCTCAATTAATAGAAAGGGACTTGTGTGCCAAGCGGAGAGAAAGGAAAGAGATAGCGGAATGAATATACTTGCATAACCGGGAGAGATAAGCTTCCTTTTGGTTTCCCCTGTGCTATTCGAAGAGTTGCAGGAATTCTGCCCCTGTACCCCAGAGGCACGGCTCCTTTAGCTCTTGGGGATTATAGTTACTCTCATTTTCACACGGAATAGAAGAGGCAAGTGGTGTTTTGATCCTTACAAAGGGATTGCAGGAGTAGCAGGTAGCAACTGGGAAAAGTTAAGTGCTCTATGAAGACGCTCTTGAGATTAGACAAGCCAGGAACTCAAAATTCCACTGAAGAACTTTGCAGTTTATATTGATATCTGGGCTGTCCAATGCCCTTCTCTTCCTTTCTGCTCAAATCCGACTCTCCAGTCTAGATGCAGCCAGTGTGCTTGCCTCTAGAGCTGACCCTGCTCTAGAGATGTGCTCTGCACAGAATGCCGTTGCTGACACTCCTTTCTTGTGAAGTCTGTGGAGTTACGCTTTTTGGAGCCCCTATCTTGTACTATCCAGATGAGATGCAAAATATTGAACATGCCTGGCCATATTTGGTTCAATGTAAAGTAGATGTTGGAAATTTCTGTGAAATGATGAATATGTGAACAGCTACAAAATTTCCCTCCTGCTCTGGCTGTCAAGGATTCTTAGTGAGTTGTTTCAGTATCTCTCCACTTTCTCCCTGGATTCATTTTATGACTTGGGGATAACAAATTGGTGGTGGGAAGAGAGTGATAACAAGAAGGTTTTGAGGGGAGGTTTCAGGTGGTTTTGAGAAGAGACCCGAGAGAAGGTGCAGTGCATATAATTCATGCATTGGAGAAGGAAAGAGATTTTAAGAAGTGTTGCTGTTCACTGAAGTTATTCTCATGGTGTTAGGTGTCAGAGAAAAAAAATAAAAATTGGAGCTAAATTATTTTGTATTATTTTGGTTGTATGGCCCATGTTCTTTGACTGCAGTGCCATTCCGGTGCCAAACTATGTGGATCACATCATTATAGCATTGTATTTGGTGTAGCCACTGGTCAATTCCTGTACATCGTTGGGTGTCTGCTCTCAGCCTCCTACAAGACAAACATGAGTTGTAGTTGGAGCCCTGGACAGATCTACTTAGGATGATAAAAGACTGGAAAACGTTTTAGAGGTGTTGTTTGTTCGCTATGTTGGTTGTTCTGTAGTAATAGCCATGAGCGCAACAGGAGAGAGGCTCAGGCACACAAGAAGTTGAATAGCTCCTATTTCCTGCTGTAGGTATCTTATCCTTGCTTTGTGGTGTATCTGAATGCTGGCCTTGGCCGTTCTGTACATTATATTCCAGCACTTGTGTTTGCTTCATTCAAGTTCTTCTCCTCTTTTGACCTTGCACATCTTCCTCAGTTCTGACTCCTTGTCTTTGCTCAGGCTGTCACCCTCACTTGGGACATCCTCTTACTTCCCCTCTATCTATTTGCACCCTACCCATACTTCAAGGGACATGCAAAGCTCTCATGATCTATTTATGTTCTCAAGTTCACCAGGGTCTTTCTGTGTTTGTTGTACTGCTCTGTCAAGTATTAATTATTTTATGAAGCTCAGTAATCAGACTCACAAGATTGGAGAGTTGGAGGAACCCCTATAGAACATATCTGATGTTTTCATGATGTAACCAAGATTTCAATGATGCAGCTGAGGTTCAGTGACATACTGTTACTGACTTTAGATCACCCACTGGGAATATATAGTAACATGTTTATAAACTGAAAATTTCTATAAAAAGCAGTTATTTTTGTAGTGGCAGAGTCATGCCTCAGAGCCAAGTCTTTCGGCTCCTTCCTGCTGTATCCATTATACCAAACTGCCTCTATTAAGTTGCTGTTATTCTGGTTAAGCCTTGCCTGCCCAGCTTGAGGTAGAAGATCAAATGTAGCACCCACCATGTACCAGCCACATTTGTTACAAAGACCCTGTGAGATAAGGTATCACACTTAGCTTTACAAATGAGCACACTAAACCTCATAGAAGCTAAAATGCTTACTCAATATCACACAGATCATGAAATGGACACATATGTAATACACTTTGCAATACTTTAAGCAATAATAATAATAAAAAAAAGTTTAAAAAAAAATCACACAGAAAGCAATAGAGGCAGCATTCAAATGTAGCTCTGCCTAACTCAGAAGCTTGGGCGTCTCCTTTCTCTTTTCTCATACCATCCTCCTTGAGGCAGAGATGGATTCTTTTTTATTTTATTTCCCTCAACATTGACCTCATCTTTGGCCACAGCATATGATCAATCACAATGTTCTACTTTATTGATGGCTAAGTTTTCCATGGGAAGTCTCTATAAACTTTGTCTTTTCAATGAGCAATTTTTTAAGCATGATCCATCCCACAAACTCTATTTTCCAGTGATTCACAATTATTTTTTTTAAAAATCATAGCTTAAAAAGAACTTCGTATGCTCTGTCTCTCTAGAGCAGTGGTTCTCAACCTTCTGGCCCTTTAAATACAGTTCCTCATGTTGTGACCCAACCATAAAATTACTTTCGCTGCTATTTCATAACTGTAATGTTGCTACTGTTATGAATCATAATGTAAATATCTGATAGGCAGGATGGTCTTAGGCGACCTCTGTGAAAGGGTTGTTTGACCGCCAAAGGGGTCACGACCCACAGGTTGAGAACCGCTGCTCTGGAGAAAGATGAGAATTTGGCTGGGGCTTTGAAATCTTCAGTTGAAGCTCACTCATAAAATATAAAGAATGATTCATTTTGTTTTTTAATGGGTGAATTCTGCATGATGATTGACAAGAACGAAAATGGGGTCAGAGGCTGTCACAGCCCAAACTGATCCGCAGAGTTGCTCCCTGCCCCATGTCAAGACTGTAGATGCGACAGCAACTCCTGTGGACAGTTCATTGATGACAGTGACCTGAGCACAGTGGGCTTTGTTCAGCTTAAGAGGCTCTCTAATTCCCAGGGTCAGTTTTCTCTTTCTCTCTCTCAGGGATCCTGTTATTGTGCCTGGCCATTTTTCATAAAATGAGATGTCTCACATGACATCTTACACTGAGGGTGCCCTAGAAAATTATTAATGCTACTATCCTAGGGTAAATCTGTTCTTTAAGAGGGTCAATAGAGGCATTATGCCTTTAAAAAATAAGTATAATTTAGGATTATTGGTGATATAAAGGCTGGTGAGAAGCTTGGTTTTGGCTGACTAACTGTAGACATTAAATGGTGAAAGGAGGGAATATATTTTTTATTCCTTTCCAGTCTACCATAGTACCATTGAGCACTATGTATTGAAAATGGACCCTGGTTTGTAATGAGGAGGTAATGACTATGAGCCAAAGAAGTAAAGAGCAAAGGTCCATAGTAAGGGACGTTCATCATGAGACCGGTCATTTTAAATTATGACCTTTTCTCCTCTGTCCTCCTTGCAAGACCTCACTGTAGCTATGGATACCTATCTGACTCTGCCCTTTGCCTCCTAGGAATCACCGCTTTTAATTCAGCACAAGTCCCACATTCACTGGGCCTCCACACAGCATCCCTTTGTTTTATTTTATTCTTTTTTTTCTCCAACTACTGGAGAGTGATTTTAATTTCAAATGGTAATCTACACATTCAAAAATACCCGCAGGCATACACTACATATAACAAGGTAAACTTCATCCAGTTTCACCTGTCACTACCTATATTTTTCCTCTAACGATGTGAGAGTCTATTTGCCAAACGATCACAGTTTGGACTGTGGTTTTGAATAGTGTCACTGGCAGATGAGTCTATTCAGCCTCTAGGGATGGCATCTCTTGATGTCTCTCCTAATGCCCCCGTGTTTATTCTTTTCACTGCAAGATGCTCACCCATTCATCTAAACTGTCAACTTTCCCAATAACCTGTCTTATGAAATAGCAACCATTGTCTCGCTGTGTCCCCTAAAGACAGAAAGGAAAAAACCAACATTTCTGCTTTCGCAGCATCCACCTGCTAAGAGAGAGGTTTTCAACCGGACTTCATCTCCACCTGAAGTGGTGTTACAGAACATTGACTAAGTAAAGACAGGGGGCAGCCTGATGGCCAGTGCACTCTCCTCCTGTTCATTGAAGGGTCTGTCCCCTTGGCATCTATCACAAACCACTTGCTCCTGCTTACTGTGTTCTCTGCAATACCTCGGGTGCCGAGGGGCTCTAGAGCAGTTTAAAACATATTCTTGCCCTTAAGGAGTTGACAATCTAATCCATTCATTCAAGAATAAGTGGAATTACCTATTAAACAATATATTGTGTCAGGCACTAAATGAATGAGATATGGGATATATCCTTGAGAGATTACTATATCTTAAGATAGTCTTAGATAAAAACATACCCAATGTCCTGTGCAATAAATGACATAAGAGTATGTTGCAAATGTTTAGCCCCAAGGATTCTCTGGCAGTTTTTCAGGTAGACTACATTTTTAATGTACAATGCCAAACTCATTTGCATTTATTTTTCTATTCCTGCCCTCAGTTTTTCTCCTCCTTTTTTTTCTTCTTCAAATCATGTCATTCTAGCCAACCAAACTCACAATATTGATTTTTTTCTCTCAACTCTTTTCCCTCCTTCTCCCCAGCCAGGTTTTGTCAAGTCTGTATGATAAATGTCTCACAACATACGCCCTTCCTCTCTCCACTGCTCCCACCCTCTCCTCCAAGGGCATTCCCTTTTCATTTGTAATTTTGGTCCTTACAATAATATCCAAGTGATTGATCTGTGTATAGCTGCTTCTTCAGCTAATATATCCTCTACACTGCTGTCAGACCTAGGATTCTGATTTTATTCAGCTATTTTATTTCTTTTACTGTTGATAGGAAAAATGTTCAATGATGTAAGCATGGCATATGGGGACTTACACCAGAGTAGCAAACTCTTTTTCTGTAAAAAAAAGAAAATCAGGAGCTATTTTGGGTTGCATGGGCCATATAGTGTCTGTCACAACTACTCTCTTTTCTGAAATAATATTTTATTTTAAATTACTTTTAAGTTCATTTTTAAATTGTACTTTGAATAGTAACCCCATTTCTCAAATTTTCTAATCCTGCTATATTGTTTTCAAAACTTCTATAATTTTCTTGATATGTTTTAGCTCGTTTTGAAATGTTGGACTACTATTTGTTTGTTTCCCCCTGTTATACAGGCATGACTTTCTTGCACATCTTCACTTTATATAGGAATTTTGTTCTTTTTTTTGTTTCCCCTGTACTGATCGTATTTAGGATTCACCCATGCTCCTCTTTTGTTCTGTTTTAAATGACGTGAACTCCTTTGTACATTCATTGGGAGGGTGGCCAGGTAAATGTTCCAGTTTCAGAGCTTTAGAACCCTCTCGTCTGTTTTCAAAATGTGGACTCTTGCTTTCCAAGGTCTATTTACTCTTTTTCCCTTCTTCACTTTTATCTACATGTTCTCTCTCTCTCTCTCTCTCTCTCTCTCTCCTGTTCTTCCTGTCCTACTTAATTTGCATTCTGTGCTCAGCAATTTCTCCTCAGAATATTTGTATTTTCTTTCTCGAAGGGAACTTCAGTTAGCATAGTTCACAGTTCTTAGCTCCAGACCACTCCAGCCTCATTTGACTTTATTACCACTGTCCCTTGGCATTTACCCAAGATTTGGAGTTTGCAAAACTTTCTCCAGTTTAGACAGTATTCATGTATTAACCTGCTGAGATTGCTAGTAAGTATCCATAGGTTATTTTGAGGGGCGCATGAACTCAGGTGTCAGGAGTTTCTTTTCCTACCCTTTACCTACCCTGTACAGTTGCTATTATACAGGTCTTCTAGTTAGTAATTAGAACTCACTTACATGTATTTTGGTGTTCCTGGTGATATCTTGTCACCGTATCTTGTAATAGAAGTGGTCTGTAAACTTTTGGATTCCTAGTTCATTTGTCTGTGTTTTTATGCAGGGATTTGAGGAGACTGGATGAGTATGATGCTGTTGTAGCCCTCTTCCCAGTGTCCTGCCATTTCCTTTGTTCACTTTTATTTATTTATTTATTTATTTATTTATTTATTTATTTAATTTATTTATCGATTAAGGTATTACATATGTGTCCTCATCCCCCCATTATCCCCCAAGCCCCCCCACTCATGCCCTTAACCCCTGTTGTCTGTGTCCATTGGTTAGGCTTATATGCATGCATGCAAGTCCTTTGATTGATCTCTTACCCTAATTCCCACCCTCCCCTACCTTCCCTCTGAGGTTTGACAGTCTGCTTCTTTCACTTAAAAAAAATTATTGATTTCAGAGAGGAAGGGAAAGGGAGAGAGATATAGAAACATCAGTGATGAGAGGGTATCATTGATCGACTGCTTCCTGCATGCCCCACACTGGGGATTGAGCCTGCAACCCAGGAATATACTCTGATCGAGAATCAAACTGTGACCTCCTGGATCATAGGTTGACACTCAACCACTGAGCCATGCTGGCCAGGCTTCACTGATCCAATATAACTATTAATAATTTTTATTGTCTCATATTTACAGTAAGCCTCAAGATCTTGCTTAGAACTAACATATCTTATTTTCTTTTGTTCTCTTTTCTAGTTTCTAAGCCAGATACCTTTCCCAGAGTAAAGTGCTATTATATATAATAATTGATAAGATCTAAATTCCTTATTGAATTTGGTGTTGAAATTCAACACTTCATGTTATTCATTTTGTACTTAAATTTTCTCTTTTAGAAAGGAATTAAGAAGTCTCCTATAATGTATTTTGCTATCTTTCAATGGAGTCTAAACTGTAGTCTAATAACTATAACAGGAAAACATTGCCAAGTTATACTTTATGGTATATATTAGTGTCTGTAGCTATGTGTTAAGTTTATGAATGACTAAATCACGTTCAATAGACAGTTAATGCTGAGAAACATCATGTTTTCTGGCTGATTATCTGGCCCTCACAGCCCATCTTATATGCAGCAGCATGTAGATCTGTCAAGCTTCATTGATACCTTCACGATGGAAGTACTTAATGTTTACATCTTACAGGCCCCTTTAAAAGTACAAAGTGGTGTAATTTAATGTTTTTATATTATAAAACCTTGGAAAATGTGCTATATCCAGTGGATCAGATTATCCATTCTGAATCAGATGAGAATTTACTAGAAATATGACCTATTGGCATATTGCATTAGTTTTCTGTGGTGCCATAGTTAGTTGGTCAGATGTCTAGGTGGGCAGCACTAGATCATCAGATGAGGTCCAACAAGGGCAAACTCAAGGTGTTGGCACGGCTACATTCTTACTGGTGGCTCTGGGGCAGAATCTACTTCCACACTCATTCAGATGGTTGCCCGGATTCAGTTTCCTGCAAGTATAGAATTGAAATTCCTGTGTCCTTGCTGGTCATTAGCCAGGGACTGGTATTTCTCCTACGGGCTGCCTGAATTCCTTTTCATGCTTTCTAAGTAGCCCCAGACATGGCAGATTGAGTCCTTTCTTGCTCTTAATGTCTCTGTCCTCCACTTACACTGAGTGGCCAGATTATTATGACCACCCCATCAGTACTTCATTGACACTTCCAAAAATACTGAATATTGAAAACTTCCTAAGCAAATACTCTCAAGGGTTTATTATTATTTGCATAACTAATTCACTTCATTGTACTGATGGGGTGGTCATAATAATTTGGCCAGTCATAATAATCTGGCCACTCAGTGTATATTACTTCTCTTTTGCCTCTAGTCAGGAAAAGTCTCTGTTTTTAAGGGCTCATATGATCAGATATGGCCTCCTAGATAATCCAGAAAAATTATCCTACTTTAAGTTTAATAAGCTTAGTTAATTTGCAAAGTTCCCCTTGCCATGTAATAGAACGGATTCCAGCAATGAGGGCATAGACATCCTTGGAGTACCATTCTGCTTATCCATATATTGTTACAATTTTACTTATTAGTGGCTGGAAAATATATCAGGTTAATAGGAGTAATTAAGCAATAACATGAAAATAACTCTTTTACTTATCATGGAATAAAAATGTCTGCATTACCTCCTTCATAATTCTCCCAGACTTCTTCCTCTTATATTAAAGAGATGGTTAATAGGCATAACTATAGGTAACAAGGGTTAATTTATAGAAGCCTTTCGTTGGCCAATGTTATTCACAGAGGTCCAGAGACAACTCTAGAAATTTAGTTTTCTTACAAAACTTCTTCCATCTCTGTTATTACAAGGATGGAATAAGGGAATCCTCTGGCAAATGACAAGTTTGCTTTTAGCTAACTTAGGGAATAATAATAATGGTTATGCCCTTAAATTTACTAGGCTACTTGATTAGCTCTTTACAAACATTATCATATTTGACATTCACAGCAACTCTGTGAGGTAGATTGTTTTCCCCAGAATATGGATAAGGAGGCATTAAGGAGTCAGATGATAAGCCCAAGGCCTATGGGTGGTGGAGCTAAGATTTTTAAAAGCCAGGTGCAAAGCCTGTGCTGTTTAGAAAAAAGTAAGTGCTTATCTTTATTACAGTTACATATGCGAATATTTTACACAGTTATTATATGAGTCTTGTTACCAGAAATAGCAGTCTTCTGCTCTTATCACTTCCATTTTCATCTCCCAAAGATAACAGCTTCCAATTATTTTATCAGTTTGGTTACCTCCATAGCTCTATACAACATGTGTATGCTATTTCTTGATTTTCCAATTTTAGTATTTATATATTGACTTCTCCCTTTGGAAAGTTGGGATAATTTAACTCTCTCTTCTGCCTTACCTCACTTCTTTTTTTAAAAAAATTCCCATTTAAAGAAAATTCTTTCATTTTGAACATCTTCTGGGATAATTTTTTAATCTTTTCTTCTAACTTCTCTATTAAATTTTTAATGCACGCTATCATAGTTTTAATTTACAGAAGTTTTCTTTTTTTCATCTGATTATTACTTTTAGATAGCATAGTGTACTCAGTTCTCTAAGTATATAAGTGATATATTTGTATTTTATTATTTTCCCCCCAAGTTGCTTTTCTCTGTTTTGATTTGCACTCTTCAAGTTTATGGGAATCACCAGTGTTGTGGGGCAGGCCCTTTCTCTAGAGCTGTTTAGTTTTCTAAGAGTAATAGATCCTTGGACTTGGGGGAAGAGAGCGCCTGGTTGTTGTTAGTGGTGAGAGTATCAAGATTCTGCATGTAGGCTTTTGTATTTTCTCTATTTTCTTGGTTTCACATTTCTATTCTTACCAGTGCTTTCTTTCCTCCAAATCAAAGCTACTCTGTTGTTGTTTTATCCCCTCTGGAGAATACATTTCTAGTCTCCTGATGGGGTGGAACCGTCATTAAATCAGAGAGATGATCATGGGGTCCAATGGCTCTGTAACATACTTTGAACCTGTTCTCCCACTTGGAACCCCATCCACACCCCATGTCAGAGGTGACAGGGGATGCCCCTTTCTAAGCCTTTTGTGGGGTTCTGGAGTATGAACCAAGTTGCTTCTCAGCATTCTCTCCTTCATTTAAGAATCAGCTTTTCGGGTTTGCCCTTGTGCATCTGCTTGGCAGATTTCATAATGTTGCCTTCTCTCCTTGGCTTTAGGAGAGATATTATACCTTTTAAATATTGCTTTGCTATCATCTCAGTAGGTCTTGAAAGGGAGCAGAGGTAAACACTTACGCTCACTCTGTCATCTGCCAGTTTTCACTGGCACCTGAGCCAACTGTGTTATTTTCCAGATGTGTTGTCTTTTCAGGCCCTACTCAGTCAACACTGGCAGTTTGAATGGTTCATTCAGATGAACAAATAAGAATCCAGGGTAAGAACCATATGAAAGGCCCTTACTCCAGAGCCTGATAGAATACACTAGTGTTAAGTACAGATTTTCAGATACAACTACCAAAACCCACACTTCCTTCCTCAACATCAGCCTTCAGAAACAGCTATAATGCTGCCACTTATCTCAGCTTAGCAAAGGCTCATACAGGGAGTGTGGGAATTGCAGTTGAGTGTCATGGAGGCTCTTTAAGGAACAGGACTAGTGACAAGACTGTCTATGTCTAATTGAACCTCTTCAAGAAGGAAGAAATCCAATTACCAGTATAAACCCGAGCGTTAAAGCAGGGCATGAAGGTTTTTCTCTCTGGAGTAGCCATGCCTTCGACAAGTTACCAGGGATTCTGAAGGCAGACAGGAATAAACTGGTTACAATAATAGGTGGCAGATGGTGGCTTGACTGGAAAACCCTTAGTTCTCTTGAATCTGTACTTTGGCTTGAGCTGATCAGCAATTTGATAACTATTCACTAAGCACTGGCTTCAGGCCAGGTGGAGTGTGAGGCTCATACTATTAGAACTGAAAAGAGATGTGGGGTAGTGCTTGGAACATCTTGCATACTATTAGAACTGAAAAGAGATGTGGGGTAGCACCTACCACAGTGCTTGGAACATCTTTGCCCTTAGTATATATCTATTAGAGTGAAAATATGGGCATTGCTGTCAAGTAGCCTGCTCTCTGGATAGCGAGGTAAAGGCAGCATGTGAGAGTGTATAGAAGAAACAAAGCTTTAGAAGGTCTGAAAGCTAGAGTAATAATCAGGTGGAAATTAATTACCCAGCTCCCTTCCCATGTGGGCCTGAAAAACTTGACCAAGCTGAGGAGAGAGTAATTGTGTGATAAAATCTTCTGTAAAATATTCAAGGTACTGAATATCACCTGATGAGGCTAGATTTTTGGGATCCAAAATAGTTCTGTGAATGAACACAGGCAAGGGAAATACTTGGATCCTAAAGCACTCATACAAAACTGCCACATTTTTACTTAATGTTTTTCAATAAAATGAGAATATAAATCTGCATATACCAGGCTTATAAGTATTATATATAAGGGAATTTTGAATAAATTGTTCTGACTAGATTATCTAAATTTTTCAGTCAAAACCCCACTCTTACAACAGGTTTGAGCAACATTTAAAAATCCGGAGTCCCTTAGTTTCAAATATGATGTAGTGAATGTATTCATTCAGTTGTTATCACATGAATACAGTGGTGAACTGGGGCTTAATTTATAAAACTAATATAAAGCTCTTGAGGAATCTGTACCAAGTATCCTCTTGTGATAATTTTAGTCTTGAAAAATATATACCATCTCTCAAAGAGAATTATTTAAACGGTTTTCATCTGTGTGGCAGGTATTGTTGACTGTAGCACATTTCAGTTGGGCTGAAGGGACGCTCTGTCCATAGGAGACCTTCATGGGATCCTGGAAGTCAGCGGGGCAGGAGGAGCCATTCCGCTGTGGCTGCACCTCAGGCAGACGAGCCAGCAGTGCTAGCAGCAGGGTCTTGGCTCTGGTTCGGCACCTTCACTGGCACTAGAAGCAAGTGTCCTCCCTCAGGTTCTTGCAATGGCGCCAGCAGCTTCTTCTTCTTCTTCTTCTTCTTTTTTTTTTAAAATATATTTTATTGATTTTTTACAGAGAGGAAGGGAGAGGGATAGAGAGTTAGAAACATCGATGAGAGGGAAACATCGATCAGCTGCCTCCTGCACACCTCCCACTGGGGATGTGCCTGCAACCAAGGTACATGCCCTTGGCCGGAACTGAACCTGGGACCTTTCAGTCTGCAGGCCGAAGCTCTATCCACTGAGCCAAACCGGTTAGGGCACCAGCAGCTTCTTGATCAATATCCCACCTCCCTCTTTTGCTCCTGGGGAACCTCCAGCCCTTTTCTAACTAATATCTTGCATTAAATCTCTCTGTCTCCATAGGCTATGCAGAGTGGTTTCTGTTTGCTTTCCTGGGCCCTGGCTGATAAAGAACAGAATTTTTAAAAAGTAAAATCAGGATTTTTCTTTGCTTTTTGATAAAGTGTTTTCTTATTTCTGGATGTTGGCCTGATGTTTTGGTTTCTCTATATCTTGGCTTTCTGAGGGAGTTGATTTAGTCTTATTTGGAGGTCATATGTGTAACTACATAGAAATTATTTTCGTGTAATCAAATAATCTTCAATCTTATTTTATATTATATGAATATACTACACATTATCTATCTTTCTGTGGCATGCTATCTATTCAAATGTTCTTGCATTAATTATGTATTATAGCATAATGAATTACCCCAAGCCTTAGTGGATTAAAATAACAATTATTAACTCAGTTTCTGTAGGTCAGGAATCGGGTGTGACATAGCTGGGATAGATGTCTCAGGGTCTCTCAAGACTGCAGCCAAGGTAGTGGCAGGTGTTTTGGTCTTAAACTGATGCCTTAACTAGCGGAGGATCTGCTTCCAACATGTGGTCGTTAACGAGATTCAGTTCCTCATGGGCTGTTGAACTGAAGGCCTGAATTCCTCGCTGGTTCTTACCTGGAAGCTGCCTTCACTTCCTTGCCATGGTGTTTCTCAGCAAGGGAGCTCGCTGCCTGGTATGGTGGCTGGCCATCACAGAAAGCAGGAGCAAAGAGAGAGAGAACTGAGAGAGTGGAGAGAGAGGAGAGAGCGAGAGCGAGAGAGAGAGAGAGAGAGAGAGGTTTATAATCTAATCTTGGAAGGGACATCCCGCCACTTTTTCCATATTCTGTTTGGTGGAAGCAAGTCACTACAGTGGAACCTCAGTTCTCTAACTTAATTCGTACCAGAAGGCTGTTTGAGATGCAATTTGTCCGAATCATGTTTTCCCATTAGAAATAATGTAAATTGAATTAATTCATTTCAGACCCCCAAATGTTTCCCTGTTTTAACCTTTCCTATATACATGTCTATATACATTAGTGCATGTCTAATATACAGATTAATCTATAAGCAAACACTTCTTAAATTTATCAAACCACCCCCTACTAATGAGACCTGCTGATGCTTTTAAACAGATCACTCTCAGCACTCTTTGCAGGGGTGCCTTTTAAGAAGTCAGTGCACAGCATCTGTGCTTTTTCAGGTATCACTGCCTCTGAAATGCTGTCATCACCTGTTTTCCCTTTATCCGAATCAACAACAGTTTTTCTCCCTCTTCAGTTGCCTGTGATTTTTTCATTGTTTCTTCACACCCTTAGCCTCTTTATGTTTTAAAATTGTGCTAATTGTCCATTTTGCCAGCAACAAAATTAAAAAAAAACCCACACACAAAAATATTCGCAGCACCATTTCCTGAGATGTAAACAAGAGGTTTAGTGGTAACTGACTGCGTCCCCACCTCTGTGGCCTGGGAGACACTTTTTGCCATGCTGATATATCAGCATGAAAGGCTTGTCAGGTAGAGAACTGAAGTTTTGTTCAAAGACCCAGACATTTTTTCCCATGAACACTTATCCAGAATGGAATTGTTCGAGATGGGAGACATTCAAAAACCAAGGTTTGACTGTATATCCAGCCCCTACATGAGGGCAGAGGGATTGCACAGGCGAGTGAATACCAGGAAGTGGGGATCATTTCAGAAAGTGTCAACCTATTACTTTCTTAAAGAAACAGTATATTTCTTGGTTTCTGCTTCAGTACTTAGCATAATGTTGATGAAAGTTGGGCTTGTAGCATAGACAGCCTAATTCTTTAGTTTTAGTGACTAAACATATAAACTTATAAGCAGAAGTGACAGGCAGCTGAACTAATTAAACCACCTCCTTTTCCACACTGGAATATACACTTATTTCTTGAGACTCCAATTAATATGTTATTAGTTTTTATTTCTATAGTAGAGGCCCTATGCACAAAATTTATGCAAGAGTAGGCCTTCCTTCCCCCAGCTGCCAGCACTGGCTTCCCTCTGGCACCGGGGACCTGGGCTTCCCTTGCAGCCCCAGCTCTGTCCGGAAGGACGCCCTGGCACCGGGGACCTGGGCTTCCCTTGCAGCCTGGCTCCGTCCAGAAGGACGTATGGAATGATGTCTGGTCTAATTAGCATATTATGCTTTTATTATTATAGATTATGTAAAATTACCAAATAAATCACTTTAGATATTACTGGTTTACCTGAGAGATTTTCTTTAGTTATAGAGAACTTTGAGATCTGCAGGGCAATCTCCACCCAGAATTCATCCTGTAATGGCCACAGAAATGGAAAATGCGCCACCTACGAACTTTCAGGTAAATCGATCCCCATTTCCAGTGGGTGTGAAAATGTTTACCTTTAATGGGGTCTTTCAAAATTGCATCATGCTTGCACTTCAGTCTCTTCCCTAAATCTTAATAAAAAGCAAAGTGCTCTCTTTGGATAGGGGCAGGTTTCCGCTCTTAAAGACGTTCATATGGCAACCCCGGGCCATCTCTTACAAGTCCTGCTGATGCTTTTATCATCTCAGATATAAAAAAGGGCTTAGAGTGGCTTCTTTCAAACCCTCTCTATGAACAGTCAAAATCCGCCAATAAGTCAGAACGAGATGCCACTATATAAAGACACAGCAGTTGCATTATTTTCCAGGTAGGGAATGTGTGGGCTATGCTGAACCATATTACATTTGAAGAAGAAAGTTTTTGTAAATCTGAGCTATCAGAGCTATCCGTCACAAGTTTCGATGTACACATTAAAATATTTGGTGCAAGGCTTTACATAGTAAGGTTTGAAGAGCAATAGCAAAACAACACACCGGACACACTACTTCCAGTTTGGCCACGATGCCTGCTGTTCTATTATTTAAGAGCCACTCCTATGGATGAATTTATCATTCCTTTTCCAATCGTGAATGGCTTTGGAAGGAAAAACATGTCAGTAATTTTCAGAACCCAGTATATGTAGGTAGGACTGTTGAGAAATGGCAGAAGGTTTTGGAAAGGAGAATGAGGATCACAGGTCAGTTGGGTCCTTGGGAGAGCAGAGGGCACACTGGGGAAGGACAAGGAAACCCCATGAGTCAGGCATTCACTGTGTGCGAGGTTCTGTGTAAAGTATGACATGTGGGCTGTGTAACTCGATGCCCACATCTCCCTTGCAGGGCTGGAAGGGAGCTGAGATTCAGACTCTGCTCTTTTCATCACACTTTCTCAGAATAATGGCATTAGGTTAGGTGGGAAGCCCCAGGAATAGAATTGACAACGTATTTTCTTAAATGTGTTCAATATAGTGAAAGAGAGAAGGAGAGAGCCATCCTCCACCAGAAATGAAGCCTGTTACTATCTTTAGAGAGGTCATGTTTGGATCAGTTTCTTTTTCCCAAGGAAATTGTTTGGTTATCTTAGAATGCCTGTCTTGAATGCTCCGGGCCATTTGGCGTAATAGCTTAAGGGAGCTGTGAGGGACTACATTGGCTTGTGCGCCTCCTTTCTTTCCTGCATCTGTTAGACTCAAATATATCCTCAGAGGCCAAAGTAAACAAGAATTGATGTTTATATTAATAACCCTGAAACAGCCCTAACCGGTTTGGCTCAATGCATAGAGTGTTGGCCTGTGGACTCAAGGGTCCCTGATTTGATTCAGGTCAAGGGCATGTACCTTGGTTGTGGGTACATCCCCAGTGGGAGGTGTGTAGAAGGCGGCTGATAGGTGTTTCTCTCTCATCGATGTTTCTAACTTTCTATCCCTCTCCCGTCCTCTCTGTAAAAAGACAATAAAATATATTAAAAAAAATAACCCTGAAACATGAAGGAAATGGAAAATTCTGTTCAGTGGTCTACATATAAGAAGACAAAAATATGCATCCCATATTTCAGAAAGATTTTAGTATGTTTATTTTTCTAAATATTGGTGCCTGAATCCATTAATGTCAACTCATTCCTTGACATGTTACTTAATTTTAAAAAATGGTTCAGAGGTGTTTGGCATGGTTCTTGTCCTCAAGGATTTCTACTCTTGTTCATTCAACAAATATCCATTAAGCACCTACTGGATGCCGGGCAGAGGTCTAGAGGCTAGAGATAAAGCAGTGAACAAAATCATGTAGAACAAGAAGACAAAAAAGACATTTTAAAAAGGCCAGCTGTAGTATAAGATTCCCAGGACTGAAGGATACCAGGAAGAAATGAAAACAGGGAAAAGCATACTAGTAGTCTTTGGGGAACTTTGCACTTGGCCAAAAAGAGGCAGAGTTTAATTTCCTGAAAAGTTTAAACTTTAATTTACAACATCTGACTGCTCGTAAAAGTACTATTTGGTCCACATATCTTTCTCCCTAGGATACTGGCCTCCTACCATTTATTCATTCAATGAATACTTGTGTGCCTGTTATATGCAGAACAGTGGGTTGGGTCTTGTTAATATAATGATGATGAAAAAAGAACAAACTATTCCCCTCATGGGAAGATTTATATGTTTCAAAGTGCTGGCGAGGAAAATAACAAAGGGTTATTTGCAAAAAACATATTGAAAGGCCCTCTCTTAGGAAATGACATTCATGCTGGAAACTTGGCTCACAAGAAAGAGGCAGGCAAGTGAAGAAGTGAAAGAGGATTCGGCCCGCAGGAACCAAAAATGAGGATAAAATCAGCATGTTTAAGAACAGAAACAAGGCCAGGATGGCAGGTGCAATAGGAGCGAGGGTGGCAGTCACATGAGAAGGTAGAGGTAAGCAAGAATCGGATTGCCTTGTAAGCCATAGTCAAGAGTTTGAGTTTTGTTCTAAATGCAAAGGAAGTCACTGGTTGGGTTTAAGCAGGGGTAACCCAATTTATGTTTATAATGATCATTTTGGCTGCTTTGTGGAGAATGGATTTGAGAAGGAGGAGAGTAATGAAAGACTGTTAGGCGCTGGAGCTATAGACATCACAAGTTTTTCACTTGGCAGCACTAACAGATCATATAAGTAAAGTCTACTTTTGCCTTCTGGTTAGCTGAAGCACTCTTCTTAAGGTTTAGAGGTGATGCAGCAGCTCAAGAGTGTCACATGACTTTTCTCTTGGGAATCACTTGGACTCAATAAATGTTCAAAGCCAGTGTCCTGTTTAATTCACAACAGGGTGTGTTTTTTCCCTAGCTGTTCAATAGCCTCTTCTCTTTTTCCTTTTTTGTTATCTGGTTATTCTTTTTCCATTAGTACTTGATTCTTTCAAGTCATATTTGCTATTCCATGTCCCATCTACTCTCTTACATCCTAGCTCAAACAAGAGGCTCCTCACATTTTCAGTCACTCTAGTCTAATCAGAAGGTAAATACTGACCACAGTAAGTATATGCTTTGTACAGAGCAGGAGAAGAAATGGTTGTTATAGGATTAAAGTTATTACATTATGCTTGCCATTTACTGAAACAACATTGGATTCTCTTTAGTAAAGCACTAGAGAGGAATGGTTCATGGTAGCAGGAGAAGAAATGGTTGTTATAGGATTAAAGTGATTACATTATGCTTGCCATTTACTGTAACAACATTGGATTCTCTTTATAAAGCACTAGAGAGGAATGGTTCATGGTGAACAGCCAAGTGGTGAGAATTCTGGTAGCCAAGGGAGGATGAAGTCAGAGGGTGTTATGCTCGATATATCATGGTTTCTGTGTTTCCATGTGAATATCTTTGAAAGCTGGACTCTAAACTTGGTGTGACTTTTTTCATTCCAATTCTGCAATACAGGCAAAATTCTGCAGCATGGGCAAAATGCAGAATACTGAGTTTATTTTAAACCGCTTCATTTAGGTATTATTGACATTACAAAGTTGCACATATTATAATGTGTTACAATTTGATGAGTTTGGGGACAAATATACACCCATGAAACCATTATTGCCATCAAGACCATAAACATATTTGTCACATCCCACAGTTTATTATTATTATTATAAGAACACAACATAAGACCCACCTTTCCCACAAATTTTAATTATACAGTACAGTATTGCTAGCTATAGGCACTATGCTAATAATAGATACACAGAAATTATTTATTTTATATAACTAAATGCTGAACTTTTTAAGGCTACTATATAAGACACTCAGAACAAAAATAGAAATGTAACTCTAGTATCTTGCAAATAGAGATGCAAATAAGTAACAGAAATAGCTAGCAGGCATTTGCAGAGTAACGTGAAGGAAATCTCTTTAGTGAAAGAATTTTAAAATAGTTAATTTCAACTACAGGAGGTATTCTTTGAGTCTGATACCTGATTATTGCTTTAAAAGTTTGGTATACACATATGGTGAACTGGGTAAGACAATAATTTTTGAGAAATGTTGGCTTAACAAGATGTATTGAAGCTACAGTCTAAGATTTACTTCATCCTGTACAACCTCTCCTTTGTAGATTTCCTCATCCTGTACAACCCCTCCTTTGTAAATTCACCTCATTCAAGCTGACACAGTCTCTCCTGCTTGTCCACACTGACACTTTAGAGCTGATATGCTTCCCATCTCAAGAGAGTTTGCATTTTAAAACTTTGAAGTAAATGACACTTTCTAGTATACATAATTAGTACAGAATTGCAGGTAAAGGGATAGGAGATATTTGAGAAAAAAAGGTCATTTTCTCCTGCAAAAAAATACTATGTTTGATATCCTGATATTACAATTTCCTTTACCAGAAAAAGCAATTTAAATGCTATGTCTCTCTCAGTGTAATATGTAAGTACTTTTTTCTAAAGCCTCAGCCTCTGGAATGCCCACAAACCTATTAACAGTTAACTTGGGAATGGACTTCTAAAGGTTGATCGGTTCTCATTTCCCAGCCCTAGGGCCAGGGCTGAATCAGCAGCATGACAACCTACAAGCAGCTGCAACATCTGGAACAATACCAGAGGGGTAAAGGAAACAATTTCTCATGGCCAGGTTTCAGACTAATTCAAACACAAACAAATTCAATCTAATGATAAATTCGCTTTGGCTCTTGCCCTTATGTTGGAGGCATGAAGTCCCTGCCAGGACAACCAGTCTGGCTGAAAAGAGAAAGTTAAAACAGCAATTAGATGGTACTAATATGGCCCCAATATAATCCCTCCCTTGGTTTCATGTCTGCCTGCCAGGGCTCTTGGCCACCATCCCAGGGCTTAATTGCATTTTGCAAGTAGTAATACCACACTTGCCACTCTATCTCCCTAACTAATTTCAGACGCAATCCTCATACCCAATTCAGTAAAAAGGAACTGAAATGCCTCTTACAGAAAAATGAACATGTTTTCCAGTTTAAAGAGTGGCTCAATTAAGGGAATAGTTGATTCTGAAGGAGAAAGAATAGGGGATAAAATAGATGGGCAACTCATAGCCTTAAATTCTGGGATCCTCTTTTAGTAAAGTACCAGAGAGGAATGGTTCATGATAATATCGAGACCTTGCCACTGTTTAAAGTTTATATACACTTTCAAGTGGAATGGATTTTAATTGGAATTTGGCCTTGTAGTATCTGAGGGCCAGTGGGGCTTAGTGAAATGAGCACTGGTCCAGTTCTGGTGACACTGACTCTAGGCTAGATGAATTATGTTTTACTCTCACCTATGCTAACTGCTAAATACACGAACCTGGAGTAGCCACTTGAAAATTTCACATCTCATTTTCTCAACAACATATTGAGGGTAAAACAAATGTTACCCTTATCTAATTTGCAGAATTGATTGTTAAAATACTTGAAAAGTTACAAAATGATGGCTTTAAGGCCTTTTAGTAAAATCAAACTAGTATATATTTCTAGTAAAATAAATAGATGTTCATCATTCACAGTCATCTATAAAATTGAGAGGAAGGCTAGAGGGAGGTAAAGAAAAAGTATGAGTTTTATGGAGAACAACAGCATGGACAAAAAGGGCACATTGGGAATTTTACCTCCTTGAACTAGTTCTAATCAGAATAGGCAAACCCCATTTTCCATTATATGGTAATTTTCCATGGTGTTACAGTGCTTGGGAATGGCGCTGCTAGTCCACTATCTATTGAGCACGTATGGTGCACTTAACACTCTGTTAGTCATTGTGGGAATTCCAGAACATGCTAGTATTTCCTTAAGGGGATCTAGCTAAAGAATCAAATCGAGAATAGAGAATCAAATAGAGAATCAATAGTTCAAAATCAAGGAGATTTGAAGTCAAACAAGAGCAGAACCTCTAGAAAGAGTTAAGAAGGCCATGAGCCTTTGCCTGCAAAGCCAGCTGGTAAACAGAGCTTGCTTTTATGAGCCTAAAGAAGACATTTAAGGCTTAGGGTTGGGGAAATGGGTGGGACGCCATTAGATCAATAATAACTCTCAGTAATAAAATTCTACATTGCAATCCTGTTTCTATAAGATCCTTGTCATAGGAAGAAAGTCTTATGCTCACTGAGCCCAAAGAACCACAGAGCCTAAAAGAGGTCTTAAATTGGTCTTCTTATTTTATTTCAGATAAATTATTAATACCAGTAAGTTTTGAGAAATCTCTGGGAAGATTTGACTCTATAGGCTGAAAAAAATAATTAAAAATCAATTATATTTTGAAACATGAAGTTTTGACTTCCAATAGATATAGAGGCATGTTCACCCTATACTATTTGAGATAATGGGAGAGATTTAGGGAGGTAAAATTGAAATTTTAAAGAAGAGTCCCCTGAAATAAGTGTCTACAGGGTAGTCTTATATTGTTTTGGGAATTCTCTCTGCAACTTTTTCCAGAGAAACTAACATTCCAATGAGTAGTATCAATGTCAACTTTTGCAAAGGTAATGTTTATAGTGCCTGTGGTATTCTTAGAGCAAACTCAGCTTGAAGACCGTTTTGGCAGAAGCAAAAAGGGAACACAATCAGGAAAATAGTTGTTACAAAGCCCATTTACTTTATTGAACTTTATTAATAAGTTTAGAGAAGTCAGATCATGTTCTACAAGTTAGAATGTTGCATAAATAGTAATCTGGATTTAGTTAATCTGGTTAATGTTTTATTGTTTCTTTTAGTTTATCAGGGAAAATAAAAACAACACTCAAAGCCCTAAAGAATAGAAGTTATGAACAGAAAACACAATCAATTGAATTAGTGTGTGAAAAAGAAATCTAGATGCTTACCACATGCCGTAAACCAAAATAAATTCCATATGGGCTGAAATTTTAGATATAAATAACAGAAACTTGAGAGGACTAGAAGAAAGAACTGAATAATAATTATGCGTGGTAAAGGAGAACTGCCTAGGCATATCCCCAAACAAAGCTTCTGAGGGAAAATATTGATAGATTTAATAACAAAATTTTAAAATTTGGTAAGGTAGATAAATCCATAGACCCAATGAAAAGGCAAAGCACAATCTGGAATAATATTTATAATACATCCGACAGATAAAAGACTAATTTGCTTAACATTTAAAGAAATATTATAGATCAGTAAGACATGATGTTCTCAATGGAAAAATGAAATCCTATATAATAAAAGCCTAATATGCTAAGTGTCTGGTCGTCTGGTCGTCCATTCAACCAATCAATGTGTAATATGCTAATAATATGCTAAAGCCCCTCAACTTCTCACTATGATGTGCACTGACCACCAGGGGGCAGACAGTAGACCAGTTGACCGTTCTCTATGACGTGCACTGACCACCAGGGGGCAGACGCTCCGACTGGTAGGTTAGCTTGCTGCTGGGGTCCGGCCAATTGAGACTGAGCGAGACAGGCCAGATATGCCCTGGAGCCCTCTCATGGTCCCTTCCCAGCTGGCCAACTTCCCACGCCCCTCCCTGGCCTCAATCGTGCACGGGTGGGGTCCCTCAGCCTGGCCTGCAGCTTCTCACAATCTGAGACCCCTCAGGGGATGTTAACCATTTTCAGTCTGATCTCGCAGGCCAGGGTTAGGGACCCCACTGGTGCACAAATTTGTGCGCCAGGTCTCTAGTAATAACATAAGAAAGAATGTTCATCATCACCAGTCATCAAATAAATGCTAATTTTATTACCAATAAAAACATATGTGGCCCAGCCGGTGTGGGTCAGTGGTTGAGCATCAGCCTATGAACCAGAAGGTCACAGTTTAATCCCTGGTCAGGGCACCTGCCCAGGTTGCAGGTTTGGTCCCCAGTGTGGGGTGTGCAGGAGGCAGCTGATCAATGATTCTCTCTCATCATTGATGTTTTTATCTCTGTCTCCCTCTCTTTCTTCCTCTCTGAAATCAATAATAAAAACATTAAAAAAGAATAACAACATATTTTGACTTTGAGATGATAAAAGAAAAATATCCAGTGTTGATAAGAATATGGGCAAAAGACAATCTCATACACTGAACTAGCAACAGTCAAATTTTATTTAATATATACTATGTGTCAGATTCTATTTTACATTTTATGTATATTTTCACATTTAATCTTAACTCTATGAAATAAATATCATTATTTTACCTATTTTTCAGATGTAGAAATTAAAACCTATAGGAATTTAGTAAGTTACCCAGTACTTTTTCCAAGAGGTTCTTAAACTGAGATTTGAACCCAGAGATATTCTAAGAGATCCTAGTCTTAGTCATCACTGTAAGGCCACCTCCATTAAAAGGGATTATACATTAAAAATGCCCTTACAGAAGACAATTTGGCAAAACCAATTTAATGACAAAAGTTGTTAAAATGTTCATATGC
>NW_006383011.1:13813189-13819806 GCF_000327345.1 Myotis davidii | reverse complement strand
ATACTGGAGGCAGACTATAAATAAAAAGGGAAATATATAGCATATTAGAGGGTAAGGAAAAAAAATAAAGCATATGTGATGTTGGGAGGAGGGTGGCAGTTGACTTTTAGGTGGAGTGACCAAGAAGGACCTCACAATGATGACTTTTTTTTTTTTTCCAAACAACACATATCCCATGCGAAATTTGAAAATACAGTCATGAAGTAATTTCCCTGATGTGTGACACCTGGTTAGTACAAAAGGCAGAACTCAAGCAGCCTAATTCCACTGTGCTATCAATATAAACTTTAGAATTATATTTTGAATGATTAATAGTAATTATTCATGGTGTTGAGACACATTAATTCCTTAAAAACTACCATGTTTGTTAATTATTAAAATACATAGTATCATTTAGTGGTAATGTGTGTGGCCATGATAGCAGTGAAGAAATAGCAGAGTAGCCTATGAGAAGCCTTAACAATTTTGAATGGATGTCAAGGCACCCTAGACATGGCCCACTGCTCTGTCTTCTGCTATACTTCCTGTGCTTCAGTTCAACACTGATTCTCATATTGACAACTTTTATCCCCAGATATGGAGTCTTCCAAATGGCGTGTCCTCTGGACTACCTGTACAGTGGCGCCACAATCATTCAAAGCACTGGATCTCTCCTTTTTACTCCCTATTCCTCAGGTCCCACATTCAATGAATGCAAATCCAATAGGTTTTCCCTCCATCATTTCCTTACACATGTCCTCTTCTTTCCATTGTCATAGTTGTGACACCAGTTTAGGCTTCAATTCTCTCTCTCTCCTCTCACTCTCTCTTCCTCTCTAATATAGGTATCACCCTAATCTCTCCATAGCCTCACAATTTATCCAGAAGACCGCCTTCTGGATAATAGCTGGAATTAGTCTAATCCAATCAGTTCATTCCCCTGATCAAGCAGTTTCCATAGACACCCTAATTTCTATTACAGTAAGTGCAAAACTCTTCATCCTGACATTGGTGGCCAGAAGTAACTGATATTGCTTGTTTTATGTTTTACTCCCAAGTGTACATGTTTTATAGTCCAGTGATGGCAGAGATAGTAATGCTCACCAAATAACCTACTTTATATATTTTTTCTAGCTTTTTGCAGTTAGGCAGACCATACAGCTAGTTATGGTTAACTGGCTGTTAGCAGGCAAGACATGTACCACTCCTGTGCCAGAGCACAGAACAGGTGTGAGTTCTCCAGGCTTCTTTATTATCCTAAAACAATAGGGGAAGCTGCAAATTTCAGATCATGCAGCTACAAAGGAGTAGAATCTGAGTCCCCACTGATCTCTGATGGATACACAGTGTGAGCAAGAAATAAACCTTTGATGTATTGGTGTGTTGTTCTGTTGAGCCATTGGGATTTAGGATTTGTTACCACAACATATCCTAGCTTATTTAAACAAATACATCAAGAGTGGGTGAACTCACCAATTCCCATACCAATTTGCCCTTACCCATATCCTTACCTTTGCCTTTATCTTTCCATTGGGAACTTCTTTCTTTGCATAATCAATTCCCCCATTTCCCATCACATTGCTCTACTTATTTAAATTTTATCCATCCTCCCAGAACCAACCTTGCTTTGCCCTATCAGGTGTAATTTCTTTTCTTCTAATCATAAAGAAACTTGGTAGCTACCTTTATGATTGCTCTTCACAAATTCTGTCTCATATTGTAGTTATTAGTATACTTACTTTTACTCTCAATTAGAATAGTAGGTAGGCCCTTCTGAGGGTTGGAGTCATGTACATCTAACCTGCACAGCCCCTAATATCACATAGTTTTCTGGAAAATATTTGTGGAACTGTATTGAAAACTCAAAATGTATGATATAGTTTTAAAAATTTCTACCATAATGGCTAACAAAATATTTTTTGGGTATCTGGGGAACTAATTTCTATACAATGATTTTTTAAAGACAAATTCTGTTCTTTTCCTGTATTCATAATTAAATGGTAAACTTTTTTTTCTCATCTTGTTCTCTCAAAGTGTAGGACATTGCTTGGCACAAAACTAAGTGCTAGATAATATGTCAGTGAATAAGGAACAATTCAGTACATAAAATATCACTGTGCTAAAAATTGAGTTAGGTAAGATTTAAGAGCCCTCAACATACAGGGGTGGGCAAAAGTAGGCTAAAGATAGTAATAAATATAATAATTAATAAATAATGTAAGAATAAACTGTGTTTTATGCACTCACAACTGTAAGCCTACTTTTGCCCCACCCTGTATAAGATAAGAACATTTTAAAGCTAATAGTTTCATGATAGGGAAAATGAAAAGTAAGTTTTGAAAGTTTCACACTTTGCAAAGGATTCTCATATATATTATCTCTTCATTTGATTGTTAAAGAACTCTCTAAAGTAGGTAGGTATTACCCCTATTTTAGAGATTGTTGAGTAAGACTCCCTCCACATTCTGCGTGGAGTAGGGTTCGGTATCTGAAAGAGGAGCTGCACACAAATGAGAGAAAAAGACACGAGATAATTTTGCAATATTGGGGGACCAGGCGGCCAAGTCCTGAAGGACTTCCACCGATGCTCAGGCCGCTCCAATCTTTTATTGATCTGGAGTAGCCCTTAGGGTAAGGAAGTTTCAATGACACAGATCAGCAAACAATTTCCAGGAATAGACAAAAGTATCTGATTAACTCATCAATAGATTTCCAGGAGTATCTGATTAACAATAATCAACAAGGATCTACATAAGTATCTAAGGAATTAAGGGAACTAAGGTGGGGATGCTTCAACTCTTATTACCTAAATTAACTGGGTGGTGCACAGTTCTGACCTTTGCTAGAACTTCAAAGGTTACTAGCTTTTGGGGGGTCTCTGTCTAAACTCAGCTAGTGAAGACAATGAATGGACTCCGGCAAGAGATGAAGAAATGAAATCCCAGAAAGGTTAAGTGACTTGTGGAAGGTCAAACAGGTGGTTTAAAATATAGTTCTCAGGTCTCCCTAGTCCTCCTCCTCCACTATTCTTTATTTTATGTTACTGCCTTTTCTTACCTAAGTTTAGGTTGAGGAACATCTTTAGTATCATCATTATGCTTGTGTAATATGTTTTCTTGGCAGCAGCAACTCTATCTGAAGAAGGAGTGTGCGCACACACACTCTATCTGAAGAAGGAGTGTGTGTGCGCACACACATACACACACACACACAAACACACATACATTATTATACAAGCCTCCTCCGGTCTAGGCTAAAATAGAATTAATCCTGTGTTCATTGCTGGTGAATGCTAAATCCTTCCACATGGGCGTTTGTGTTTAAGAATAAGTCAGTATACCCACTGTGTAATTGAATGTCAAGAAATATGAAAATATATTGTTTTATTGCTACTGTTCATTGATTTATTGAAGTGATTTATTGTCAATGGACATGCAGTACAACAAATCACTTTGCTGACACCATCAGCTGCCTTAACTAGGATGTCAGTTCATGACATTAAAGGTAATGGATGGTGATTATTTTACAGTAATGGGTTTAATCAGCGCTTTGAATGACTTAGCAGTCATGTCAGAAAAGAGCCAACTCATCGTTCATCAAGGCAGCATTTTGTTTACCAACATCATCTATAATTCATTTGATTGTTGACAATCATCAGCAAATACCTCTCAGGCAAAGTTTTATCAGTGCTGGAAACGTGCACAGTTGCAGCAGGCTAGGCCACCTCCTGTGGTTGCCTCCAAACACTGGTGGGGAGGGATGCCCTTGCCCTTGGCCTTTACAAAGGTGGCTTCCACCTACTGGGCTGCCAATCTGCTCAACATTCGCATGGATTGGATTTTTTCAGTTTTCATAGCCTCAACCGTCAGTTTCATAGGGTCTTCAGTCTCCCACAAAAACTTCAAGTAGAAAGTCTATGAAGATAGGAACAAGAAGCACATGATCTTGTTGTTTGAATAAGCTCTACACAGCTGAACACGTGGTCCTGGCTCTGCTACTAGTAGCTCCAAACAGTGGCCTGAGGCTGCATCCACTATGGAGGCTCAGAGGTGTCTGGGCAGGTTTGGTGATGGGTGAGGGGGATGGGACGTAGCAAGTGTCTGTTTTCATAAGAGATTTTAGTCCCATAGGTAAGCTCAACATAAAGCTAGGACCATGTTGGGCCCTTTGAGTATCTCTCATTACTTATCAGAAAGAAAACATTTATATACATGTAACATTTTTACGTATAATTTTAGTGAGTTTGCAAACTCTCTGAGGTGTAACCATAGGCAGTAAAGGAGATTGGTTAGAACCTTGGATTCTGGAGGAAGCCACAATTGACCAGAATACCTGCTTTGCTCATTACCAGTTGTGAGCCTGGAAAACTCCTTTTGGCTTGGATAAGCAGTCTTCTCTCACACAAATCCACCAGAAAGAGGTTAGTCACGGAAGGGGAATCACCACCGTGAGGAGACCACCATGTGCCTGTGGCAGTGACAGGACACAGACATGGATACTGATCCGGGAAGGAGTGGCTGAGATTTCAAAAAGAAAAGAAAAGAAAGAAAGAAAAAAAGGAAAAAAGAAAATGTTCCTAAATCCTACTTTGGATTCTAGTGGAAGAAAGTGATGATGTACCTTTTTCCAAAACACAATTGCTTATTTAATAGCATGCATTTTATTAGATAAACATTTCCCCACCTATTTTATCATCTGAAAAAGCCAGGAAATATTCACATTTAAACAACTAGCATAAAAAACAGGAGACTATAAAGGAAACTTTTATTGCTTTTGAAACAACCCCATTTCCTTATATCTCCATAATGCAAGAAGAGCTGTCTGCCTCCACTCTGACTCCAGGAAATATTAATGTATAAATCTTATCTCTGCCCAACCATCTGCCCTCATTTCCAGATGATAGAAAGAACACTCAGGAAGTAGGTGGAGGGGAAAGAGAAGGGGTCTTCAAAATAAGTTCGTTCAATTTCTGACGAGTAAAAGCAGCCACTGCAGATATGTTTCTTCATTTACTAAAGTGCCTTCTCACCAGATGCCCTCAGCAGATCTCCAAAATAGGCACACCTGCTCCAAAGCCAGGATTTCCACTTGAAAGGAGATTCCATCCCCCACAAACATGGTGTTGTTAGAAATAAGGTGAGCCCCCAAATTCAGGGGTCCTGGTAGAACACAAAGCACACTTGGGAGCCAGGCACATGGTCCGGGAACACATGCACACTGAGCCAGTGGTCTGCTGGGATTTTAATCCTGATGCACCTGACCTGTCCCTTACTCTTGATTGGAGGTCAGGCTCACAGCCTTTCACGTTTGGCTAATTTAAAGGAAGGGGTTGACCTTGGCCATTTCAAGATGGCAGCCCCCAGGGGAGCCGCAAGTCACGTGGACCAAAACCGTCTGCCAAGTTACAAGGCCCCAGTGGCAGCTGCCTAAACTGTTCTTTGACAGAAAAGATTACTTATTTATTCTCACAGTGTCACAGCTCAGAAGAAATGCTGAGTGGTCATAAGCAAGAAATTTTATATTCTCTATTCTCCTGCTGCAAGGGACAGGATGGAAACTGCTCCTTACCTTTGAAAACCCAAAGGCTCAACTAATTGAAATTTGAAGGCTCAACTATTTGAAATTTAAATAATCTAAGTTTTATGTTCAAGAGCTATATGCAAAGCTCAGAGGTTAGGAGAGACTTCAAATATTTGAGTAACTACTGTGTTCATCAGGGACCTGCACGCACATTAGATTGGCCATTGAATGACATTATAAAACTGAACATAACAAGTTGATAAAAAAAAATAAACTACAAAAAAAAAGATATCAGTGTGGGCTGAGCTAGTGAGGTAAGGATTTGGGACAAAGTGGGCCTGGAGGAAATGACTGACCACAAAAGGGGTGAGGACAATAGGAAGACAGAAAGCACATTAGCAGGGCTTGAGGGATGGAAATGTACTTGAAGAGCAAGGTGACCCTCAGGAATGTAACTTGATTTGGCTACAGTGTGTGTATTTAAATCACTGCCTGAAAGCAGGCTAATATTACTGTAATTTTTGATGAATAGCACATGACTCAAATCAAAATGGATGGGTCAAGTTTAGCAGTGTTTTTTAAAAAATAGCAATGACAGGGTTGCCAATTCCTTCTGGAAGAATTAAAGAGAGAAGCAAGACAATGTCTCTCAGTAGAACTTTTGGTGTGAAATGTGAATCATTCAGACATTTTAGCAGCTGAACCAATTCTATATTGTTGAGTGGTGAATATCCACAGGTTATTTTATTTGAACTAACTTTGGATATTTATAAAAATAATGCATCCTATATTTGCTCAATGTAGAAAAAAATTTAAGTGCACATTTTAAAAATTAAAAAAAATACTTATATGTACACTGTTCTTTCCCCAAAGATCAATTAATGTTTTGGTGTATCTCCTTCAGACTGTGTGTATGAGAATGTATGTGTGTTAAAATGTGATTATAATGGCACACAATTTGTGGCGAATTATATAAAGTGAGCCCTTACTTAACATTGTTGATAGGTTCTTGGAAAATGTGACTTTAAGCAAACGATATATAATGAAAGTAATTTTACCATAATCTAATTGATATTAATAAGGGTTAAGTTGCTACAGCATATTTCTTATCGGGTCAC
>NW_006383011.1:13811732-13812868 GCF_000327345.1 Myotis davidii | reverse complement strand
TCTTGGGATATATTCCTAGAAGTAGGATCACCAAATTTTAAATAAAGACCCCAAACACTTCTAATATTAAATGCTGATATAAGCGTGAGCTATTTATACATTAAGGAAGATGAATAAAAACAAGTAAAATCATGACTTTCCAACCTGCAGATTCCAGTTCAGGGTCTCAGGTGGCCTGAGTCTATCCCAAAACTCAGGGTGCAAGGTGAGCACCCACCCTGGTCAGGACAGCATTCCATCACAGGGCACACCCCCTCCCCGCACCCTCAGCTCAGTCTGGGACAATATAGATACACCAGCTCACCTAACAACCACATCTTTGAGATGTGGGAGGAAACTAGAGAACCCAAAGAAAACATGTAGGTGTGGGGAGAATGTGCAAACCCCACATAGAATGGTCCAGCTGGGAATCAATTTTTTTCTCATTAATATTATAATGCAACAATATTATTTGAGGACCTGCTGTACACTATGGCTTCCAGCGAGTCATTCCTCCAAGTATGTATATACCTGGTATATAGTACCTTCCAACACTGACTTTGGAATCAGCCCTGTGACTTTCATTGGCCAATGGGACACTGGGAAGCATGATGCAAGCAGAAGCTATCTGCTCTAACTTCCTTGAGGATAGAAGATCACATTTATAGAGAAATCCAGTCATCCCACAGGTTCCAGATAGGCGAGTCCCCAGGTGAGCCATGGGCTGCCGTGCATAGCATTCCTGACAGTGACCCCAGAAGACTCCAGCATAGGACTCCTTAGCAAACGAAAAATTAAGAGATGTACTATATTGTTATTTTAAACCATTACGTGTGGGAGTAAAACTGATGTGGTATTTTAAACTTGATTTTTTTTTACTTAATATGTGGTGAAAATTTCTTCTGTTCTTAAATAGAACTCAAGAATCCTATTTCTAAATGATTTGATTATATTCCACTACACATGTACCATAAGCCATTTAACTAATGCGTTATATAGTTCGCCATGCTCACAATTAATTTTTAACGTTTGATTGGTGACTTCCTAATGTCATTTCCAGTATATATGGTTCAAGGAACGTAAGCTTATTTTAAAACAAGTTTATCTCACTACATTTTAAACTGAGAACATTAGTCATGAATTAATCAGTCTCCCCC
>NW_006383011.1:13810836-13811686 GCF_000327345.1 Myotis davidii | reverse complement strand
TCTTTTGTATGGCAAATGGTCAGTGCTCAAAATATTGAATGAAAAAATGAATAAATATTTTATAAATAATTTTGAAAAAATAGTGGTTAATATCCTGTAAATTTCAATACAGTATCTTATCTGGGCAAAAGGTAATGGGCTTTCATGCTTCCCAGAAGCACTGAGAATTGAGTGCTTCTGTTGAATTCAGTGTTTCCACATCAAAATGTATTGTTCCCATGTCCCATTCCCTCAATGTCCTACTAAGAATGAAGGTGACAACTAGCTTAGAGTGGAGGTGAGAACTTAGTGAACTAATTTGTATTAAGGTGATAGCTTACTGTGTTTACCATCCCCAAAGATGTGTATGTTCATGAAGAAATAGTTTGTGTTCTCTCAAATCATACAACATTACCTGTATTCTGACCTTTATGACAAGAAAATACTTTGAGGCAATATTCTGTCTTAGGGTTTTTTGTTTCTGTGCTTCTCTCTGTAAATAAGGATACAAAATAATTGTCTTTTTCAAGAAATTACCATCCTTCATTAAAACTAATCCAATATTCAATTTAGGTTTGAATTAAAATGTTTCGGGAAAGCGAAAGAATCAAGATAACACCTTCTTTGTCACATTAACCTCAAGGGCAACTTCCTTCGTATTTTGTTTCCTTTGGATAAGGGGAAGTACATTGCAATCTTCATTTTTTAATTAGATTTTAAAGTCTATTTAATCCCCAGGTTAAAGCATATTATTCACGTTTAACAGAGAAAATTAACAACCTTAGGGATGTCAGCTGCAGGTTGAAACCACAGTTCTGAGCTATTTGGAGAACACCGTCTAGGAGGCACCAACATTTCAAAAGACATTCTT
>NW_006383011.1:13778196-13810814 GCF_000327345.1 Myotis davidii | reverse complement strand
CTCTTCCTTCATTTCTTTTCATGGTTAACCATTTCCTATATCCACTCATTTTACTTCACTTTCCCCCCTGTAACATTCTTCCTTGGGAAGGCAGGGGAATGAGAACCAACATTAATTGAGCACAGCCTGTGGCTCCAGGAAATAAGACACATGTATCCCCCTTTCTGCAGCTAACCAGGCAGACCTAGATGCACACAGAGGGCAGGGGTTGTAGAGCCGGCACTCAGACCTCTCTATACCCACTGCGTGTTATTTCCGAAACCAACAACCGGAAGGCCTAGATTCTAGTCAGGGATTTTGCAATGCTTGTGAGGTCAGGAGCAAATACACGAGGCTCCATTTCCTTATTAGCCCACAATTTCTATTTTTCTTACCTATTCATAGCAATAACATTATTTTTCTTAACCTATTTCATGGGGTTGATTTGATAATGGTTGGGAATATGTTTTAAAAATGGAAACATCTCATAGAAGTATATTGCAGTAGGCCCCAGATTCTGAATGAATTTAAATAATATGATGACTAAGCCCACATATGAATGAGAAAGAGTAGGGCTCTTTAGAGTGTCCCTTAGAACTCAGCCTCCTGGTCCTTCTTTTCATGGTGACTTGTTGATTTTTCTTTTCTTCCTGCTTCAAAGCTATCCTTGGGATTTTTTTTAAAAAAACGGGCTGAGGTCTACTCACCAAGAACAATTTTTGAAGGGGAAAAAAAATGACAGCCATGGAGGAGTGGTGTCTTAGAAAACACATATATTGAATCTGGTAAGAGAAAATCTGAGATGAATTAGGTGATTTCTAAACTGAGATGGAGAAATTTCTTTTGGTCAGTGATTGTAATTACCGACTTTGCTGTGCATATTTAGTGCATCAACGCCCCTTCTACTGCCCTCTAAACTCTTAGGGACCTTCCCTTTCACAACTTTTATTTCTCTGCAACAGTTTCCTCCTTATGTTCCCATTATCTGAGATACTATTTTTTGTGCCAAAAATTGGACACTAGATGAGAAACATGTTGGCCATTGGTTTACATTATGGTCGGTCAATTTATTTTTAGTGGTCCTTTCAAATTCCCATCTACAAGATGAGGCTATGGTGCCCGCTCAGGTGTCTTTATTCTGAATACTATTGAAAAGGTGTTTGGAAAACTCATGGGTTCCTCTGAATCACACTGATCGCCTACGGTGCCTTTTTGTGATGGCAAATAGTAGTTCAGTGTTCCAGCACTTTTTTTTTTTTTTTTTTTGCCCTCCAGAGGCAATAGGCACTTTATAAAATAATGTAATGTTTCTATTAGGTTGAACTGTATGAGATTGCTATATTTGCAGGAAAAAATGACCAAATACCAGCAATTTCATATAGTTCAGCTACTATCTCAGATGATTGTTTTCTGCATAAATGTTTGTCTTTTAATTTGTGGCCACACCATATCCATCCTGCTTCCCCAAAGAGAAGTAATATCATCATGTGTTTTTATTCATCAGTATTATTAAGTAATAAGGTTTCCTCCTTCTTCTGCAAGCTAGAGTGACAGGTAGTTCATCAGATGACACAGCTCAGGGGCCTGACACAGCTGATGCAGTCTTGAGGAAGTGCTGTGTTGCCATTTTGCATGTGGACACATGTGCTCTGGGAAAGGAAAAGGTGTGCCGCAGACTGTCCTTAGGAATAAGGAGGGAAGGGTGGGGAAGCAGGAATTCGATTTCGGCCTGGGACAGGGAGCAGTGAGAGAAGGGGTGCTGGGAAGATCCAAAGCCTTTTCTCTAGGGAATCACCTTTAGAAATGAGCTTCTGACTGTGGAGAAGATATCCCTTGAGAGCAGGAAGCCCAAACTCTAGGAATTATGGAATGTCTGCTTCCCAAGCCCACTTTACCACTTACTCCAAGCACTATATTCTCCTGAGTGATAAAAACAAAATTTGGTGATTTCTTAAACTGGGATTTGTAATCTCCATATTTAAAGTTTATATAGCACACACTTTCTTTCATTAATTTTATTTCTTTCTATAAATTAGTTCTCAAAATTCATGTTAGACGATAGTATTACAGTGCCCACTTGGGTCCCGATATGTCCGTGAAGCCATGCCAAGGGGAGTGGAGTACTCCTGAGGTCAGGGCCGAGGTCCAGTGTGGCATCTGTAACCTCTGTCAGGGCCGCGATGGTTTCCACAGTCATTTGTCGAAGGGGAATTCACCATGTGTTACAAAGCAAGGAGAGAGGAAGGGAGAGGGATAGAGAGTTAGAAACATCGATGAGAGAGAAACATGGATCAGCTGCTTCCTGCACACCCCCTATTGGGGATGTGCCCGCAACCCAGGGACATGCCCGTGACCAGAATCGAACCCGGGACCCTTCAGTCCACAGGCCGACGCTCTATCCACTGAGCCAAACCGGTTTCGGCTATTGAGAACTTTTTATGTAGCAGGTTTTCTAATAAAGGCACAGACATTTAAGCCTTACAAAATTCTTCCATGCCAGGTACTATTAGTACTTCTATTTTGCTGATGGAGAAATTGAGAGTTTGAGAGGTTAATTAATAAGCCTCAGATCCGGCAATTAGGAAGGGCAGAACCAAGACACAAACCATGATCTGTCCAACCGCCAAGGCAGGTTTTTTTTATGACTTGTGGTTCTATCGCTCGGATTCATTTATAAAAAAGGACAGTAGGAAGAATCCGGCCGGACACTCAAATGGCTTTTGCAAGAGAGATGAGACCTAAGTGCCAACCAGGGAATGTAAGACCAGTGAAATCGCCAAGCACTCCTAGTGTCCAGGCACAGGAATAAAGCGCCACATTCCTGTAGCCATATTACCAGGTAGTCTGCTCCTCTTATTCCAAATTGACTGCTCATTAATCTACAGGTTGACCCTCTGTTCCTCCACTTGAAACCTTAAATAAAATGAAATGGAGATTTACACAAACCTTCATGCTCGTTTGCTTAAAGTTTCAAACACTCACATTCAAATTTAAATAGTACCCAGGCTGGAGTGGCTCAGTTGGTTGAGCATCATCTTGTGCATCTAAAGGTTTCCAGTTTGAGTCCCAGTCAGGGCACAAACATATCTGGGCTGTGGTCCAATCCCTGGTTGAGGAATGCACGGAAAGGAACCCATCAGTGTTCCTGTTTTACATCCATGTTTATCTCTCTCTTTCTCACCCCTTCTCTTTTTCTTTCTCTAAGCATGTCTTTAGGTAAGGATTAGAAACACTTAAAGAGAAGTCCACTGGCCTTCTCTAGCCTAATATTTCTTCTCTTACATTGATTTAGCTCACCCTTGTGAATAACTGTGGATAAGGTTGAGGTGTGGATAAGTCAGAGCCCTGGCCCATGTGGCTCAGTTGGTTAGGTGTCATCCACATACAAGATCACTGGTTCGATCCCTGTCAGGGCACAAGCCCATGTTGTGGGCTTGGGTCCTCAGTGAGGGGCATGCAGGAGGCAGCTGATTGATGTTCTGCTTTTACATTGATATTTCTCCTTCTCCCTCTACCTTTCTCTCTCTAAATGTCAATAAAAATATTAAAAAATTTTAAGACATAAGTCAGAGCATGTCAGAAAGCTCTAATTCTGAGTAAAAACCAAATTTCTCAAGACTGATCAGAAAGCTCTGTGTGCAACTGCTCTCCCACCGCCATGAGCTCTCCTTCTTCATCCCCAAACACTCCTCCTCTCACTTGCTCTATGTACTCTGGCATCCTCATCGTTCCACAAACACACCAAACAAACGACCTTAAAGCCTTTGCACTGCACTCTCCTTTGCCTGGGAGTTACCTGGCCCCATATTCTCATGGCTTGCTCCCCAACTCCACCCTTTAGGCTTTCAAATGTTGTCTTACTGGAGAAGCTTTCACCCCTCCTCTATCTTCAGAGTCACTATTCCATTTACATTGTTCAATTTTTCTGCATAGAATTGTTCACCACCCGATATGTATTTACTTTTTTTTTTTTTGATCTGTTGGTCCACATAGAATGTAAACTGAGTGAGGGCAGGAACCTTTACTATTATAGACCCAGAACTTAAGAAAGTACCTGGCTCCATGAACATCTGGTGAATAAAGGAATGAAATCAATAATTGTTCTGCATTAGTCAGAAAAAACTAACAGAAGAAAAAATGGGTTTATGTAGGTGTTCGTGAATTTGAATGTGCACATTTGTGTATAAGGAGATGCATGTAGGAATAATTATCTTTGTGTATATGTGAGGGCCTTACATAAACTTAATATGCTTGAGTGACAAGGTTACCACAAGACATTTCTTTTCTGTTCTCTTCTCTGTTATTATCAGTAGTCTATTTATGTCTTTGTCTAATGCTTTGTGTGTCTATAATTAGAATTTGTTTTTATGCTTCCATTATTTAGAGGAGAGACAAGGGAGTTTTTTTCCTTAACATTTTGGGTAATGTCTCCCTGAGTCATATATTAGCAATGATAACTGTTTATCTGGGCTATCCCTCATTCTCATGGCATCTGCATTATTTCTTCTAATCACACTCCCATTACCTTCTAATTATGTAAAATTAAGTTAGATTAGGTATAATTTCTGCTGGTAGCCACAGGGTGGCATTCATGTTCTTTGCCACCACTTTAATGACTGATAGATTGCAAGGTCACTTTGAGTAGATAAATAGCCTATAGATCCTTTCCAGTGAGATTCACATTCTGACTTTTCATATTAATACTTGTAAATTGCAGAACTTATTATGCTATCCCACCTGCACCTCATTTTGCTTCCAGCATGTCCAGTCCTTTCCTGCAGGAATCCAAGATGACTCTATCAGGTGGCCTTATTTTAATATCTAACTCAGTCGAAGAGAATGTAATGCAAGCCAGGAGCTGACACCATCTTGGCATTAATTTCAACTCAGCTGTCATGGGAAGACTCTACAGCAGCCTTTAGCATCCAGCTTTGACTGAACACTTGCTGGGAAAGACTAAACTGAATAGACATTAGGATCATTCACCCCAACAGGTTTGTGCCAGTCTAGGTGGATTCTCCAGACTGCCCTTGAAGCAGTAGAGTCATCTACTTAATATTCAACATGACTTTGGTTATCAAAATAAAACATACACAAGGAATTTTTTACATGGGGAACATCAGGTCTAATGTAGCATCTGGATTGTGTTTTCAAGATGTGGAGTTTATCCCTTCTTTCCTCCCAGTCCCACACCAGAGATGGGCATTCATTCATTCTTCATTCGATAACTCAATTTTATTCATTTAATTAATGGTGATTTCATTTATCATTATACTAGAGGCCCGATGCATGAAATTCATGCAAGGGGCTCGGCCCTCGCAGCCATGGCAGCTGCCTCGGCCTTCGCAACCCCAGCTTCATTGGGAAGGTCATTCAGCTGTCTGGTCTAATTAGCATATTATGCTTTTATTATTATAGATATTTTATAAATTTATTTTTCAAGTATTATTTTTTCTATTTTATAGAAGAAGAAAGTGTGGATTAGCAAGATTTAGTTGATGGCAATATGGAAAATAAACTATAGAGGTGAAAATATACAAAGGGTTTTTGACGATTTTTTTCTTTTTACATCCCCAGTTGATTTGGGGGTGACACAAACACCTCTTACCTCTAGAGGCCCAGCACCTGAAAGGCCTCCATTCTCTCACTATCCCACGTTGGGTTATTTGTAATAGAGGCTTTGCATACCTTCCTGACTTCAACCTCTTCTCTACTTTGTCTATACTATTACCTTCCCCTTCTGGAATCATCTTATTAAAACTCTGATGTCATTTTTTTTTCTTACTTAGAAAAGTGGGGTCTCATAAAAAACTCAACTTATTTTTACCTTCCATTGACCCTTAAAAATTAATTCACTGGAAGTTTCTTTCTTCCCCTCTGAACAAACACCTTAGTGACCCTCATGAATTTTCCAGTGACTCATAGGTAATAGAAAGCCCTTTTGTTGTGGTAAGCAACAAATGTGAACCCAATGCAGAAAGCAAGATGTCCATTCCAATATATTAAGCAAGACTTTAATCTTCATTTAATGGAAAGATTTCTCCCACTCTCTTGCAGCCGAGCCTTGCTGCCTTCAAGGAGCAAAATGCAATCAGATCCATCCTTTCTGCTTGCTCACCTGTTCTCCTACTTACTAGATGCTGTTACTGATCTTTTTCAGGATTGTGGTGCATGTAAAGAAGAGGGTAGTGGACCAAAATACTTACTTGTTAGAAGATAGCTTTGCCTTCCAGCTGACTCAAAGATGTATAAAATGACTGTCTTGTGTCAATTGTGGGTTCTTTAGAGGCTCCCTGGCTGGGCCCCATGACTGTTGCTTCTTTCATTTGGCAATTGACTCCTCTTTGACTGGTTGCTCCTTGTGTCCCTCAACTTCTGGTTTCCTGGTGGTCCACCTCACATATACCCTCTGTTGGAATTAAATGCCCCTGGAAGCAACCCTTTATTTTATTTTATTATATCTTACTGATTTCAGAGTGGAAGGGACCCCTACTGGGGATTGAGCACACAACCCTGTCATGTGCCCTTGATCAGAATTGAACTTGGGACCCTTCAGTCTGCAGGCTGATGCTCTATCCAATGAACCAAACCGGCTAGGGCTGGAAGCAACCCTTTTGATGCAGGATCACCTTAAGCATGATCTTCAACTCGTATTTTTTACCATAAGTTCCATATCTGGTCCCCAGCATTCATGGATCTCTGACCATACCCAAGGGTAATTAGCTCATAGATAAAGCATTCTGCTCTGTTATATGAGATGCTTAGTTAGCCTCTTATCATTTTACTCAGATTGAGTCAGCACTGTTCTTGAACTACAGAGAATGTTCTTCAAACTCTCTAATCCTAGTTTCATAAATCCCTTCTCTGGGCTTTAGAAAATCCACACTTCTGTTGCATTTCTCTTGATACATTTTTGTCTTTCTTGTGAGCCAATCATTTAACTGGCTCTCTGAAATCTACTTTGAAAAATCTACCTCTTTGACACCTCACTTTTGTATTTAATATTTATTGTTTGGGGCTTCAAGTTGAAGCTCCATTGCATATATTTGAAAAATATTTAAATTTCAACCTTTGGAACTTTTAGATTGGGTAGTTCAGAGTAACAATTCTACTGAGGACAAAACATAGATCAACTTTTTATTTTTTATCTGCTTTTGAGAACTAAACAATTATTACAATACCATCTTAGAGATCCTAGCATTTGAAATCCACTTTTGCCCAAGAGGCATTTGTTGATCAGAAGAGACGTTTAGGAAGAGACATATTCATTTGGACAGCACTGAAGGGCCAGCAGATTGGATCTGAAGGATAAGAGTTTCCCTGAAAAATTTTTGAAGAGCTGCACCCTAGGTGACAGGACAAACCTGTAAACCAGCTATTGCATTGACTGCAGAGTTCTGAGTCCTCCCAGTGACTCAGGGCTTCTCCAGCCCTATAATTGTATGAAGGTGATTCCTAATTATAGTTTCTACTGGTACTTGGATAAAACAAAGTGGCATCTCCTGTCAAGGAAAATAACATCAATCTAGGCTCGAATTAATTTTATACATAATTTTAAAGTACAATTTTTTTTTGGCACAGAATGAAAGAACCAGGTGTATGTAGGTAAAATGTAAATGAGAAGTAGTAGAAATAATGAAAATAGAAAACAGGTCCAAAAGATTATTTATAGGGGGAGAGAGATGGTTGGGGATTGGAAGGAACTTGTTTAAGATTTATGGGCTGGTGAGAGTCTAGTAGTCTCTGAACTAGGAGTGGTTCCATGGATATTTGCTTTATAATAATGATTGAGCTGAACATTTATGTACTTTTTGATATGCATTTTATTTCAGGACAGAAAAAGAGGTTTAAAAAATAAGAGAAGTGTAATTCTGTTTGCTGTACAGAGAGGGGATTTGAAGAGAGAAGCATGGAAACAGGGAGATAGTAAGAATTTATCAGAGTCTATGTGATAGATGATGGTGCTGAACCAACATGGTGGATAGGGAGATGGAGCTAAGTGGGTGGATTTCAGACACAGTTTGGAGATGGAATTAATAAGAATTTTTAGTAGAATGTATTTGTAGATGGAGTCTTATTCCCTCCAAATAGAAGGTATAAAGAATAACATGTCAGTTTTTAGACTGACTATATAGCAGATTGGGTCATTGATTGAGATGAGGAAGAACAAAAAAGAAACAATTCTGAATGTAGAAATCAGGAGTTCAGTTTTGAAGTGTACAGAGGAAGACAGTGGGGACCAGGACCAAATCTCAGGGCACTCTGGAGAATGTGGTATCATGGAAAGAAGAAGAAATGAGTGTTTTAAGGAGGTTTAGTTAAGTAAGATGACATCAGAGAAGTGAGTTTTGAATTCAGCAAGATGAAGATTGTGAGTAACTGTTGCAAAAGCAATTTCGGTGGAGAGGTAGGTAGAGATATAAGCCTGTTTGAAATGAGTCAAAGAGAGGAGGGAAGTGAGAAAGTCACGAAAGCAAGAACTGACAACTCTTAAGATGTGTTGCTATGGAACTGAATAAGATAGTGTAGTCACTAGAAGGACAACATGGGGTAAAAACATTTTTTTAAATAAGGAAGAAACAAAGACCCATTGTTTTTGGATGGATGAGAATAATTCAAAAAAAGGAAAATGATGAAGAAGAAAGATAGAATACTTCCAGGGATGTTCGTGAATAGAAAATAAGTTATGGGTTTTACTGAATATCTATTTCATGGCAGGCATTATTCAAGTAACTACTATATGTATTAAGTACTCATTTTCTGCCCTCAAGAACAGCACAGAGTAGTGGAGGAGAGAGATTAGTAAACTAACAACGTAGTATGCTGTTAATATACAGGAATGCATGGGATACTGCTGCAGTACAGAGCTCCCAGGAAAACCTTGAAAAGGTTTTTGGCCTCTAAATATTTCTGAAATTGCAGGAATGTTTGGAAAGAATGAAGACTTTCTCAAAGAAATGATGAGTAAGGGGTCTTAAAGGACTCATTTAAATCTAACCAGATGTGTGTGTGGGGGTAATATAGTAAAAGTTCCTTTATAAGTTCAACACTGATCATCTTTCCAGCTTTACCACTTGTCACAGTGTCCCTGCTTCTAAACGTGCACATCTGAAGATGCGCTCACATCCAAATACCTCCCCTTTGCCTAACATGGCCTGCTATTTTATGATGCACATGCTGTTGGTTTCTGTGAAATGCTTTCCTTCCTGGTGAATCTCTACACATCTCTCAAGATTCAGTTTAAAAGCCAATTATTCTATAACACCCTTCCTAACTCTATAGGCAAAAGAAATCGTCCTCGTCTGTGCTCCTTGGCACATTGTAAGCACCTCTATTTCATGAGATAATTGTGACTTTTAGGGAGAGAGTTACAAGTATAGATTCTGGTGCCAGGCTCCCCGAGTTAAGCTGTAGCTCTGCCATTTACCAGCTGTGTCATCTTCAGCAAGTTCCTCCTTTCCAAAATGGGAGGAATAAAACTAGCCTGATGGAGTAGAAGTGAGAGAGAGCTCAAAAAAGGGAGAAGGTGCAGAGAATATAGAAGCAAGGAACACCCAAGATGAACGTTCTGGACTTTGTGGGATTTCCTACAGATCTGCCCTGCTCCCGCTGGACCAGCCTTATCCACCTTCCCTGGAGAAGCAACGAATGTACAGGGTGGGGCAAAAGTAGGTTTACAATGTGAGTAGGCGAAACACAGTTTATTCTTGTATTTTTATTTATTCATTATTATATTATTTTCCATATAAACAACTGCAAACCTACTTTTGTCCTACTCTGTACATTTTAGAGGGAAAATTGGCCCTGATTTCTATATTCTAAAACATAACTGCATTGACTATGCATTACGTGAGATTCTAGAAATGAAACTGGTTTTATTTTTGACAAGATCTTTTTTGTCCTCTGTATTTTTTTAGGTGTACTGTCCACTTTGCCAGTTTGTTCACATAGAACCAACTGAAAATTTATGGCTTGTTTAAGTGAGTCTAAGAAGAGGCACAGGTTGTTGTGGGTACGAAATGAGTTTATAATGCAAAACATTTAGAGCAGCATTCAGCATATGAAAAAAACTGCTCAATAAATTTTAGCTCTTATTACTATAATTATATATTTTTTCCTCTATAATGATAAGCATAGACCTTCTTTCTATTTATTGTTTTGTATCCTGCCACTCTTCTACCACCCAACCAACTTGCCCTTTTATGACATGATGAAGCTCAATAAAGACATGCTGGGAAGGATAAATGAATGAGTTTCCCCCCCCCTCTCCACAAATGGTTTTATATAGTAAGTCAATTTTCTCGGTATCTCCTTTGGGCTTAGCATACATTTAGACATAAAGCACTCATGGCACAGTGATGTTTGAATGACTTTTTAAAGTATTGGCCTCTAAAGATTTCTGAAATTGCAGAAATATCAGGAGAGATGGTGCATTAAGTCCTTAAATATCAGTGTGATTGCTAAAAAAATCAGTGGATGGAAGAATAAAACTTGAAGCTCAAAGACTTGAGTTTCCTTCTTTGTTAGGGCTCCCCTTCTCAACACCCCTGACTAATGATCAGTCATTTCAGCTGTACTTAAAGGTAGGCAATCAGGAAACTTCTCTATGGGGAGAGTGCAAACACTGGATGCCAGAGTGGGAGGAGGAGAGGACCAAAAGAGGGGAAGGGACAGAGAAGATGGAAAGAGGGGATACTCAAGACAAAAAGGCCAGGTCCTCTAGTCTTGCCTGTGGGTCCTGCCTGCTTTCTCTTGGCCAGCTGTACCCAACTTCCTAGAAGGAAAAGTGATTATCGTGCTGGAGGAAAAACTAGTCCTGATTTCTGTCTTTTGAAATCACAAATGAAATGACAATGACATGTGTGTTATTTTAAAAAGAAAACTGGTTTTATTTTTTGATATGGTTCTTTTTGTCGTTTGTATTCTCTCTCTCTCTCTCTCTCTCTCCCTCTCCCTCTCCCTCCCTCCCTCCCTCCATCCTTCCCTCCCTCCATTCACCTATCTCTCCCTCCCTCCATCCCTCCATCTCTATCTCTGCTCATTTAATAGTCACAATTGCCTTGCAAGGGGGATTATCATTCTCATCTACAGACAAGGAAACTGAGGCTCAGACAGGTAACTCTTTCCCTCTCCAAGAGCACTGTCCATTATGCCAATTTGTTTCCATGGACACCATTGACAATTCATAGGTTAAGTGAATCTGAGGAGAGGTAGTAGTGATAAATAAAGCTATGACATGGTCTATAAATAGTAAGAGTGCTCTGGACTGCCCATCTTTCACTGTCTAATTACCACTTAGCAAATCAAGTTTACAATAATAAGTTAAAGTACACTGGACTTCTTTTTTTTCTGGATGTGAGTGATAGGAGGGAGATAAAGGTTTGTCAGTTCTCTATCCCTTTGTGGCCAATCTAAGCAGAAGAGGACGTTCTCAAAGGAATCTATGGATTATTAGTTGGTGTCTGTCCCACGCACAGCTGTTAGCACCTGCTCTTCTCAGGGCAGCTATGGCAACTGTTGTTCCTGAAATGATTACAAACAGCAGGGAAGAAAGAGATAGGGATTTTGCCCTGTTCACTGAAGGGGGTGGATGGAGCAGGGAATAGGTGGTTGCTGAGAGCTACAACAGACAGATGCCAAGAGTAGGAGGCATTGCAGGGCGGTATCTCCATAGCATCCACAACAGAGGAGGCAAAGAAGGGAGAGCAGGAGTGCTGGGCTCCAGAGGAGGTTGGCTCAAAGAAAGAGGGTTTCCCCTGTCCAGACAAGTGTACCTCCTACCCCATCTCACCCTCTGCCCCTCAGTAACGATGACACTTAGATACCATTGCCTATTGTTTAGGTTTAAACTAGTAGGAAGAATGTGATGAAGGCTGAGATTCATAAGAAATAAAAGACCCAAAGGAATAAGGAGGCATGGGGGAGAGGATAGAAATGTAGATACATAGAGAGACATTGAGAGCTAGAATTCAAGACTATGTTGAAGGACAAAACTAAAGCAATAAGTACTAATGATAAATTTTCTAAGATCCACTAATGAAAAATTAGTAATTATCCATCTGCCATTTTTCCAGCATTCTGCTAGGCACAATGGGGAAAAAAATGGTCAAAACTTTTCCCTGGAAAATTTACAATGGGTGAAGGAAAGCTTGACTGTCAAAATAAAATTTATTTCTCTAATTCCATAAGTCTTATACATTGGGGAAGCAAGAATTAAAGCTGAAACAATGGTAGATGGTAAATCATAACTTTGGACAAGGCCAACCAGCCCTAGTGAATACAGCCACTCTTGTTGCTATTGATTAGTCCTGGGTTAGTATCAAAGTAGGATGTCAAAATGTCCCCTGGTCAAAGCTTTGGGAAGTAGAGGTTGAAGAAAATAGTTCATATTTCTGGTGTGGTAGTGAGCTAACCAGGTTCTCCAGTCTTGAGGCAAACACTTGTACTAAGGCTCAGTTGGGATTTTATCAAAACTGAGAGGTGGCAAAATTGGAGAGCTAAGAAGAGGCTGCTTACCATGCTGGAGTTCTCACCAGCTAGAAGTTCTGACCAGCTGAGTGTGAAAGAGGGTGGACTCTAGAGAAACCTTGCCTGGCTCCTCTCCTTATACACACAGATTAGAATCTCTAGAAAGTATGAAGATGACAGTCTTGCAGTTTCGAGTGCTAATATAGATACGCATTGATGGAGTGTTTTAAAGGATACTAAAATACTCATCCTATTTATTAATTCCAGTGGCTTGAAATTGTACTGTGATTATATAAGGTAAGGGGCTCAGTATAGAATATTCAAAAAGATAACTTGGAACATTGGAATACATCAGTGATGAGAGTTACAAGATAGAAATAAAAGTCCAATGGGGGCATAAACCTCACTGAGAAGCAAAAGAAACTTCTTAAGAAGGGACAAGTAAAGGTGGGTGACCCCTTTAAGAAACAAAGGAACAAGCCAAATGGATAAAATATCCAGTGAATGACATACTCCTCTACAAGATCCTGAGAAACTTGTCTATTGACAGTTTCACCGGCTAGACAGAAGACACGCAAACAGATGAATAGCCAGGTAAATATTGCATACAGCAATTATGCATCAGCTATAAATATGGTGACTTGATGTTCTGTGCCCTCGGGGAAGTGCAGTTAAAATTGGGATAGCAATTCTGATGGGAAGGGAATAAAAACTCAGTGAACCTGGGTTCAGAATTTTAAATATCCCTGGAGACTGGGTCATCATAATAAAGCGTTGTACACCCCCATGGATAATTTTATTTTCCTGTGTCATTTCCATGATGTTTGCATGCAAAGAGGTTAAGATGCTTTTCTGCCTCTTTGTTCACAGCAGCAAGATTCCTTGGGCTATGATGTCCGTTTATGTTACAGTATTTGGCCATGGGCGATCTGGTCTGGTTGCTTTTTTCTTTGCTTGGATGCTCTGAAGTAATAATAAGATTAGCTGCAAAACCCCAAACATCTTGACCCCTGTCTTTGCTGAAACTTGTTTTCTAACGTTAGGGAAGTGTAAATTCTGAAGTTGAATCCTGTGCATAGGGAGAGAGAAAACCCTAAGTGCACCCAAGAAAGGTAAATGTCTGCTAGTGATTTATGTTTTCTGCTTTGGAAGCTGTAATAGAAATGTGGTCTTAGATTTGAAGATAAAGTGTATTATCCCAGTGTTTGAAATATATGTCCCCAGTGCAAACTTTCCCCACTCTGAGTTGCTGTAATTTTGATTAACTGTTTTCCTTCCTTTATTTTTGAAAAATCTTTCTTCCCATTATTATATAACCACTCACAAGTGAACAGTGATCCTAGGAAGTGGCTGCCCTCCCTCCATTTTAGTACAGGAAACAAGTAAAGGAAGTGATTCCCATTGGTGTGTGCTTTTATCTCTTGTGAGTTAGTCCAGAGCATGTGGGGGAGGGGAACTGGGACCCTGGGGTCATGTCACATTGTACATCCTTTGCTGAGTTCTTCCTCAGTATGAAAGCACTCAGGACATGTTTTTACTTGAAAGTACTTTCTTGTTGGTTTGAGTCTAGATTTCTTAGCAGGCATCCGAAGCCCTTGATAATATGGCCCCAACCACACTAACTAAGCTTGACTGTTCCTTTCTATCCACTGATCACTTATCCCTTGAACCACAGCCAGCCCACCACATTTTTATTTCTTTTTGCCTTTGAATATTCCATCTTCTCTTGGAATTCCATTATTTTGCTCTATCGTGTCACTTCCCCAGTTCTTCTTCCTGATCTGCTCATCCTCTAAGATCCAGCTTAAATGTAGAATGCTTAACACATACTAAGCACCCAGTAGGAAAAAAAGAATGCATAATGGGTAGATACTAGTGAAATACAAATATTGGTGAAACGGAACATTGTCTTTGTGAACATGTGCTTCATATTTTTATTTACCCCATTTTATTATCTCTATTTTATTACTAGACAAAAAGCAAAAATTTAAATTCAAAAGAAAAATCACAAAGTCCATTCTATTTGTTAGACCATAGAAGAACTTCAGTTTTACATGGTATAGATAATTATTTTGCTCATATATTTCTGCCTTTCAAGCTATCCTAAAGTTTAGATGCTTAAAACAAAAATTATTTTACTCAAAATTTTGTGAGTCAGAAATTGAGGAAGGATTTGGCTGAATGCTTGGTCCCTACAGTTGGGAAGTCTCTGCTGAGAGAGTTTCTTTATACATGGTTCTCCTTGACTTGTCTCTTATCTCCATGTGACATCTCATCCTGCAGGGACCCTTCAGCTAGATTGAACTTCTCCCATGAGTGTCTCTGAGTACTTACACTTCTTCCCAAATGCTGCCTCCCAAAGGCAAGAAGGCAATGCTGCCAGTTCAGTTAAGAACTATTCCTGGAGCTGGCACTGGTCACTCCTCCATACTGTATCGGTCAAAGCAGATACAGAGTCCAAATAGATTTGATGGGGTAGAGAAATGGACCCATCTCTTACTGGGATGTGATTAGATTACATTGAAGAAAAACATGGGAGATGGAGGATGGTTTTGCAGCCATCTTTGGGAAATACAACCTGATGTAATTAGTATATATTTGACAAATCAGTGCCTGAGACACCTTGTCATAAAAATCAATTCAGAAATATTCAGTGCCTTTCACTGTGATAAGGATTCATCCGGTGTAAACTTCATTTTGTAGTCTCTCTGCCATAAAGATGGAATCTCTGAGAAAGAAAAGGAAAACCAAGCCTGCTGTCCTTTATCTAGATCATCTGCTCATATTTATCTTACCTAACATACTATAGAATCACAAGTGAGAATAAGTTCCACTTCATGTTGTGAGTCCTTACCTTGTAGAACTAATTTCCCCCAAAGATGGCTTTGAGTAAATTCATGGGTAATAGATTCTTTGAGGCTGACAGCATGTAGAGCACAGTGTTCAGCCTATTTGTTGTAATCCTATTAGTGGATCATGAAATCAGTTAAGTGGGTTGGGGCCAGTAGGGAAAAATTAAAAAGAAATCAAATAAAATACAAAGTATTAGTTATACACAGCATAACATATACATTGGTATGTATATGTAAAATTTTTTTGCGTGTGTGTGTGTGTGAGAGAGAGAGAGAGAATAAGAATACTGGATTACAGTGAAAAATATATTTCTAAGTGTGAGCCACAGTCAAAAATGTTTTCAAAGCCACTAAAATAAAGATGTGTGTCCTCTCCTGAACCCTCTCTTGGTGCTACTTTCAAAGGCAAAACCCGGGACTAGGGGGACCATGAGTTTGACACAGCACGGCATTTCTGATGTTCTTATGAAAAATATTTTGTTTGTGGCTCAGAATAACAAACAGCTCAGAGTCCAATAGAAACATCATTTTCTAAGAGAAGAAATTGCTTTACTGACAGTGTACAGCAAAACAAAATATCTCACCTCCACAGCCATGCCCTCTGTCACCTATAAAGAGTTTTTACGACTTCTTTTTCTTTTATCTTTTCAAACTTACATTTGGTTGACTAGATTTCCCAAGAACTTAATTCTTCACCTATTCACTGTTTCTGACCCTTGACAGGCTACAAGACATGGTCCCGATTAGATCCTGAAGCGCTGAGAAATGCCTAGTTGTGCGCTGACAGCCCCATCGGTTTGCACTGGAAAACTCTCTGCCCCAGTCTCAGCACAGGTGTGAGGGGCCAGCATCGAGATGTGTTTTTTTCAGACTCTGATTTTTCATCTACCACACAGTCTCCTTCCCTCTGACACAGTATTTCACCACTCCTGTCATCCACACCTATAAAAACACAATGGTTTCTTCCAGTGTCAATTGTGGACTTTCCAAATCAAACCCCCTGAAGATTATAGTTTAGTATGAACAGATATAGTTTACAAAATGCTTCCCAAATACACCATTTCACTTAATATTCAGAGCAAACTTATGTGCTGGTTTTCATAAATCTTTTCATTTTGAAGTCGGAGAAGTTGAGGCTCAGAAAGACATAATTGCTTTGCCAGGTCATACATGGAAATTAAGCAGCAGGCCCAATACTTGACTTTGACCCCTAATCCTATACCTTGCTGCCTTTGGTCAGAGTAAACGTGATTCTCAACTAGCTCTCTGGACTCGCACAATTTTCTTGATTTTATTTTAAGTTTCTTTCCTGAGGATGCCTTTAGGGCATCCATCCATTTACTGGCCCAGCTCTCAAAATCAGGAAATAGTTCAAATTTTGCCCTACATCTAAAAGTTAATGTCACTGAAAAAAAAAGTGATATAAGGAAAAGTATCCTTATATGATACTAATGATAGCCAAGGAGAGGTTTTTAATATAGGCATCTCACCTGGCTTGGGTTTGTCAGATTTCCGTACTTCCATTTGGCCCTTGATTTGTGAACATGGCTGTTGAGCCCCCAAAGCATTGGTACATGATTATGAAAAGGACACTTCATATGCAACACCTCTAGATGTTGTTCTTAGAGATGTATGTTCCTTTTTTAAAATTGTTTTTCAATTAAAGATGACATAAAATATTATATTAGTCTCAGGTGTATACCTCAGTGATTAGACATTTATATAGCTTATCAAGTGACCACCCCAGTAAGTCTAGTACCCATGTGACACCATATGTAGTTATTACAATATTATTGAGTACATTCCATAGGCTGTACTTTACATCCTCATGACTACTTTAATAACTGGCAATATGTACTTCCTATTCTCTTGAACATTTTTTACTCATTCCCTCAATCCCCTTTTATCTGGTGACCACCAATTTGTTTTTGCATTTATGGGTTTGTTTCTGTTCAGTTTGTCCATTTATATTGTTTTTTAGATTCCACATATAAGTGAAAGAGTATGGCATTTGTTTTTATCTGTCTGACTTATTTCACTTAGCATAATACCCTCTAGGTTCATCTGTGTTGTCACAAATGGTAAGATTTCATTCTTATTTTTGTGACTGAATAATATTACACTGGATAGATATAACATTCTTTATCCATTCATCTATTGATGGAAACTTAGGTTGCTGCCATGTCTTGGCTAGTGTAAATAATGCTGAAGTGAACATAGGGATGCATATATCTTTTCCTATTAGTGTTGGATTTCTTTGGATAAATAACCCAGAAGTGGAATTGCTGGGTTATATGGTAGTTCTAATTTTAATTTTTTTTAGTAACTTCCATAGTGGCTGGACCAATTTATAATTTATAACTCGCCAGTAGTGCACAAGAGTTCCCTTTTCTCCATATCCTCTCCAATACTTGTTGATTTGTTGATTATAGCCATTCTGAAGGTGTGGGTGATATCTTAGTGTGAAAGATGTACGTTCTTTAAGGGTATGTAATACCCAAAGAAGAGGTAAAGACTTCAGTTAGACATTTTTGTGTGTGTTGATTTTCTAGGTATCTGAGAATTTGTCAGTTTAATATAACCATTGTAAGTTAACAAACAAGGGTTTTTCTGCTGATTATGTGCAATGGGGTGAATTACATCTCTTTAGCTAAATAACAAGCATCGTTGCAATATAATAAGCTATACAGTATTATTACATACTGCATGCCAGTACTGACTTCCCCTTCTTAACAGAATTTTGGTGAAACTCTTATCTCTATGTGACCCAGAAAAATGCCTCACCTTTTATAGACTTCTTTCATGTTCTCTTTTTTGGGGAGATAGGGGGTGGTAATCAGCCTTCCTATTTTTATCTACCATACCTTCTTATGTGGGTAAAAATAGGAAGGCGTGTACACTAATTACAGGTATAATTCACATGTCCCTCAGCTGAATAGTGTGAGTCTATAAAATAATGACACAGTTACACTGATATCCAAATTACTGTGAGAGCCCATCTTGCTTCAGTCCAGGAAGCCTCGTCTATTTGCCGCATTGTTCATCTCCAGAGCCTACTCATACTTACTTCACAAACCAGCCTGGGCATCTCTTCCTGTCTTAGCCAGCCTCTGGCTCCCAGCTGCCCCTCTGAGCTTCTGCCTGTCATCACTTGCCTTCTTGAGTCTGTCTTCCTTCAGGTGTGCCTGCTCCTTCTGCACCACAATCTCTAGGGCTAATGACATTGCTAGTACCTTTGATCTGGCCTCCACAGGGGACATGGCTTTCTCCTGAGTTACTTCTTCTGAAATATGGCCAGGTCCTCTATTTTAAAGGGAGGTGCCGGGGTTCTTGTTCCGGCATCTAGAAGGGTTCAGCAATCTGGAGAAGGGCTGTGTGGAACTTAATAAAGAGTCCAGAGATGAAGCATAATTTTGAAAGGCATTTGGGGGTCAGAGGAGCCTAGCTAAAGAAACTAAGATCTCCTCAACTCAGGACCCCATGCTTTTTATTAACACAAATTGTCCAGAGGTGAGGCAGAGCTATACACATCAAAGGGTCAGGTTTTTGTATACGCAGCATTGTCAGAATGGGAGAATTTGCTTACGGCTATTCAGGTGTTTGGCCAGTGGGAGGCAATAACATGTAGATTAAGATGCCCTGAGCTGTCTGGCAGCAAGCTATCATCCCTTTTCAGGTTTGGGGAAATGCCCTGGCCACTCCAGATGATTCAGCCCTTGCTGTCATGCTGGAATTGGCTTCCGGCAGGGAGGCACTTCCTCAAGACTATATACCCCAATTGTATTGCAGAGTTTCTTAGTGCACATGTTCCCTGCCTACCTCCCTGATGTTCACCACAGGACAGGAACAAGCTTACACTATCCCTACTGCCCACTAATTACTGAAGATCTCCAGGGTTCTTTACACTCTAGAATCCAGATCCAGCAGAACTCCCCTGATTCAGAAAAAGAACTGTTGTTGCCCCTAAGAAAAACGGTTTGCAAACAAACTTTACGAACATTTCCTCCCAGACAAAGAGACTCCTTGCCCAAAAGCTGAACCCCAGAAACACAAACGACTTACATGTTCTTAAATAGAGATTTTTCCTGCTCTGAAAAAAGTGGTTAAGGCTTGGTCTTTGCTGGATACCCCATTATGCAGAGAATTCTACATCATGCCCTTTGTTATAGCCCAGAAGTTCAAAATCTTCACAACTGTTTAGGCAGTTGTTTATATGTTTGTGACTCTGATAAGTTGAGTATTACAAAGTTGAGAATACCAATTTCCTATAAACCCACTAGTGCTGATCTCCAACAATTTATATTGTTGAAACCTCATAAATTTTCATTTGATATTATTGTTTACTTACTTCCTACCCCATGTGTACAGCATCCCCACTCCACACCCTCAATAAGGTATACAACACACTGGCTTCCTTAGGCGATAGACACGTCATTCCTATTCTGTGTCTCTTCCCCCAAAATCCTGGAGCCAGAAGATGAATTGAGGACATGGTTTTCCAGTGCCCCTGTCTGGCTGAAGTTCTGTCCCAGGCCAGGACATGCTTCAGCAAGCCAATGATGTTGTTCAGCTGGATATATTGATCAGATTACCCAAATAACAGAATTGCCAATTCATTTCTGTCAACCTTGCTCCTTGCTCAGGATGTATGAATTGGAAGGGGTTCAAATTGTCTTCACTAACATTTATTGTGGAGGACAGCTGTCTCTGTAACTTCCAAGATCCTCACTCACCAGCTGAGTCGGGGGCCTGGGCCAAAATCCCATCTGTACTTACACTGGCTGGTGTCAGTTTGCTGACAGCTGACATTTCCCACTGTCAATCATTCATAGAAGCTTTGCCTTTTTGTTTAAGAGGTGGTAGGTCTTGGGAGAGAAAGATGATAGGAATGGATGAGTGCAGAAAAATATTGTGATTCTAAAACTATAAGTAAAAACATGAATTAGACAGGACTAAACACTTAAGAGCCAGTCTTTTTGGATTCTATATTTTCAATGTCTTATTCATAGCTCGCTCTCTCTCTCTCTCTCTCTCTCTCTCTCTCTCTCTCTTTCTCTTCCCACCCTCCCTCCCTACCTTCACACACACACCACTAAACATAAATAATAAGGCCACTAAACTTAGCTTTCTAATTTACAGAGAAAATTCATTATTACCATAATATTCTTACCTGGCATCCATCGAGATTTATATCTGTAGCCTTTGTGAGACTTACTAATATTGATGAGGATGTGATTAGGTAGATTAGAATTCACAAATGTTTAGGCTATTTCTCCCTCCTCCCTCTCTTTTTCCTTCCTTCCTTATTTAAAAAAAAAAGAGTAGCTGAATGCCTACTACACATACAGTACTACCTAAGATTTTTGGAGGGTTCCAGAAACATAGTTGAAGCTGTCATTGCTCTCAAGAATGTCCTAACCTGGGAAAATAAAACAAATGCCCTATGCTCAGCCAGCATGGCTCAGTGGTTGAGCATTGTCCTATGAACCAGGAGGTCATGGTTCAATTCCCGGTAAGGGCACATGCCTGGGTTGTGGGCTCAATCCCCTGTGTGGAGTGTGCGGGAGGCAGCTGATCAATGATTCTCTTTCATTATTGATGTTTTTATCTCTCTCTCCCTCCCTTTCTGAAATCAGTGAAAATATATATTAAAAAATACAACACAAACAAAAAAGCACAAAATGCACAGAGCATGTCAACTGTTCTATAATTAATTATAATAATATTATATGTCACAACTCAGACTAGGAACCATTCAATGTCAAAAAGGCAAAACAGACTACATGTGTTCAAGAAAAAAAAAAGAGTTTCAGGGAATATTTCACAAATATGGTGGGACTGTAATAGAACTTTTATGAAAATGTAGAGTTGGAACGAATGGAAATAAGGTAAAGAAATGCATTGCAGGTGGAGAGCAGAGTATCTGTAAAGCTTCACACTGGTGACCTGCTCAGAGCGCAGTCAATGCCTTTTACCACTGCGGGTCCAGCAAAGGGCCTGGAACTGAGGAGCACGGGGAACATGTTGGGTGAACGCTGAGTGCAAGGGTGAGATTTCAAAGGCTTAAGGGCATCCATACTCAGCCCTTTACCTGAGGCTGCATATTTTGAGATGGAAGATTTAGGGAATAAAGTGTTTTGTTTTGTTTTGCTTTGCTTTTGAAGCCCATGACAGTCACTGTAGACAGGGGCTATGAGCCACTGTCTGGGAAGAAAATTATTTTAGGGAGACATGGATAATGAAGACAGGGATATTGATTACTCATAACTGACTCAATTACAACCCCCAAACAAGAAGCCACTTATGGCCCCATGCTCTCCAGTTCTCCTTTCAAGTAAAGTAGATCTCAGAGGTCTGAGTGCTCACAAGCTTTTCAATGAATGACATCCTTACTTTCCTTTTCTAACTGCTTGAAATTAATATATCTTTGAACTTGAAATGAATATATCTTTTATTACAATCAGGAGACCATAAATCAGATCAAGGTGATTTCTTCATATCCAGGCCAATACCGCAGCTGATGGGTTTGAGGGGGAAATGCTTCAAAACTCACACTTGTCCAGGTTTTCAACTGTAGAGTGAAAAAAATATGAAGAAATGACTTTTCAAAATGTTCCATTTCACATAAGATTATGATAGCTGCATAGAAAATAAGGATATTCTCCACCCCTGAAAGTTTTTTGTTCCTTGTGGTGAACTTGGTTCAAATTAGGTGGAAGAATTGTCTTTCATCCTTCCTGCTTGTAAATAGTAATATGTAGTCTGATTGGTTCAGCTGCCAGTAGTTTTGCATTTCTTCCACAACAGCAGAGTTACACATATGCCCCAAAGTTTGAGATCTTATTGCTAATTTGCCAGATTTATTGAGTTATTTTTTTTTACTATACTCTTCAGGAGCAAAAAAAAAAAAAAGAAAAGAAAAGAAAAGAAATCTGATTTCTGATACAGCTTTAATCTAAAGAATACTGCTGGGAACAAACAGAATTGTAGCCATAAATTCAAAATGCACAAGTGCTGGATTGGGGCTGGGCTGGAAGGGAGATTTGTTTGGGTCACTTGGACTTAGAAAGCGGCAACCACATTTTCCAATGGTAAGGTATATAATATAACAGGCAGCTATAGGAGTGCACAAATGTTAGGGAATTTTAGGACCAATTCCATTCATTCACTTGGGTCTACAACAATTATTTGATGAGTTTGATCTCATGTTAATTATGAAGCTTCAAGGCCCACAGTGCCCGGGGAGTGTACCTTCCTCTGATAAGACTTGGATTGAGAGGCTGCTAATGTCTTCCCAGCCTAAAATCGTATCGTAGGCAGCTCTCTTCAATGGTGGTGGGTGTGATGGTTACTGTGAAATGAAAAGATGAGTCTAAATCAACAAAACATATTTAAAAAATATGCATAAACCAAACAAATCACCATAGAAAATAAACTATTTACTGTTACTTCTTCCCCAACCTGGAAGCAGCAGAGAGAAGAGGATACTCTGTTGTCGCTACCAGAGCTCTCTCATCCACGCTTCCAGGCTTGCCTTCAGATTCATCAACTGATCTGAAAACTAGCTCACAACTGCTATCTTACTCCACTACCTGACATTTTTTTGGGGGGGAGGGGGGTGTGATTTCAAGGTCCATTCGGACAACTGTCCAAAAACATTGGATTCCTGGTTTATTAATCCGATCAGTCAGATCTTCCTAGGTCCTGATGTCACTAGACTGTTCCTACTCTAATATCCTAAATCTGAGCTCTATGATCACCCAGGGAGCGAGGAGTACAGAGGGAGAAGAGAAGAGGGAGGGGCCTCAGCATTCATACATGAAGAAGAGGAGAAAGAGTTAGCAAAGGACAAATGGGATAGAAAAAACAAACAAACACAATACAGAAAAAACATGATGTCACAGGAAAACAAACCATGTTTTTTTAAGAAGGGTCAACTGTGTCAAATGCTATTGATAGGTTGATTAGGGTAAGGAGAGAAAAATGGCAGTTGCATTTGGAAATATTAATATTATTGGTAATATTAGTAAGTGCAAGTTGGAGCCTGGGAATGGTATCCTAAAGAATACATGACTTTGAGTTAATATTCCTGGGAAGGTGCCTCTGACTGGAGGTGGAGGGGAAAACAGAAAATGAACTGGCTTGTGCACTATTGAGAGTATGACTTTTGACAAATGGGAGTGATTAATCAACTAGAAAGCAGATTCTGGGAGATTATATGAATTCTCTAGCCAATACCCTAAAAATATCAGGGGGGATTAAGTGGTCTAAGGAGACTAGGAGAACCAAAACAAGGGTCAGTTAGACAGACAGACAGACAGACAGATAGGATCAAACAAGAGTTCTAGCAGGGACTAGAACTGGAGTAACTAAGTATTTTCTGAACATATGCTGGGAATTGCTTATTAAATAGAGAAGCTGAAGGCTAGATCAAGTAGAGAAAGAAATGTACATACTGAAGAAAGATTTGGGGCTGCTGAGGAACTGAATGTGTCAAAACTAGAGGCTGAAAAGATTTTTTTCACCAAGCAGGCCAGACAGATGGAATGCTTGTCATCTTGTCAATTGACCACATCCCTACCTGTGTTCAGACCTTCAGTAGGCAAATAAGAGGGATCAGGCAAAGCATTATGTCCAAGACCAGGAGCGCCCCACTCTCTTCGAATTATAATGCACCCTCAAGTGAAATCTTGCTTTAGATCAATTAACAAATTCTCTAAGCATCTGTAAATTGAGAGGTGATTTACCCAGTGAGTCATAGGAAGCCGTTTATATTTCCCATCTTTCCACTGACCTGCCTACAGTATGATAATTATCAAGCTCACCAAACCCAGGACAAAGTTTGCTTGTGATGAGACATATATACATTGCAGTGGAGCTGTGCGCACAGCAGAAGGGAGCTTGAAATAGCTATATCCAGAAAAATTGTGCTGCTGAGGCTCCATCTTTAGCCTCATGCACTATGCCTTTGTTTTAAAAGACACAGAAATCTAAGCAAGGAACTGGAACAACTTGCTCTGGGCTGGTGACAAATCCTGTGGGCTGGTACATGCTAGAGGAGTTGTTATTTCATTGTCAGCTCTCTCTTCTCTCTTTTCTGATGTCAAGACAATTCAGAGACTCTTTTTTTAACCTTTGTGATCTTTTATTCAAACATGAATTGAGGACCCACTACGCTGGGTATAGAAAAATAAATTTGGATGACATGGGCTCTGCCCTTGAGGAACTCGCAGTCTGATGAAGGAAACAAGATAGGTATCAGAGCGTTAAAATAGTTGTAGGTGCTATAACACATGAGCCATGTACCTGATGGGCATCTCTCTAACCTCCCTTCCACCTGCTCTGTATTGAGGAGTGTGGAGGATCTACCCAAGCCTCTGTGTGGCCTTCATCAATTCTCCCCAGGTTTATGTTTTCACTGGACTCTTTTTAATGTAATAATTTGAATGTGTCATCTGTAACTCTGAAAGGACCTATAGACTGACATGTGTATCTAACATTTAAAAATACCTACCTTAAGCCATGGGTAAGCCATAAGGCAGGTTGTTAGCAACATTTCACAAATGGATCAAATGAGGATCTGAGAGATTAAATAAAGCGTCTGCTTTAATGCGCTTCATAATTATCTGAGAGGCTTGTTAAGCATAGACCAGTGCTGGTTTCTATGCCCAGCATTTCAGATTCAGTAGGTCTGGAATGAGACCATGGGATTGACATTTCTAACAAGTTTTCAGATGATACTTGGGACCACACTTTGAGAACCGAAGCATTGCTCTAGTATTTATTAGTATCTGTCAGAGCTGGGCTATGAGCCCAAGTCTGTCTGCCTATAATAACTGTGCCCTTTCCACTATACCACACTCTCCCTTGTTATGCAAGTATTGTTCTTAAAGTTTCTTTTAGGGAAGATTAGCTTAACAGCAACAACAAGTTACATGGACACAGGCAATAGGGTGGTGAAGGCCTGGGGTGGGGAACTGGGCTGGGCTAGAAGGGGTCAATGGGGAAAAAGGAGGACATATGTAATACTTTCAACAATAAAGATTTAATTGAAAAAATAAATAAAAATAAAATAGTTTGTGGTCTTTCAAAGGGCCACCTATAATAATAAAAGCATAATATGCTAATTAGACCAGATGTTTTTCTGGATGAAGCCGGGGCTGCAGCCACGGGATGGAGGCAGCCACTGCAGCTGCAAGGGAGGGATCCAGGCAGCCGCTGCGGTTGTGGCTGCGGCTGCGAAGGCCTACTCTTGCACTAATTTTGTGCATCAGGCCTCTAGTAGTATTAAACAGATATACAGTATATGCCCTAGAATAGTGTTTCTGGAAAAATGTTTAGTGGATTAGCACTCCAGAATCAGCTTGAGTGTTTGCTAAGTTGCAGATCCTGGGCTCCATTCCAGATTTCCAGCTCCACTCACTTGGAAGGGGATAGATTGGCATCTAGAAAGTGCTTAATGAATGTCTGCTGAGTAAGTATTTGCTCCCCTAATTTCCCATTTTCAGTACAATCACAGGATCTCGTTTCTGTACAGATTCCCTCCTGTCAAGTAAAGTTTGCATTCCCCTGACTCTCATATATTCATTGCATTTGTTTTCAAGGAAAACTTTCACTGATCACTGGGAAAAAATAGCAACATCCACAAAATAGGATGAACCATGCTTCACTATTAGTTCAGAATCTGTAGCATCTCAATTCTAGAATAAAGTTAAAATTCCTTCCCTTTCATGCTTAGCCACTATCCCCAGATTACTACTTCCAGAAGTCACTGTCAGCCCCATACCCACCTGACTTTACTCCAAAAGGCCTCTGACTGGGCCAGAGAAACGGGCTTTCTGACAACATACAAACCTGTGCAAAACATAAGGAGTCAGAGCTGATGGCCTCTTCAGAGGATGTCAAGAAATTATGAGCTGTTTCTTTTCTATTTTTTATCCAGTTATAAATTTTCCTGCCAGGAGCACCACTGCCTTCTTGCTTTTCTCCCTTGAGTGTGCTCTTTCATCTCCTCTTCTTTTCACTCTATTTTTTTCCTTCTGCTTTAAATCTCAATTATTTATTTCCCTCATTCCCATTCAGTGTATTTTCCTTTGGTTAATTGTCTTGAATTATTTTATGGTTGTTTTATTTTCTTCCCCTGTTCACTCCTTCCCTTTACTTGCTTCTGCTCTCATGTACCACTAATCCAGTCATTCCTCTTCTTCCTGAACCATAAATCATGGTGGGGGAGAGTGTGTGTGGGCACGAGGCAGGAGAAGGCAGCCCCAGGTGGGTGGGCATAGGAGGAGCATGCATCAGTGACTTGCTTTTAGGAGGTATCAGATTTGATCATTTTTCAGGGAACACAGCAGGCAGCCTATAATTGGTAATAAAGATGCATGTTTCCATCATTTTTTTTGCTAGGCTGTACAGAACTTGGGTTCATTATGTCTGCAGTTTTCAAACTTTTCCACTGATCTTTCCTCCTGGCAGCTCTGGATCAAGTTAAAAGGAAAATAATTTTGTTATTAATACAAACTTTATTCTAACTATTCAATGTTTTCATAGATGTCAGTCGCTGAAAAAAAAAAAAGGCTTTCAAAAGGAGGAAACCTTTATACACATAGGCACATACCAATATACATACCCATATACATATTTGGGGAAGTTCTGACATTTGATAAGTTAGTCCTATGGTGACCTTCTTTTAAGTACCCCCCACAACCCCCTCAGGAGTCTCTCCATGGAAGGCACCCATTATCTCTTGTGGTTCTTTTCCTCTAATATGAAGAAAGAGGTTAAAATCATAGGATAAAATCATAAGATATACATGAGAGATTCCTACCAGAAGATTGCAATTAGAGCTATAGGGAGTAGGCCTACCCAAAAGAAAGGCCCTCTATCAACAGTTTAGACTTCTGGCAAGATAGTGTGGAAGGCACTTTGGGGATAATAACAGGCTGTATTGGTATTTCCTAAATCTTTGCTGTTATTTTATCCTATCTGTGCAGTAAACTGAGAAGGAGTCAGACAGACATCTAGTGATGTTCTCTGGTTCTCTGTCAATTGCTACTTAGGCTGCTTTTTGGCCCAACTGTGTTATAGGGATGTTGTCTGGTTGGATACTTGTAAAATGAGTGCTTCCAGAAAGCAAGCTTTGTGGAAAGATACGCAGAGTTTACATTTTGTCTGTGGCCACTCAAGTATATATAACTTGTTATTCATGTTCATTCATTCCACCAATATTTTCTCAGTATCTAAATGCCAAGCAATGGGTATGTGGCATTGAGTGATATGACAAAATCTGATCTTGTGTCCTTGCATCCATGGTCAAGGAGAATAATATATACCGGTATTTCCCTAATTGTTGTTGCTTTGAAACACTGGAGCCATGTGCTGTTAATGAGTATTTGGGGTGAAAGAAATGGATTCCCGAGTAAAATCAATGGGGGTAACATTGAGGAAAATAAAGTTAAAAAAAGTTTATGCACTGCAGGATTTCTCAAGTCTTTGGTTATGCTAATAGATATTGGCAGTTGTAGGACCAAGTGGGTAGAGTTCTTCCAGACTCTAGCTTGGGAAAACTGCCTAACTCAGGGTGGAAAGGGGTTAAGAGCTGTTTTGGGTGAACAGAGTAGAGGGTTTGTTTTTTTTTAAGTAGGAAAATCAAGGAATCCACAGAGAATACTGCTTTTAAATTGAATACTAAGGGCTAGGTAGAATTTGGAATTGGGGCTTGTGAGGACAAGTTATTTTGAAGAAGGATACCTGAAAAAAGCAAACGGGTAGAAAACATAACATATGTAAGCGAAAGATTAGGTGAGGTAGCTTGTTGAAGTGTCAACTGTGGTGAATAAGGGCTGGAAAGATAGATTAAATCCAGGAAGATTTGACTCAAATGAAGGAGCTTTTTATTCTTTTTTCCCCCCAGTAGAAATGACAATCATTTTTTTTTCTTTAGTTTAGAAAACCGCAATAACTTCCCAGAAGCAGTTTCCAGCACAGAGTTTGAGACTGGGCAATGGAGAGAGACTCAGTAGGTTGTGTCCTTGAGCAAGATGCCTCACATCACACTTACCCTCTGTTTTGTCAAAAAATGGGGGTGACCATATTGACTCCTTGGGTTACTGTCATTAAATGGATGTCTATACAATGTGTTTAGTATACTTCTGATATATAGTAATTACTTAATAATTATTAGTTATTTAGTTACTAGTTTCTGTGACGAGAGGAAAGTATGAACAAAGACTACAGGTATTCTCAAAAACATAGAACACTGGTCAATTCTACCTGCTTTGACTAGCATCTGTTAATTCTTGCATTTTTAGATTTCCTGTGCTCCAGATTTCCATCTGTACTTCTACATTTTAAATATGGAAGTTTGGTTATTTCAGGCCTCATTTTCTTTGCCTTTGGGGATTTTACTTTTGGAACTATCTACTCTATCCCCAGTCCTCAGTGGGTTTGTGGTAAGTGTCTGACAATCCCTCCCTCCCTTCTTCCCTCCCTCCCTCTGTCTCTTTCACATATACACACAGCTTATTATGAATTTATTGATATAAAGTATGTGTAGCATACAATTTATGACTAATAGTAATATAAACAATATTTTTTATTCTAAATTCCATAAAGCCAATTGATTCACATATAATATTTTTGTTGAAATTTTTTGTCTATAGATAGCTTATGGTTGTAACTGATGAATATGAGGAGTTCCAATATGAATATTGGTTGAAATCATCTTTGCATTAAAGAGAAAGACAAGCATAAAACAATGGAGATGTATGACAGAAATTTATTCTTTCTCCAAGGCCTTAAGAAACTTTGTTGTTGAATTAGATAATAGTTTTTTTTAATTATCTGATGAATGTTTCCTCAACTTTTTGTGCTATTAACGATGTGACAACTATAGAATGACACACATAAACTTAATATGCATTATTACTGTTTTCTCCATCACTTAAAAAAGTTTAGACAATCAGCAAGACAACCCTTATTCTTCATGCAAAATGGTGGTAGTGTATATACAAAAGGTGCAGTACCTGCCTTCTCAAACTTGAGGTCAGTCACCTCAGTAATGCTTGGATTAGTCACCCAGAATGGACGGCTAGTTACAGACCATGCATCCAGCACTATGTTGGACCTTCTGGAGGACTGAGAAGGAAATTAAATAATGGTCAACCTTTTGAAATATACTCTTGCCATACTCTGTTCTTTGCTGGGTCAAATGAATTTATTAGTGGTAACCCTAATTTGCAGAATTGAGTTAAGAGACTAGAATTCTTTTCCAAGGGCTCTTCCTTATTCAGAGACTGTTCTAGTGACTTGATCATTTAAGCTGAAGTCAAGGGAGGTTTTCTCCAGATATTGGTACTAAAAAAACGTTCTCACCTGGGAGATGCTGGCACAGCCCTTTCTCCTGCATCCCCCTGTGGCTTCTTGTATTGAGAAGGAAGAATGTTTTGCTTCAATTTTTCCAGCATAGACCTGCCTCCGCCAGTGCCATTTTAATTTGACTCTAGAATACCTCTCAGGCCTACTCGCTTTAGTCTCATCACAGCATGTTCCAAAAACATGATTTTTGGCTCCTATTTTTGCTACTTGGCGTCAGCAATTCTCAAATGAATGCTCTATTTTACAGAGTCACATGATTAAGCACTGGGGAAAGCATCACAACTCTGGTCACCTTGTGTCAAAAGATGCTCTGACAGGTGTCATGCTTCTGACACAAATTTTATGCATTAATTCACCAGCATTACAATTTTGCTTAACGATTAACTTGTATTTCCAATTTATGTTATCAGAATATATCCTCTCCAGAAAATGTTAATGATAATCCACCATTGTCCATTTTTAGTACTTTATTTAAAATTATATCAGTAAGTGAAAAACATCTAAGTTTGAGGGCTCCTTTCTCCAGTTTGAGACTTTTAAAAAATAAAAGTGTGAATATCACTCTTTCTATTACTTGTGAGCAAGTGAGGCACAAATGCAGAACCTTTTCAAAGCCATCCTAAAAGGATAGAAAATAAAATTGCTGTATACCAACCACATCTTGCAGAGGTTAGAGTTTACTCTAATTACTGAAAATACTGCCAATTGCATAGGTGTGGCTGTCCACAGCACATTTAAATTATGTTAAGATTAGTGTTCAGGTTCAAATATCTCTGTATTTTCTCCCAGACCTGCTTTTTGAAATCATACAGCTGGATATGTGACCAGAGTTTCTAAATTGGCCGTCCTGCTGGGAATTGTTTAAAGGCATATTCCCCTACTCAGACCATTGCCATTACTTTCACTGGAATCCACTGAGCTGACCTGTATCTTTACCCTTTAGAACTTACTTGTGGTTTTCAATTTAAGCTGGTTTTTTTTTTCCTTCTTCTTTTCAATCTGTTATTACAAAGGCTTTACTGCAATGTCATTCCAGACTAGTAGTTACTATTTATGTCACGGTCAGCGTGTTGCTGTCCCTCATGTCTTTGGGGCCTTTTCTTTTCCGTGCCCCCACCTCATACAAAGGGAAATGTTATCCCTCATCTTAAAGGTTAATGCAGATGGAGGCATCCCATGATCTCACTGGCAGTGCGGTTAGTACCCTCATTGTTTATAGAGGACAGAGGGACAGGTGTGCTCACCACCACATGCAGGCTGAGAAAATTAGGAAAAGTGCATGTTTAATCGTTTCCTAGATAAATAGAAATGCTATTTTTTTTCAATCATGCCTCTGAGAAGGACGTGCTGAATATTATAAATACAGGTCTGCAATTAACAACTGAAAACTGAGCTACATATTTATTGTATCCTTTCCCCTAAAAAGTCCCTTTGATGGAATATAGCCATCTTTTCAATGACCTTTCTGCTCTTCTTTCCTTCCTTTCCCCCCTCCCTTACTTCCTATCCTCTTACCTCCCCTCCTCTCCTTTTCCTTTCCCCTTCCTTCCTCTCTTCTTCCCTCCCTCCCTCACTTCCTTCCTTCTCCCCTTCCTTCCAGACAAGGAGTGAATTCCCTATTGGCACTGTAGTAAGCTTTAGGTAGAATGGAATCATCTATATAATAAAGAGCTAATATCTAATTAGACCAAACAGCAGAACGACTGTCCAGACATCCTTCCGGATGACTGGATGACCTTCCAGATGAAGCTGGGGCTGCAAGGGCTGAGTCCCTTGTACAAATTTCGTGCATCAGGCCTCTAGTTTGTTATAAATGAATATACCAGAGAATGCCTCTAGGGCCCATAGCTATAGGGGGTGGATATAATTAGGGACAATATTCAATGTTGGAGTCAAGTATTCACTTACCTCTCAGAATGATTTTTCTCTGACCTGTCATATGTGTCTCTTTTTAGGGATAAAGCATTGGCCACTATAAAAGTGCAAAATATTGAACAGTATTTATCTTAAATCTATGTTTCTCTCAATCTCCATAACCAAAACACCATAATTTCTCATCTGTATTATTATAACTTCCTAACTCGTCTCCCTTATTCCTCTGTAACTGATTCTATAATTCATTCTGCAGCTTCAGACTGAGCATTGATGAACACGAATCAGCTCATATCATGCCATTCATGCTTAGAATAAAACCTAACATTTTATTGTGGTTTCCAGAGCTCTGTCTGATCTGGCCCGCATTTACCTCTCCCATCTCATGTCCTTACTTCCCACCTCAGCTCTCTTGCTCCAGCTACATTGGCCTCCTGTCTGTATTTCTAACAAACTAGATCTCAGCTTAAATATCACCTCATCACAGAAGCTTTTCTTGACTACCTTAAATGTATTAGCTGTGTAGTTAACCTTCTTCAATCACCCAGTTTTAATTATCTGCATAACTGTGAGCATTATTTAATTTGTTCTGTGTGTGTGTGTGTGTGTGTGTGTGTGTATTTCTTTGTTGTGTATGAACTATTTCCTGGAATGGAACTTGGTGGCATGAAGGAACTTTCCTGTCTTGCTAATATCATCTCCTAGAGTGTTTAAAATGGTTCATGACACATATGGGAGCACTCAATTAATGTTTAGAAAATGAATAAATAAATACATGCAAGACATGCAAATATGCCACATGCAAAAAGAAAGCTGCACACTGACATTTCACGTGCCCTCCCTTCTCTTCTTACCCAGCTTAGATTCCATCTCTAACTGTGCCAAGAGGCAAGGACGGATTCTTCCCGAGAGCCTACTCCATTGTCCTGCCAATGCCTTGATTTCAGACTTCTGCTCTCTAGAACTGTGAAAGAAAATTCTGTTGGTTTAAGCTATGCAGTCTGTGGTTCATTGTTATGGAAGTCCTAGGAAGCTAATGCAGTACATTCGTAATTTTTATAACTATTCATG
>NW_006383011.1:13772633-13776565 GCF_000327345.1 Myotis davidii | reverse complement strand
TTATTATAGACGTCACCTGGTTTCCAGTTACACCTCTGTTGCTGTGCTATTTGGAGCATCTCTCTTTAGGTAACATATCTTGTCTTTAGTTTATTCACCTTGAGGACTTCAGACCAGTGATCTCAAAGTTCCTACCCAGTCATGACTTTGTAACTTCATGACTTTGGAAGTAGTGCTCCAAGTGAGAATATAAGTGATTGTGATGAGATGAGGTGTACATAGAGCAAAACCTGGGCAGAAATTATAGAGAGGAAACCTTACTATTTCATAAGTGGGGAGGTGCTGAAGACTTATTTATGGTGACTTAGGTATTTCTTCTAGGCCTGCCCCTCTTTGACTTAGATTATTTCAATTCGGTGTACACATGTGAATAAACCACCCTGTCTTTATAGGGACTCTTCTCACCATCTTAATCAGACAGTCAGGTAGGGAGACAGATGAAACTTGCTTTTTCAAAACTCTCAAGCTCAAAGAACCTTCTGTTTTCATCTTTTAAACTTAGGAGTGTTCTCTAGCTACTTATCTCCCTAATTCTGCCTACACTCAGGTACACCTATAACCCCCTGTCCCCGGATCAAACCAGTTAAAGGGTCAGGAGCATTATACTTTTGTTCCTGACTCTAAACATACCTGCCTCCTCCTCACCTGGGGAAGATTGTCCTCAACTTGTCCAGGACTTATCAGATGGCCATGACATCACTCCTCCTGGATTTAGTTCTGCACCTGCCATTGTCTTGTGGTGCCATCTGCTCTGCCAAAGCGAGGGCCTCCTCTCTCCTAAGGCACGACTCTCATGGTCCTGGATGAAGGACTTCCCCAACTTCCTCCGGTCTTATACCTTTAGTCTCCTACAGTGCTGTTCATGTTCCCTATAGGAACTTGGATAAGTTATCTAGGGACTGGAAGAGAAAAAAGTTGGAGAGAAGATAACATCATGACTCCGTGCTTCTGTGGTAGAAATAAAATTACAACTTTGGGGTGCACAGGAACGGCCACGTTTCTTTATTGCCTTCCAGTCACATTAAATCTGACTCAGAGCCTCATCCCACCTAAATGGTAAGAAATTAAAAGTCAGTTTTCATTTGTGATGCCTCCTCACCCTGCAATAAGCAAGGTTCCATGGTTAGAGATAGTACATGATCAAACCTGTACCCAGAGCCACACGGCTGCCACATACAACTGGTCTGGAGGTGGCATTCCCACAGACAGTGATGTGAGTCGAAACTCTGGAGATGGGCAATTATTTAATAAAACTATACATATAATAATAAAACCACAAATAAAGCAGCAAGGAAATAAATCCATACCAAGTTGACTCATCATCCCTACTCCCCTTTGAACTCAGTCCAAATGCCCACGTCTGTTTTCTGTGACCTGCACAGGGTAAATTACACAGTAACATGGGAAAAGAGATTTCTTTGTTATAATATGTCATAACCCAGTTAGTCTTCACACTATCTACCCTAGCAGCTAGGGGCTATTCTTTTCTCCATTTCATAGAGATACAGAAATAAATGACTGGGGCAAGGCTACACAGTGGCTAAGTGGCAAGGCCAGGATTTCAGCCAGGCTGCTATGGCCCAGCATCCATGCCCTGAACACATACCACCCTTTGTTCATCTCACCTAAGCCCCAGGTGTCAGAGACCTCATGGCTCCCACTTTACAATAATGGAGCACAGGCAGGGGTGGGTTCTGTTGCTTGCTTGTGATTTCTCAGCTGCGAGAGTGAGAAAGGAGCCAGGACCCAAGCGCAGACCTTTTCAATCCCATCACCCTCACTCTTTATTTCCATTTAGTCCTTGTCTTCTTCTTGGTTCATCTTTTAAAAAAATCAGTTTCTCTGAGGGTAATGGGGCACCCTGACTGTGTTTCCCAGCTTGCTCTTCTATGGAGGGAATGTGAGGTAATGAGAGCAGAGGAGGGTCCCAAAGGGAGGCAGTGACTAAGGTCATCTCTGCCCATGTGTGCTCTGCCATCATATTATTTCATATTATTTTTAACCAGACACAGACCAACATGATGTAGACACATACCTAAAGGGACAGAGAGGCATCCAATGAGCACACTCTGTCTCAAGGCCAGGCTATAAAATAAACTGTTTACAGTACACATACCCTCCCTCATCCTGCAGGATCTCAGGAATAGAGGCAGAGTTTAATCATTTCATCCTCTGCCGTGAAGGCCTCTATGGTTTAATATGCACACACCACAGATTTCAAATGTTGCTGCTGAAATTTAGTCTTCAACAAAAACCTAGCTGTCTCCTTGACTTGAAATGTGTTCCAAAATGTATAATAAAGGTCTATTGAAACCAATAAAGCATCTCTGGAAAATGCTGGTTTAACCCACACAGTCAGTTCCCTTTTACATAAATTCAATTTGTATTATTTGGTTGAAGAGACTGTTCTCTGAGCCCTGACATACGCGGGTGCTAAGGCTGACACTCGGCCCAGACGTTGCATGGAAAAATCTGTGGGAAAGTCACATAATTGATCTCATTTGTTAGGTGTGTCAGGCTCTGCCTGGATCCGGACTCTGCATGCCTCTTCTCCCCGCAGCTAAAAGCTGCTGGTCTGACAGTGCGGCCTTTCTCTAATCCCTGGCTTTAAGTAACTCCAGCCTAACTCTGAATGGGCCAGGCGTGGCAGGGGCTTGCCCTCTGGCCTGTGCTCCACTGCTCCTGAATACACCCCGCTGTTTGCTTCTAAGACCCAGTCCTTGTCCTCCTAGTGCTGAATTCCCAGCTCCTACATTTTTTCTGCTTGCCTTTCTGCCTAGTTCCCTGATTCTTCACTGAATCGAGAATCTTACTTGTTAATGCTCATCCTCCTCATCACCAAAGCCAGGTATTCTCATTTTGACACTGTGAACGTTCAGGCTCAGAGAACAGGCTATTGGTTATAGAAATTCTGTTCAGGTAGTCTTCAGGTGATTCTTAAGGGTGGCTGTTCCATAATTTAGTTGCAATTTTAATGTAGTCGTGGCAAGAGACAATCACAGAGCTTATCTACTTCATCATCTTGATTAGTTCTCTTCCCCATCAAGCAGGGTCACCTATACAGTATAGTCCTTTAAGTGCAATATTGCTGGCATGTTTCAACTACAGAGACTCAACATTACCATTCTGGACAGTGTGAAGAAGAGAACAAATGGCTAGACAAATTTGGCTAGATAGATGGATAGTTAATCCATCCTAATGGGTAGGGTACAGAAAGATATAAACTCATTATCATGGCAAAGACAGGTCATATCCGAAGTATATCTATTTATTGAATTTCCGTAAATACTCATTTAGTTCAGAACTTACGTCCCGTTGCATTGTGGTCAGTTGTTTTTGATAGGAAGCTCACCATCTTTGTGTACAGAATTGACTTCTTCGTAGTTTTTCTACCTTGGTGGGGGCATTCCTCCCCCTTGTCAGTCCCCTTTCGCCTGTGTGCAAACATGCCCTGCCCAACACAACGTGCTAATTAATACTCTCCCATTCAGTTTTGTATCGTCTCTGTCAAAGCCTTAGAGGAGGTTATGTTTTCGCTGGTCACCATGAGGTTACTGTGAGAAGCCTATCTGCATTAGCTGGGACATATTCTAAGTGTCTACTGAGTGTCAGGCACTGGGGCAGTGAGATAATTAAAGGAGTTTCCACACTTGAGGACTTCAGAGATCAGGAGGAAACTGCATGTTAACGAATGATCATAATAAGATATGCAACTTGTATAACACAAGTCTTTGGAAGCACAAAGGAGCAATTTTCCATTCATTCACACATTTATTGAACACTAAATACGGGCTAGACAAACACCATGTGGTGAGGAAAACTGAAATTAAAAATAAGTTTTAAAAATCAAATATAAGAAAAGCATTTATTCTGGCTTTCTTTTTTCTTATAAAACATCTTCTTTTTCTTGGTGAAGAAATAGAGAAAGAAAT
>NW_006383011.1:13762834-13770704 GCF_000327345.1 Myotis davidii | reverse complement strand
GTTTATTCTACTTAGCAAGCTTTCCACTGCAAAGACACATTAACGTTAGTGGTTCTGAATAATGAGGCTGAGCCTGTTTAAAACAGCAGGCTGGCGTCAGATGAAACATTTCCATATCATTCTAGATTAAATAAAACACTTACCATTTCATGCTTTCTTTCCTGGTAATTTTGCCTTGTCCTTCATGTTAGTGATTTGTTCCATATGGCCACTCATTTGGGATAATAACAGGCCACGAGGCATGACAAAGGGACATAAGACCGTACCTGATCACAAATATTCCATTATGTTTTCTTGAGCTGTGGGCCTGGTAAAACTGTCAGTGTCTTAAAAACAAAGAAACTGAACTCGAGTCTACATATTAGAAATTCAATGACTGCAGTAGCCATAATCAAATTATATAGTAAGTGAGCGACATGGCTATAAAGGGAGGCCATCGTCAAAATGAACTATTTTCCTTGTGTCGAGTCAAACAACAAATACTTTTTAGCAGCCATTATATGTGCAGCCCTATGATAAGTACTGTGGGGTATATGAGAGGAGATAGATTTTTTATACTTCCAAAAATGTATAATGCAGTTGGGGAAATAAAACATTTAAGAAGAGTAACATCAATAGGACCAAAACATGCTATAAAACTGCAGGAGAGGGAGGGAGCATTGCGCTTGGAAAGCTTTGGGAGTTGGTAGGAGTTGAAGCAGGAATTACACATAAGAATCAAAGGTGGAGGCTGAGGCCTAAATGCAAGGAACATTCAGGAACAACTCAGCCCCATTTGTCTGGGGCAGGGTTTTAAATCTCAGCACTATTAACGTTTTAGTCCGTGGAATTCTTTGTTGTGGTGGGTAGTGTAGGATTGTTAACAGCATCTCTAATCTCTACCAACTAGATGGCAGTAGCTCCCCTCCTCTGAGTTATGACAACCAAATGTGCCCTGCGGAGTCAAGTTGCCCACAGTTGAGAGCCAATGTTCTAGAGTAAAAGTTCACAGGGGGAACTCATGGGACTTATATGCCATGGTAAGGAGTTTGGATTTTATTTTGCATACAAGGTGCGGCAAGGGTAGGTTTACAATTGTTTGCATGGAAAATAACATAATAATAAATAATAATACAAGAACAAGCTTCATGTTTTGCATATTCACAATTGTAAGCCTACTTTTACCCCACCCACCGTATATAATAGGGAGTCAATAAAAACATTTTGCTGAAGAATGGCAGGCTGAAAATTGCAGTTTGAAGCTGCTGGATCTGATCAAGGTCCCTAAGAAAAACTGGAAGAAGGCATGGTGGGGAAAAAGGAAGACCAACCCAAATCTTATTTTAATAGTTTAAGCATGAAACGATGAAGCTTGATGGTGCAGGGCTAGAGAACACTCGGGGCCTGTAGGCATTGTTAATGCCTTGCGACCTCTAAGTACTATTTAGATGAGCATTTCAACATCATGTTGCAGGTTTTATCTGAATACCAAGTTCTCAGACATTCATCGTCTTTTAGGAAAACGAAGACACAGATCTCCCTGCACCCACTCACGGGCTTCCCTGCAGAGAGGAACAGCACAAAGCAGCGTCTAGAGCAGTCTGTAGCTTGGGAAGCTTGGCTGGGAGTGCTCCATCGCTGATGGTTAGGAAAAGCAGTGTAGCAGCACAGGACCAAGCATGTGGTGTAAATCCTCTGGGACCTCCTTCAGGCCCAGGGGAGAAGACTGGCAGCAACTTCTGAGCTCCCTGAAGCCTCCAAAGCAATACTTCATTTTAAAAATGTTTTGTGTTGTTGTTAATCCTCACCGGAGGATATGGTTTCCATTGATTTTTAGAGAGAGTGGTGGGGAGGGAGGGGGAGAGAGAGAGACATCACTATAAGAGAGACACATCTATTGGTTGTCTCCTATACATACCCCAGGGAATCGAACCTGTAGCTCAGTGTATGGGCTGGCACTCCATCCACTGAGCCACACCAGTCAGGGCTCCAAGGCAGTGCTCCATCCTGTCTATAAATGTCCAGTTTAAACCTAATTATGGTAAAACTATTTTAATAACTATTTTTTTCTTTTTTTCTCTGGTGAAATAGCAGTCGGAGGAATAGGGGAAATAAATGTGTCCTGGGCTCTCCATTCAGATGGCTATTTCGCAGGCTCCCTGAACCAGGCTGGGATTCTGGGAAACCTGTCAGTGAGGCCGAGCTGCACGAAGGACCACTTCCTTCTGGTTTAAAAGCAAGACTTTAATGCATTTAGAGAAGTGTTTTAAAACATATGTAATAAAGATGTTTATAAGAAAAAAACACAAATACTTAAAGGAAAAGACTGCTAAAATTGAGAAAATTGGACAAATATATAATACAAAACTAGTAATTTTAAAAATATAGCAAATATGTTAATTAATAAATAAATTTTAATTTTCAAACTTAAAAAAGTTAATTCATCTCAGTTGTATTTTAATGAGAACTTTCATGCAAGACAACTTCAAGTAGTATTAGTAATATTCAAAGCTAAATTTGAATGAATGGACAAAAGCATACACGTAGGTTGAAAGATTAAAATCATTGCTGAAGGTGTTATTTCTCTTGAGTCAATCAATTTGCTTAGTTTTTAATATTTTTGGAAATATAAAGCATTATTTTAATGTGATGTTAACTTATAGTTTTTGTACAGTTGAGATTACCCTCCTTCAAAAGTTCTAAAAAGGTGAGAAATGGTGCAGAAATATTGTAGACCTTCCAAATGTTAAAACATGAAGAAAAAAATTCTGCTAGTTAAAATAGAGGATATGGCTGCAAAAAACAATTTCTAGCATAGGATAGCTTACAGTGGTTCTCAACCTTCTGGCCCTTTAAATACAGTTCCTCATGTTGTGACCCAACCATAAAATTATTTTTGTTGCTACTTCATAACTGTAATGTTGCTACTGTTATGAATTGTAATGTAAATATCTGATATGCAGGATGGTCTTAGGCGACCCCTGTGAAAGGGTTGTTCGACCACCAAAAGGGTTGCGACGCACAGGTTGAGAACCACTGCCTTAGAAGAATGTATAAACCACTGTAAAGTAGTATTTTAAATAGAACATTAAAAATAGCTATTTAAAAAGCAACACTGAAATTCAATAAATATGTCTCTATATTTAGAATACACTGATAGTGTTCAAGAGATTTCTTCCAATAGACTAGAATTTCCACAGGACAGTGACCACATCATATCCCATTATCCTCCATATCCTCATCCAGTGAACTGATGGGCGAATTCAGGAAACAACTTTAAATCAGCACCTGTCTGAAATTAAACTCACATGACCATCAGTAAAGTGATTTGTCAAAAGGATGAAGTTCCTGAGTGGCATAGTGTCATTTCACAGGTTGAAAAAATGTTCTATGCAACAGAGATATGTTGTATTGACTCGGAGCATGAGTTTAGGACTCAAAAAACTAAGTTTCAAATCCTGCCTTCATCCGCTTCTAAGTATATGACCTCGGGAGATTTATTCATCCTCTGTGCCCTAGTTTCCTCACTTATATAATGTTAGCTAAAATAGGACCCATCTTACAGGGGAATTGTGAAGAATTAATGCATAATATGCATAAAATATATAAATACTTGATAAATGGAAACTATTGCTGGAATGGTGAATGCAAATTAAATATAAAATAAATGGTTCAATATTTGTAATATTAATTTTTTAAATGTTAGTATTTTTAATGTCTTGGCCACTTAAAGGGATCTACTAGGAAATTCTTTTGCGCTGTAAAGAAACACCTTTGTATTTGTTACCTAGTGGCTGTGGATTTTAATATATTGGCTTGGCAAAAGCAGAGAGTTCCCCTCAATCATGGATCACTGGGAGTTAGCAAGGAGTAGGAAAGCAAGGCCTGTGGTTGTGGCACTGATTCTCTCTGTGACCTTCTTTCCCTGTGCCTCACGCCCTCACCTATAGCAAGGATAATGGAGCTCACCTCCCCTGGTGGGAGAATTAATGCATCAAAGTCATCCACTGAAGGATCTAGGTCACAAAGAACTTTAGTGTCTCATTTACCATTCTCAAAAAAGAGACTTGGTCTGTGTTATCATGTGGGGATACCTTCTAATCTTAGAAAACATAAAAAAATCTGAGAACTTCTGGTAGAAAAGTTCTCATTCTTTGTATAAATGTAAAAATATTTCCATTTCAATGACAGTTGATCCCAAATGCATGTCTGTCAATCACTTTTACTTTTTCCATCAGACACATCAAGTAAATGGACCTGATTCAAGTGGGCTGCAAAGCTTGCTGGGGAAGGAGCAGGCAAAACATTTGGGAATAAATCTTGTATTATAATTTTCAAGAAAGAAGCATATCTGCTTTCTAGTAATCATTTCCTTGTCCCATGAAACTCTTTATTTTTAATTGACTATACAACATAGACATACTGTCAAAAAAATTTAAATCAGTTTTATACAATTTCATTTTTGAACTACCATTACTCCAATGCGATTCATATCTGCAGCTGATTTGGGTAGAACTGTGACTAAAATATCAGAGCTGCAGCTCTTACTGAAAAATTCCTCTCTGTAGATTGTTATTTTTCTGGCACTTAAAAACCTAATACCAGAAAGAAATGAAATCCTATTTGCATCTGCCTCTTTAAATGTGGCCCTTTAACTATCATAATTCCTAAGCCTGGATTCATGCATATCACCTTATTCCAAACAGAACATTGGGATTAATGGTCTGGTATTAAAAGCAGAAACAAAAATGCAATTGCTTTGGGAGGCACTTAAGTACCGTTATACCTGGCAGAAGAAAAGGCTTTGATACACAGCTGAAAAGCTAGCTTTGCATTAGTTATCAATGCAATCATGTTGGAATGTAATAAATCATTCTTCAGACACTGGCATTCTGAAATGAATATAATTTATGTGTTTAACTCTTGATAAGCTAGGTTCATTTACTCCAGCATTGAAATCAACAAAAAAGACTAGTCCAGGTGTGTTTTTCTCTCTTCATTTTCTGCTTAGATACTAAGCTACCTGACATTTGAGATTCCAGGTTATTTCCCTTCATAAAAGTCACAGCACTTAATCCATATCAGGTCCTCGGTATGGCTCTCCAATACTTTCCAGGCATTGGGACATAAAGAGGAAGAAAAAAAATGATTCCTCTCCTCACATACTACAAGGTAATAGAACTAAGATGTGATTGATTAGTAGCAAATAAAGATGTCTTAAAGCACAAGTAATAGAAAATTGACCTCTAGCTCTGGACCAGTTGGAGAACTAGTAAGCCTTGTTTTCTTCCCCAGAATCTTAGAATTTCCACAAAAGAGAAAAGGAGGTTGATGGGTTTCAGAACATTGTGAAATACTTTGGAAATAAGATGACTTGGCCTCTGAATATGTGTTTGTGGGAGGGGGTTGGGATGTGGCTGAAGACCAAGAGAAGAATGAGGGTATAAAATGTGGATGGATGTTGGGAGTTTCTAGAAATAGTCTTCTAATCGTACCCTTTCCTCCTATAGTATTGCTTTGGATAGATCATCACCTGCACAATAGCTACCATGGGAGAGAGAAGTAGCCGATCCAGTCTAGTACCAGCCAGAGGCAGTAAGCTCATATCAGCATGGAAATCGAGTGGTAATGGATAGATGCTACACCAAAAATTGCACACATGCTCATCTGTCCCAGAGCATCATTCTCCCCTCTTCCTACTCCTCCCATCTACAGCCAGGGGGCCAATGAAATATAAAAGACAGAGGAACCCGGAAAGAGCATTATCTGGGATTGCAGTATTAAGAGATTCCCTGCAGTCAGGGGAAGGTGAGAGAGATGTAAAAAGGAAAGGTTAAGTTATAATTGAGCTAATGTACTGGAAGATTGGGTTGAGAAACCATCTCAGAAGACATTAGGAAGAGATCGATCAGAATTCCACTATGAGAATGGAGGCTCTAGCAGTTCTGAAACATATTCTCCACAGAAACAACCTAAATAGTGAAGAAAAAAATAAGACAGTGTCACCTGAAGGTCATTGGCATCAATTCAACATCAACAGTGACCCCCAATTTGGAGTGCAGTGAGGGAAATGTATTCAGTGAACTGTGATACAGCACGGCTGTGAACACCGGCCCTGGCTTGAGGCAGCCAAGCCCCCTTTCAGGAAAACAGCTCTGCTTTGCTCTGCTTCATGCAGGTCTGTCCTGCCCTGTACTCGGCTGCTCCACTCAGTTCTGGCAAGACATTGTCGGAGTTTCAGTTCCAGCAGGGGAAACACAGTCTGCAGACTTCAGCAGAAGGGGAAAGTGTGCTCTCAGAGCCAGAGGGGAGCTGGTTCTTATAGACAGAAGTTCTTGCCCCTGGTCACTGATTGGTTCATCCCCATGCAAACAAGGGCCCAATCTACAAAGTCTGATTGGTCCAAAAGGCACTGTCCTAATTGGTCAGAATGCAGCCACTCTGGTTGGTCAGTGACATAGCTGTTGGGGATATAGTTGCACAGCTGCAATTGAATAGGGAAAAGCTTCTGTCCTATTTGTTGAGATAGGATTCAGGAAATTCTGTATAAGGGCTGGCTCAGATGGCGGGAACACAGTGCTGGCAGGCAGTTCAGTGCAGAGGCAGGTAGTTTAGTGCAAGCTTCTCCCTGAAGCACAGTTTGTGTGAGAGGCTCCTGAGTAGAAACGGCTCCTAGGCTCTGTTTTTTAATTTGAGCCCACTGAGCCTCTGGGAGCCTGTCTTGGTAGGTATCTTCTTTCCCAGGGATCACAGTAGTATAAACACTATTTGGAAATCATAATAAATTCAGTTTAAAAGCTAAATATAGAATTTGAATTTAATAAACAAAAATTCATTATTTTAAATTATATTTATAATATTCAGAAATTTATGAGCTATTAGGCCATGTAATAAGGAATATAAAAAGATTTTAAGATTTAAGTTATTGATAATTTCTAGTCCTTGCACTGGGTGGAGGGCTCTAAAGAGTCCATTATATTATACATAAACAAGAGAACCCTCCTATATAATAAAACCCTAATATGCAAATCAACCAAGTGGCAGAACGGCCCCGGCCGCTATGATGCACACTGACCACCAGGGGGAAGATGCTCAATGCCGGAGCTTTCCCCTGGTGGTCAGTGCGCTACCACAGGGGAGCACCACTCAGTCAGAAGCCAGGCTTAAGGCTGGTGAGCACAGCAGCCATGGCAGGAGCCTCTCTCACTTCCCCGGAAGTGCTAAAGACCCTTCGAGGGATGTTCAACTGCTGGCTTAGCATATCAGGCAGACATCCCTCAAAGGGTCCTGGACTGTAAGAGGGTGCAGGCCGGACTCAGGGACACCGCCCCCCCCCTCAGTGCATAAATGTCATGCACTGGGCCTCTAGTATATAAATAAACAAATAAGCAGATGAACAGACAAGTCATCAAATAAAAGTGGGTGATGCATAGAAAAATAGTTGAAAATTATTATGAACAAGGATAGTAATTACTCAAAATTACTACACCTCTTGTACCTGGGGTACAAAAATGTAGAAAAATTAATTGTATTTTAAAATGTAAGCCTTGGAGCCCTAGCTATTTTGGCTCAGTGGATAGAGCATTAGCTTGATGTGATTCTGTTAAGAAATCATTTGACAATATCATGGGGGATCCTTTGTAGGTAACTCTCTGTCTTTTGCAGCCTTTAAGATTATCTCTTTCTCTTTAACATTTGCCATTGTAATTATGACATGTCTTGGTGTGGGTCTTTTTGGATTTATCTTGTTTGGGACTCACTCTCTGTCTTTCACTATCTTCCACTCTCTCTCTAAAAATCAATAGAAAAATATCCTTGAGTGAGGATTTAAAAAAACAAAAATGTAAGCCTTGGATATTAGGAAAGATGGTGGAAGATAGGTGTGCCATGA
>NW_006383011.1:13747036-13762611 GCF_000327345.1 Myotis davidii | reverse complement strand
TCTAAAAATCAATAGAAAAATATCCTTGAGTGATGATTTAAAAAAACAAAACTGTAAGCCTTGGATATTAGGGAAGATGGTGGAAGATAGGTGTGCCATGTATCTGCTTCCCTCACACATGATACTTGCAGAATGTGTCTGATATAAGTATTTTGAAACTCTCAAGTCTATTCAAAGACTTGAAGCTTTCAGGTGAAGGCTTGGCACCTCTGGGTTTTTCCTTCTTCATTTCCCACTTTTTCTTCTTTTGGGAGCCACTCATTTAAAGATGAAGACATTCAAACCAGCTGCATGCCCAGGAGAAGTCAGAAAGGCACTTCACATCCCAGGGGAAGTCTTAGGCTCAGAAAAGACCTGAGAATAATCCTCAGTTTACACCTCAGACACAGACACATCCTACAACAATCAATCAAAAGAACAAACAGAAAGCAAATCTTGGGAAAGACAGCTTTTCTTCTGAAATCAAGAACAAGACAAGAGCGCTCCCTTTCACCACTTCTGTTCACACAGTATTAAAAGTTCTAGCTCAAGCAAATAGGTTCTAGTTTGAAATAAAAACTAATATAAGGCATCCAAATTGGAACAGAAGAAGTAAAATTATCTGTTTACTGGTTGCGTGATCTTATACACAGAAAACCCTAAGATTCTTCAAGTATCTGTCATTTGTAAAGTGGGAATAACAATATCTGTTTTATGGTGGCGATGTTATGTTTGAATGAGATAATCATTCAAAGAAATCACCATTATGTAAATAATAAACTAATATTAGATAGTATCATTATTAGTTCCATAAAACACTGGTGCTTAAAATCTACTTGAATGAGGGCGAAATTTTCCAAGAATACAATGGAGTTAGGCAGAAGAGCATTCCAGATCATAGACAATCTTGGGTAAAATCATGAGTTGTGAAGCAGTATTCAATAAAGCCATTCATTATTTTGGGGGTCAGAGCCAAATCTGTACACAGGATAAAATTGTCAGAAGAGATTCAAGGGGTAATCAGAGGTCAGATCAACCTTCCCACACTCCTATCATAAATTACTACTTGCCTTATTAGTTTTAAATCATCACCCTTCTTTTGTTCTTTTTCAAAGCTTAATTCTAAGTCATTGGCAATATTCTTTTTTAAAATATATTTTATTGATTTTCCACAGAGAGGAAAGGAGAGAGACAGAGAGCTAGAAACATCGATGAGAGAGATACATCGATCAGCTGCCTCCTGCACATCTCCCACTGGGGATGTGCCCACAACCCAGGTACATGCCCCTGACCGGAATCGAACCTAGGACCTTTCAGTCTGTAGGCCGACGCTCTATCCACTGAGCCAAACTGGATTCGGCGGCAATATTCTTGATTTTCAAAACTGATGGAAGATATCTCTGGTTTAACTTGAGGTTGAAATGGTGGTTGTAAGGAACACCACAGATTCGCTTAATGAAGGCATGCCTTCATTCTTGCAAATTCAGTGATGGAAGGAGGTACTACTTGTATTAGAAGTCCTTATCAAGAGATCCCATGGGGAAGTTGAATTTTGAAATGACCTATGGCTTCCAAAAACATCACCCCCTTCCCATGTGGACATTCTCCAAGGACTGCAGAAGTGTCCTTGGAAGCATAGGTGGACTTAAGGATGAGAAGTAATCCCATGAGACTGAATTAAGCTCAGTGATCTATTCAGCTTTAAAAGGAGGAGAGAAATGTTAGGGTGTTTTGGGGCAGGGGGTGGTGGTGGTGGATAAAAGGTGAGGGATTAAGCAAAAGAGAAAAACAAACAAACTCATAGTCACAGACAACAGTATGCTGATTACAAGAGAGAAAGGGGTGGGGAAGTTGAGGGAGGTAGAAGCGGGAAAGGGCGTATACATGGTGATGGATGGAGACTTGACTTTGGGTGAACACACAATATAATGTGCATATGATATGTTATAGAATTGTTGCACCTGAACCCTATATAATTTTATTAATCAACTAGAAGCCTGGTGCATGAAAATTCATGCACTGGAGAGGGGCATCCCTCAGCCTGGCCTGCCTCCTCTCACAGTCCAGAAGCCCTCAAAGGCGGGAGGTGACCCGGCGATCAGGGGAAGGTGATGCCCCATCACTCCTCTGCTGCTGCTACTGCCGGCAGTGCAAGCCTCGGCCGGCCCTGGTTACCTGAGCCTCGGGCAGCCCTCGGTGGCTGGGCAGCCACCATCCAAGGCTTGCCTGCACCTCAGGCCAGCCATGGATAGCTGGGCAGCTGACATCTGAGGCTTGCTTGTGCCTCAGGCGTCAGCTGAGCATCTTCTATCCAAGGCTTGCCTGCGCCTTGGGCCGGCCCTGGGTGGCTGGGGGGCTGAGGAGACTGGGGGACTCTGGAGGCAGGTGTGTGGATCTATCATCATCCAAAATGGATGCTATTATCCTCCTTGTTCACAGTGGAAACAAAGGATCAGAGATTACTGCGTTCTTACATTTTATCCTCCTGATAACCTGTGAGATAACTAATATCACCTCAAGTGTGGGGTGAGGATGCAGAAGAGGTACCTTCCCCAAGGTTACACAGTAACTAAATAAGTAGTGGTGGGCCAAGGTTTAAATCCAAGTTTTCTACTTCCAAACCTGCCATTTTCTCAGCACTATACTGTCTACTCCCTGATTGCCTTGCTCCTAACTGGTAACTATAAAAGGCTACCACAGGGGACCACAGGGCCTCTGTGTTCCCACAGGAATTCAGGCAGCGCCCCACCCAGAATTTCCATGCAGGGCTTCCGTGATTCACTGTGCCCAAGAGTGAGGATCTCTCCTCATCACAGTACTTGGTTGGCTACTTCTGTTCTGGGGAGGAAAAGGCCTTTAGTGCAAACTCCCTCCTTGCTGTGCACCTGCTGCCCCAGTGGGGCTGATGGGACTGGGCACCGCCATCTTGTGGCTGTGGGCACTGCCATCTTTGAGGGTGGGGCAGTCAATTAGCATATTTCCTTATTATTGGCTGTGGGTGCTGCCATCTTTGCAATGGCGTGAGGGTCAATTAGCATATTCCCTCTTTATTAGATAGGATGTCACCTCAATTCACTAAAAGTTAAAAAAATTAAAGGAGGGAAAAGGATGCAGATTTTTAAAAGAAATGCAAGGTCACTTATAATAATACTAGAGGCCTGTTGCATGAAAAGATTCGTGCAATAGGCCTTCCCTTCCCCTGGCTGCCGGCACCAGTTTTCCTCCGGCACCCGGGACCCAGGCCTTCGCTCCGGGCGGAGCCGCCTTCAGTCTTCACTCCACTGCTTCGCGCCTATGTATGCCAATTAACCGCCATCTTTTTTGGATATCTCGCTGATTAGCCAATGGGAGGTGTAGCCATGATATGGTCAATTACCATGTTTGTCTATTATTAGATAGGATGCCTTTTAAAATATTTACATGGGGGGAAAAATAAATTACCAGCTAAAGATGAATGTGTTCCACTTTTCTTTAAAATTCTACCTTGCGAGGTTGAACAGAATGGGGCAAAAGGGAGCAGAATGTACATTATCGTGTATTATTTTCCCAGATAGTAGAGAATACAAATTTCAGAGCTGAAGGCAAATATATTCATCCTGCCACCTTTGCAAAAAAATAGGCAGTATGCTCTGCACTTCATTTCTATTCTAACCATGAAATCTTCAACAGTTTCCCCTTAAAATATAAAAATGAAAATAAATTGCATTCAAATGCACAATGAAAGATAAGAAGGATGTGTTTTTTTCTGTTATTTCTGTGTAGTTCAAATATGTCTGTGGCGCTTTTATCAGAATGACAAGTGCTCATGGCCTGTGGTGCAGTCAGTCCACATTCCCTGGGGGCTCGGCAATCAGCAAGTTGCTGTGCTGTATTCTGAGGGTAAGATGAGTTCAGGCAGGGGCAGGGGCACATCAGTGTTCTTGTACAGACTACACACACCACCTGACCGGGATTGGGCTCTACACTGTCACTCACTGGCATGATGAAATGACACGTCATCCTCTGAGGCTCACCTGGAAACAGCCCCCAGGCTTTGCACAGGTCAATTATATTCCACCCAATTTCTCAACATCAATCTCAACCTAACAGGAGGCTAGTAAGAGTCGTGAATTTTGTTTCCCTTTAATAATTTCTTCTCTTTCATGCAACTTTCCTAGCACCTGGTCGGCACTCAGGAGCTATCCTAGAGCATGCATTTTGTATGATATGTATCCACACTGTGTGTATGACCGGGATCCTGGGCGGCTACAGCTGACAGTGATTAATATCCAAAGGACATGCCTCCTTTGTCCCTTAAGGAGAAGGAGTTGTATAATCACAAGGGTAGGTGTTTCCAAAAGCTAGTAATTGCTATACCATCTTCACCATTTTTATTACAAAATATATATACCATCTGAACTGATGTTTTACTTTATTTTATTTTTAAAATATCTTAAAATTGATTTTAGACCGAGAGGAAGGGTAAGATAGAAATATCAATGAGTGACATTGATCGGCTTCCTCCTGCATGTCCCCAGTAAAGATTGAGCCTGCAACTGGGCAAATGTCCTGACCAGTAATCAAACCAGGAATCTCTTGGTTCATGGGTCAATGCCCAGCCACTGTTTTCTTTAATTCTTCCTTCCTTCTTCCCTTTCTCCCTCCCTCCCTTCCTTCCTTCCTTCTTTCCTTCCTTTCCTCTTTCTCTCCCTATCTCTCATCTCCCTCTTCCCTTCCCCCCTTTTTTTTCCCTTTCTGTAAATAGTATTTTAAAGAAAGAAATTTTATGTGACTACATTACTTGGCAATAAAATTAAATTAAGAAACCATGAAAAAAAGTTATTGCATTTTAGCCAGATTCAGCTGCCTACCGAGGATTTGAACCTGAAACTTAACCTTTGATTTTGTCAAAAGACAAATTAGTAAATGTTTGTGACATTTTAGTCCCCAAAGAATCTTGTTCCTGATGTGATCAGAAAAAAATGGAAAGGGAATAGATTTTTTTTTACAGTGATTCATGATGGTCAATGCCTTGCCCATGAGATACTTAAAAGTTCCTATTTGTTAGTTTCAAAACAGAAAACACTGAATTATGTTCTTGTTTCTTTTTGTTTTTATAATCACAGATCATGGTTGCAGGACCAACTTGTTCATGTAACAAATTCTTATTGAGCATGTACTCTGTACTGAGTGCTTTTCTAAATGATGGTGGAAAAGCAGTAAACAAAACAGACAAAATCCCTTCCTGCATAGAACTATATTCTATGGATTGAGATTCAAAATATACAAATAAGTTGTAAGTAAAATATACAGTAAGTTAGAGGGAGACCCATGTTATAGAAAATAATAAAGCAAGGATGGAGAATAGAGAGTGTTGGGGTGGGATATGGTTGCCATTGGTAAATAATACCTTGGGCAGCAGCAATAACATCTGTGACATGCATGCCGGCTCTGCTGGAGGAGCAGGGAGGTGAGGTAGGTGAGAAAGAGCATGGTAGGGATGGGCAAGAGATTACTGGAGGAGTGGGCAGATCATACAGGGCCTTGGAGCTGACTTTGGCTTTTACTCTCCAGAGTGTAAACATAAGAGGACTAAGGTGCCTGGTGGCACAATAGCTCCGTGATGCACTCTTTTTTTTAAAATATATTTTATTGATTTTTTACAGAGAGGAAGGGAGAGGGATAGAGAGTTAGAAACATCGATAAGAGAGAAACATCGATCAGCTGCCTCCTGCACACTCCCTACTGGGGATGTGCCCACAACCAAGGTACATGCCCTTGGCCAGAATCAAACCTGGGATCCTTGAGTCTGCAGGCCGACGCTCTATCCACTGAGCCAAACTGGCCAGGGCCTTGACACACTCTTATCCCCTTGTTTGTGGCATGCCTACTCCATTCTTTCTCAGATGGGCTGCACTTTTAACTCTTGATTTTATATGGGGGCCTGTTTTCAGGAAAAGATCTGAAAATCAACTCTCAATGAGGTAGGGTGTTTGGTCTCTAAAAAGTTGATGGGGGGTGTTTCTTTAATAACATGTTTCTCCTGACTGGGTGTAAGCCAAAATTATTTCTGTCAGTGACCTGCTTTTATATCCTCTTGCAGAGTCAGGGATAACACACAACTTTTGCAATTTCTATTTTATGTATCTGCACTTGGATGCATGGATTAGTTATCTAACCAGAAGGATGAGGGGAACACTGTAAGGAAAAAATGCAGAAAGGCACATTAAAATAGCTCAAAATTTATGCAGAACTTTAAACTAGGTGAAACTATGTACGATGACTCAGAGTAGAGCAATAAACTTTGTGATTTCTAGGTTGGGAAAAACAAGATCTTTGTAGATACTAATTTTTCATGGATTTGGGGACTGAAAGAGCTGGCTGCATGTTATAGTGGCTTGAAGAGAGTTGAAAATCGTCCTTGGATGTCAAAGATACCCCACATTTTGGCATAGAGAAGGAGATTTAGATAAAAGAAATCAATTATTAAATGTAGGTTATCTGGGAGGAGAGACTTAATACTTCACAGTCAGTAACTGATGCCATCTGATTGGCTTATCCTCAAGTGGGAGATAAGACACTCATCGTGTATAGTATTAGTTCATACAAAGGGGGAAAGGGAGAATTCAGGAAAGGTTCAGAAAATGGGACTCTTTGTATGTGGGACTTCCTACTGGGAAGCCATGGCCAAGGCATGCATGTGTGTGTGTGTGTGTGTGTGTGTGTGTGTGTGTGTGTGTGTGTGAGAGAGAGAGAGAGAGAGAGAGAGAGAGAGAGAATAAATAACATAACACTAGGATTTTTTCTCCCTAGCTTCTAAAATGGCACTGAAACAGATGCTCAAAATATATTTTTTGAGTTAATTTACTGAATAAATGGATGGTGAAAGAAAAGGAAAAGGTAGAATATAAATACCTCTAGGGCAGGGAGTATTTTGACTGAGGAGGAAAGTGACTGTTTGAAGGGACTATCCTAGGGTACAGGACTGATGGAGTGAAAGGAAGAAGCATGGTGGGCAGTAGGGGAGGGCAGCTTAAGGAGTGGGGAGAAGATATCACTACCAAAGCAAGCCTGGTCAGATTTAAAGAGAAAAATCAGTTCTCAAGTATCCCATCCTACAGACATGATGTTGATACCAGGAGCTGGAGGGCCAGGCCCTGGGTCTCCACTGCCTCAGAGACAATGAAGGGTTAGGATCTTGTTTGAAGCGAGAGTGTTCTTGTCATCCAATGTACAAATGCATTTTTGAAAGTTTTCTATGTTTTCAGGGAAGGGGGAGGGGGGAGGAAGAGAGAGAGAGAGAGAGAGAGAGAGAGAGAGAGAGAGAGAGAGAGAGAGAGAAATAATGAATGAATCAGAAATCCTCTTCATTAGTACTGACCTGGAATTTTAGTATTATACATGGGACTTACCCTGTATCAGGCAAATCTGTATGATGCTTGTATACTTGGGAATATTTCAGAAGCTCCTGTGATATTTTAAAAATCACCTGGTGATTTAGGTTTCCCGAATTAAAACTTGTTTTTGGTCTGGATTAAAGTAAATATCTCTAAATAATTTTGACATTGGCATCGTGGCAATAGGAAGCTACCTGGGTAGGAGTCAGAGCCACCTTTGACAAGTCTCTTAGACTTATAAATCTTATCATCCTCCTTTGGCAAATGGAAGTACTAATAGTAACTTCCCCTCTGAATGTAACATTTCAGTGTCCCATACACACTGTACAGTTAGTGCAGTTTTGCCTTGTCATACATCAGCTCTATAACCTTGGTTTAATGCTCCTCTTATTAACACTTTGATGTAAATTATCACCTGTCTCAAGGAACGAAGTTTAAAAGTCAAATGCTTGGGCTTTGGAGTCAGGTATTCAGAATTCTGCACTGCTGCTACCTACTGGGCAATTTGCCCAAGGTCTCTGGAGCTGGTTTGTATGTGTGGGTTATTATTTTTTTTCACCTGGAAAAATGGATGACAAGATCTGTAACTATATCACAGCGTTGGTAGAAGGAGTAAAATAACATAATGCTTTTAAAGCCCTCAGCACTTTGCTTTTGGGTTTGCTATATTGGCTTTCTAAACCGGAGTTCACTACATGAAATGAAATTCTGTTTTAATTATGAAAGGAACATGCAGCAAGAGAAATCAGTAGGGAAGGTATGATTTGAGGCCAATTTAAGAGTAAGGACAGCAAATTACGTTTTTGCAAATAATTTAGGGCAGAAGGCAAGAGTGAGGAAGTGTGGCTATGCATTTGGAAATAAGTAGCCTACAGTCAAGTCCATCCCAGGAAGACATTCTCAAAGCCTGCTCAGCACATTGGAATTTTCAATGTTAAAGGAACCCAAAAACTAAGGCCACGCATTGTTGAATAACTTGCCTGAGGTCACTGAGTGGCAGACTTAAGATGAGCTGAATTCTAGAAGGCACAGTGTCTGACATAATCCAAATGGGTGAGAAATCACTATAGCAAAAGTAGTTACTAGAAATATCCATATTTATGCTTCAGACCCCCAGTTCTTAAGCCTGTGGACCTGCCGCCATGTAGCAGTCTAGCCTCTCTGTTTGGTTTATGGTATTAAGGCAGTGATTGAAATATGGGTGAATTTCTTCATGTGTGAACGTGGTTAAAAATGGTATTTTTGAAGGAGGATCATTGTGAGGCTTGCATTCAAAGGCCTCAGCACAGTGCATGAAGCACAGCAATTGCTAAAATTCCTTAGCAGTTAATATTATTGCTGTTAATTGTTTCCTTGGAAAAGTATTGCTGTCTTTCTCCCTAAATGTGTGCATTTAAGCCTAAATTGTCACCATTAATACAAAGCTCAGAGCCTCTAGAAAGAATTTCAGGGCTCATTAGCTGGACAGGGAAAAGTAATTGTGGTGATTAGGTACTTCTTGGAACCCTTGAAGTAAACTTTGATTATTCTAGAAGTCTCCAAAAATAGAAAAGGAACTAATGTTTAGAATATACTCACTGTGTTCTTGATGTTCTTCTGGGCAATTGATGCACATTCTTTCATATTTTCCTCACAACAGTCCCTTTAGGTTATCAACATCCCTAGTTTATAGATGAAGAAACTGAGATTTAGAGATGTTAATTTGGCATAAATTATAATTAGTGGTTGAGCTTGAATCAAACACTGCTTTGTTTTAATTTTCCTCCTATCTCTCTCTTAAGCAATCGAAAGTTTTCAAATTAAATACTCTAATTTTTTGCTACTGTGCAAAAATTACCCATTAGTCACTCACTCTATGCCAGGGATGCTGTTCATCAGTAGTGAGAATAATGACGAAAATTTAATTGTGGAGGGTGAGAGGAAAAGGCTCTGACCCAAGTAACTTTGGAAGTGACTAGAGCAGCCGTGGGCAAACACAAACACTCCATCCATGCTTTTGTTCCGGCCCTCCGGTCCAGTTTAAGAACCCATTGTGGCCCTCGAGTCAAAAAGTTTGCCCACCCCTGGACTAGAGTCAGTAAAACTAAAGGCAAAAGAAACTTTATTGTGTAGTCTAGTTGATAAAATTGCATCCTGTGGGGGTGCGAGTTAACAATTCTGAGACTGCTATGTGAGTATCCTGGATAGGTGGTGGGAGCCAGGTTTTTCACTGTTGCAGTGGGAGTTTACAGATAAGCAGGAGGGGGCACTGTAATGATCCCTGTGGTAATAGGCGAGAATTGGAGTCATCAACATGAACTCATGTTTAGCTTACTGTAGATACAGATGGTTACATAAAACTATTTATATATGAATATGTGTATAAGGAAAAAGAGAACACTTACATTCACCACATATCTGGAAATCAGGATGAAGGCCTGGTTTGGAGATATCAACATTAAAAACAAATGAGAGTGAAGACAGAACAAGTAGAAGGACAGCAGCCTAGAACAAAGGCTTGAGGAGCTCCAAAAACTTAATTGTCAGAACAGAGTTAGCTGACCCTGCAGAATGGTGGGGCAAGAGCTGCTAAAATGATCAAAAGATGATCAGGTCACAGAAGCCAAAGCAAAAGACTTTCGAGGAGGGAGAGGTCAGAGGGAATACCTTTGAGAAATAGGCGAAAGGAGGACTGGGCACATCTGGGGATTTGGCAGGCGAGAAGCCTATAGCGGACGCTATTGCTGCTGTGCTGAGACCCCTTGGGGGTCCTTCCTTTTTCTAACAACTCCTACTTTGGTTCTCTTTGAAGGGCTTGCATCAGGCTACAGACCACTTTCTTACTTTACATGAATCTATATTCCAGGATCTGGGTCCAGGAAGTCATCCTAATATAAATCCCCATTTCTAAAAGATTTTATAAATCTTAATTTGAAATAGGGGTTGTTAAAAGGGAGTCCTTTCTGCCAGGGATTCTCCCCCTTTAAGTCTCTGGGGCAGGGCCATAGAACTAAAAGTCCAAGATCACAATTTTTCAAACTACTGCATCACAACCAGTCACCTCCTCCCGGAGGCACCAACACCTCCTGAGTTCTCATTAAAACCATGGTGTCAGTGCCCTCTCTTTATGGGAGAAGGGTGTGTGTGGAGGGAAGTGTGATACAGAGTGTATGTTTGTGTTTATATGGAATGGCTGGAATATGGAGGAAGTCATGGCCGATCCCAAATACAAGGTCAACGGAGACAGAAAAGAAGCAAAACAAAGAAACATGAGGGACTGTAGAAGAAAAGCAACTCCAGGCACTTCTGGTACATGGTAGGGAGAAAGGTGTGGGGTTTACATGGCCATGTGGCGTGTTTAACTACTTGCTCACACACCATGTAATATATTAGACTACAACACACATGTGATATGTTGGAATGCCACATGTTGGAACGCCACTTTTGAAAAGGAAGACATTAAAAAGAGTCAGAATAATATCATTTCAGAGATAAATGAGTCCATTGAAAGCATTTGTAAAGATAAACTGTTTATCAATCTAGCAGAATTACATGCTTTGATCTAATTTCTTAAAATATTATAATTTATCAATATAAAGATCCAATTAGATTTGTGATACTCATCAGATTTTAAAAGATGGTTTATTTCTCAGAGCAGAATGAATCAAAGAGAGCTTTCAGGCAAAGCCTATGCAAGTATATTAGTTTAAAACAATAATGAACGCTATGGCAACATAGTAATCAATAGAAGTATTTTTAGGATTAATTCTTATATATGATGCTTAATTATCTCATGTGTAAAAATGTCTACTTTATGGATATAGTGCCTTAACTGCATGGCCATGCTGTAAGTGCATGGATGATATAAAGGGCTACGGGGTGAGGAAAAAGCAGAACGTACCAAAGGCACAGGGTGTGAGGTCATCCATTAACCTACTTACATTAACTAGCTGCCTGGAAGCATTTGCAGAAGCCGTGAGCTATGTACATATGTGATGTCAGGTATCAGATGCCGTGTCTTCCTCCAGCTGATGTCTTGTACATCTACCAAAGCTCTAGTGTGTTCAGGAATGGCAGCCAGTACTCTCTGGGTGCAGTATGTGTTCTGGGCAGAAATAATTACACCCATAACCCCTGCTTGAGCAAGGAAACTTTGCTCTGATTGGACAAGAGTAGATACTTCCCCCAAGAGTGGCCCACCTAGAGACTAATCAGTAAGTCAATAGGCATCCTGGTGCAAAAGTCATTGTAACAATGATGAGAATGATAGTTTGGGTTATTAGCTAGCTAGTTAGGTCAGGTGTCAATAGAATTTCAATGCGAAGATTTTAGAACATTTTCTAGTTAGCAGGAGATATACATGGAGAAGACCTACAACGAGAGAAATCGTGGGCTCTGGGAGAAAGATGGATAGAGCAACAAGTACCAAACAATTTTTTTTTGAATCCTAAATTCTAGTTTTTTAATTAAAGTTCTATATTTTAAGATTTATGGAGTCTCTGCTCTTGGCAAATGAAAGACCTATTAGTACAGGGAGGCAGTTGTATTCAGGAGGAAGAAGTGTGTAATGTCCTTGGAGTTAGAATATATGGGTTCAGATCCTCAGTCTTTTATCTAATAAATAAGACAATTTGGACAAGTAATTTGGTTTCACTGGGACTTAGTTTCCTATATGATATTATTTTCTAGAGATACTGTGAAAATTAAAAGAGGTAGTGTGTGTGGCAGTGTTTGGTACTAGTAGATGAATGGTAAACTCTGCCCCCTACCCCCCAGCCCCCGCCATATTCTGGTTTTAAAGGATAGATCTATGTAATAGAAAATGCCCTTGCAAAGGTTAACACGGTACTTAGTGATGAAGTAGGGAGAGGCTAGTCCCAGTTACCATAACAAACCATGAGTCTGGGTGCCTGGTAGACAAATATAATTAGTAGACATGTTTTTCATGGACTTGAGGCATGTTTATTTTAAATTTTCTGAACCACTGAGTTTACTAAAGTTCCAAGGCTAATATATGAGAGAAGAGGGCCTTTGAGTTTCTCAGAAAAACACACACACAAAACAACAACCACAACAATGCCAATTTAAACCTGAGTTACTGTTTATAGCAGTGAGGTCTATACAAACCTGAAAGCTGGATATAATTTTAAGTCAATTTTGTATCATCATTTGGAGAAACCAAGAGATGTAAGTTTGTCTGATTCCTTACGTGGCTACTGAAAAGTTAAAAATCAATTTTGTTTCTCTGCCAAAGGACCTGGTATTAAGTTTTCTTTCTGATTGGTTGATACATACTTTCCAATTTTCTTTCTAATCCCTCTGAAACATAGATAAGACTTTGGATTTGGAGGTTGAGGCTGGATCTGAAAGCTAGAAGACAGAAAAGCAGATCTAGTTGGAAACCTGGACATTTGAATCAAAGAGCCAGGTTAGCAAAGCACTAATTGGTGGTCATCCTGATGCACACTGCATTGAAACAAACCACTCTGGCTCCACTCAGGCTGGCCAGTGTCTTGGCTATGGACTTAACGTGGGCTGCTTAGCTCTAGCTGGTTTGGCGCAGTGGCTAGAGAGTCGGCCTACAGACTGAAGGGTCCCAGGTTCAATTCTGGCCAAAGGCACATCCTGGGTTGTGGGCTCCATTTCCAGTAGGAGTGTGCAGGAGGCAGCCGATCCACGATTCTCATCATTGATGTTTCTATCTCTCTCCCTCTCCCTTTCTCTCTGAAATTAATAAAAAAAATATATGTAGGCTGTTTAAACTGGAAAGTTTATATTGCTTTTTTCCTTCTGTCTCACCCAAGGCAGTCTGAATTCTAGATGTACCCTATATGGTTACTACTAGTTTTATTCTCCCAGATTGAGATCACAATTATTGCTGAAAGAGACGGAAGTGATGTTCTTCTAGGGAAAAGGGAAGAAGGCATGAGGACTCATTATAACACAGGAACACCATGGTGGATATACATTTTAGCCCTCAGGCAAACTTTTGCACTGGTTCGTCTCCTTGCCATACAACTTCTCTCCATTATGCCAGTCTTTCCTATACTCTGTACTTATCTTGTCCCAAATGATAGAATTTTAGAATTAAAAGAATCATCTAATTTATTTCTATCCTTGTTCGGATGAGACAACTAAGGCACCAAGAAAATCATATGACATCACTTAGGCATTTGGAGGCAAAAGCAAAACTACATTCCAATCTCCTTAACTCTCTCCCAGATATGTAATCTTTAAAAAACAAAAACAAAAACAAAAAAACACACAATATCTCCAAGCCTGGCTCTCCCAGTTCTGCAGGCAGCCATGCATCTATTCCATCCACCCCCATCTATTTGCACATGCCAGAAAGCACTCTGGCCTTAGCTCAAACTCCTCACCCAAACACGGGGCACTTACATAGAAATCATCTCAGGGTTTCCTAACTCAACCAAATATGAGGTTCTTAATCTGGATTAATTATTTAGCTACAGAGGTTATAGACCAGTGATGGTGAACCTTTTGAGCTCGGTGTGTCAGCATTTTGAAAAACCCTAACTTAACTCTGGTGCCGTGTCACATATAGAAATTTTTTGATATTTTCAACCATAGTAAAACAAAGATTTATATTTTTGATATTTACTTATATATTTAAATGCCATTTAACAAAGAAAAATCAACCAAAAAAATAAGTTCGTGTGTCACCTCTGACACGCGTGTCATAGGTTCACCATCACTGTTATAGACCTTCTTAAATTTCTGCAAAAATTTCTGCCTAAATTCTCTGCAAAAGGCACATGGCTTTTCATAGAGAGAGTAAGAACCATGGCTTTAAAACATAAATTGCAAGCCAGACTCTTGGCTCTCCTGAATCTGATGAATGGCACTCCTCCTACTACATTCTATTAGGATTCTGAGCATCAGTTAGATGTGACAAAACCTTTACAGGGAAATACAGATGTTATTACACGGTTCATCAGTTGCCATTGAAATGTCTGGCCTTATACGTTTCTTAGAAATATGTCCTACTTCTTGAATCTCATGGTCGTTGGCACCTTGTTTCCTGATGATGACAGATGGTAGGCATAGAAAGTAAAGGAGGGAGCAACACCTCGTGTTTAGGTGCCCACAAACTTTGAATCAAACTTTTCAAATCACCAGCTTCCATGAAGTCTTTCCTGATGACACTGAGAGACCAGCAAGTCTATTTCCTCTAATCAAAAAAAAGGAATGTTTTGTACATCATTGCACAGAGCACAGCTACTTTTTATTCTGGGGTAAGGTAGTCCTTCTGCACAAGCAATTCATTAATGATGCAAAATGATAGAACTTAAAATGAAATAAAAGAAAAATCTCCAGTTTTCTCACTTGGCAGATGAGATGACTGGGGCCAGGTCACTTTCCACTGAGTATACCTTAGTATCTTTTAGGAAAAACCAAAGGGCCACATAAGCTTCCATATCAGTTTAGATGTGAGTTCAATGCAAATCCTTGCATTGTTCTTTTTTGTCAAATTCTGAGACTAAATTCAGAAAATGGGCAACTTCCTCGGATCAGAGGAAATGCTCAGAATGGATTTGTCCAAGTTGAGGTTTGCAAAATTCCTGTGCCCTGATTCTCACTCCTGTGCCTTGGTCTCAATGTCAAAACTGGTTATCAATTAAGTACAGGAAGATAAGCATTATAATTATTTATTTGTTCATCATTAATCTAGTCAATAAGTAGGTATTGGACACATAGGAAGGGCCGAGCATCCTGCTAAATATTAAGGAGCACACATATAAAACAAAGCCCAAAGCAAACAAAAACAATGGTCCATGAATCAAAAAGCTCTTAATCTGCTAATGATATTTACTCCTGGCATTTATTGATCACTTATTGTGTGGTAGGGGCTTTCCTATGCATTTTAGTGTTTAATTTAATTTGTTCTATTTATTATTATTTTTAAATATATATATTTTTATTGATTTCAGAGAGGAAGGGAGAGGAAGAGAGAGATAGAAACATCAATGATGAGAGAGAATCATTGATCGGCTGCCTCCTGCATGCCCCACACTGGGGATCAAGCCTGCAAACCGGGCATATGCCCTTGACCAGAATCAAATCTGGGACCCTTCAGTCGGCAGGCTGATGCTCTATCCACTCAGCCAAACTGGCTAGGTCTTATTTAATTTATTTAAAAAATATTTTTAAAGTAAAACTTGTTAGGCAAATTTACCTTGAGCACATATTAAAGTTTTATTGTTTGATAGGAACTAACAA
>NW_006383011.1:13737568-13746962 GCF_000327345.1 Myotis davidii | reverse complement strand
AGGACCCCACAAAAAATGTTAATAATGATTATCTTGGGGTAGTGAGTTTTTTTTTTTAATATATTTTATTGATTTTACAGAGAGGAAGGGAGAGAGAGAGAGAGAGTCAGAAACATCGATGAGCGAGAAACATCGATCAGCCGCCGCCTGCACATCCTCCACCGGGGATGTGCCCGCAACCCAGGTACATGCCCTTGACCGGAATCGAACCTGGGACCTTTCAGTCCGCAGGCCGACGCTCTATCCACTGAGCCAAACCGGTTTTGGCTAACAAAGATATTAAGCTGGCTGAAATTGACTTAAAGGTAGAGGATAGAATTTATATACCCAATGTGTGGTCTAGGGATCAGTATCTGCAAGGTGTTTGTTACCTGTCTATGACCAGGTAAGCACAAAAATTATGAGAAAGAGTTTAGAAAATTTTATAGAAATTTTATATTGCTGCAACATTCAATGTTTGGTGGCCTCATCTCACTGAACAGAGTATAGATCATTTCATACATTTTTATACTTACATGGTAAATTGTTTGTAGTGGTGTACAGGTAAACTAGCTCTCAAGAAGAAACAAGCTAACAACAAAATACCCTCCTTGATTTGTAATATTTGCTGATTTCTTCTGTAAACACCCCCACCATGGCTGACTTCAAGCTACCAATGTAATGTCAAATAATTAAAATTTAACAACCAGCTCTCCTGAGCCAGCACAAGCCAGCTCTAGCACATCAGTGGGTGTAGTGATCTTCATACTAGTCTCATCATATACAATAGGACCACATGTTAATCCATGACAGATAAAGGGGGAAAACTAGTCCTTCAGAAATTACCAGGTATACATTACGGGCTAATTGTAATATGGTGCCATCTCCCCCAAGATGGCAGGAGAACTTAGCAAACTTACCATGACCCATTCTTCCACTTTCTCATGTTCCATTTTCCTAATTGTTAATTTGTTTATGTTATCCTTATTGTCATCAGTAGGTAGTTTTCATTGCTGGGCCAAAAAGTAAGTAACTGGTGTTCAGTAGCCTTCTTCAGTCTGGAGACTCATGACCTTCAATCATGTTAGTTTTTCTTTTTTTATTTGGTAATTTCCTCTATACTATCCTTCTGGAAAATGTTAATCTTCTTATCATTTTTTTACTCCTACTTAAAAAACATGTTATTGAGGAATAATTGACATATCAAAGCTATAGATATTTCATATATACAACTTTGTGTGTTTAGAGATAAGTATACACATGTGAAGCCATTGCCATAATCAATGTCATAAACTTATCCATCATCTCTAAAAGTTTTCTCTCACCTCCTTTGTTTTTATTTTATTTTCCTTTCTAGTAATAGTACTTATCATAAGATGTACCCTCTCAGCAACATTTTTATTTTTATTTTTTAATATATTTTTATTGAGAGGAAGGGAGAGAAAGAGAGAGATAGAAACATCAACAATGAGAGAGAATCATTGATTGGCTGCCTCCTGCATGCCCCATACTGGGGGCTGAGCCCATAACCCAGGCATGTGCCCTTGTCCAGAATCGAATCTGGGACCCTTCAGCCCACAGGTCAACACTCTATCCACTGAGCCAAACCAACTAGGGCGCAACATTTTTATATATACAATACAGTATTATTAATCATAGGCCCTATGCTGTGGAGATCTCCCAAACTTACCTTGATTAACAGAACTTTTGTATTCTTTGACGATTGCCTCCTTTTCTCCTCCACTCAGCCCATAGCAACCACTGTTCTGCTTTGTTTCTAATAAGTTTGATTATTTTAGTTTTCACATGTGAGACCATACAGTATTTGTCCTTATGTGACTGGTATATTTTCCTAAGCATAATGTCTTTTAGATCTACCAATGTTATGGAAAAGGGAAGAATTCCCTTCTTTTATAAGGCTAAATAATATTCCATGTATGTCTATAGCAGCTGTAGTCATAATTGCTACAAACTGAAAATATCCCAAGTGTCCATCAACTTGTATATGGAAAAAAAAATGTGTGGTACATTTCTACAATGGGATAGTACTCAGCAATAAAAAGCAATAAAAAGGGAAAGACGCTGAGGCAAAGACCGTATGATACTGTATGATCTCATTTATATAATCTTCTAGGAAAGGCAAAACTACAGGGATTGGGTAGAGAACATATCAGTGGTTGGGATTGGGAGAAGGAATTGATATCAAAAGGACATGAGGGAATTTGCGAGAATGATGGAAATACACTGTATTTTGATTGTGGTGGTGGTTATGTGATTCTGTATATTTGAGAGGAGATACTTCAGCCCCATTCTAGCAACCTTGAGAGGACGGTAACCTGCCACTGCTTGACTGCAATCTCGTGAGAGATTTGAGCTAGAACCACCCATCTAAGCTGCCCCCAGATTCTTGACTTACAGAAACTATAAGATAATAAGTACTTAATTAAGCTGCTAACTTTTAAGAATATGTACCTATGTATGTATATATAATATATAGTGTATATAAATATATATATCATTACCATATACACACAATATAACATATTGTTATTTGTCATATCTATCTGTGTTTATATATCTTTATTTCAACATAATCTGTCTTTGTGGACTTAGATCCACTGAAAGATATACCCACTATTCCTTTTTAAACAGAATACTTTCAATCTAACTCTGAAACATTATCATTTATATTATTTCAGTTTACTTTTTCCTCATAATTGCCTTTTATCTGCTTCACCAAAAAAGCTTGTCAAAATGATTCCCTATGTAATTAAGAGAAGGACTTTCTTCAAATAACTTGCAACATTTATTATAAGCAGCTACAGTTTTAACTGCTTATAAAGTTTAAAAATTTATTCAATAATCGCCTTTGAGCGCCACCTTTGTGTAAGACAGCAAGATAGCCATAGAGGTGAAATTGGTGTAAGAGATAAATATCCTTATGGATCTTGCAGACTGGAAGGAAAGAGAGACATTAGCTGAATAATTCAACAATTGAACAAAATTGTGATAAAATACTATGAAGGAGACATGTAGGATCAAAATCTTTCCGTTTCAATATCTTATGGCCCGTACACAGAGGTACAAAATATTTGATTCCTGATTGATCATAAAATATATTCATGCTTATAATTAGAAATATTTAGAAAAACAAAGTGCTTATTATGGAAAAACAGATGAAAAACTCAGAAAGGTTTAGAGAAAAGAGTAAACATTGGAGATGACCTTGTGCTCTTTTGAATCTCCTTTGTCCATCCTTCATTTTCTTGCGCGGGAGGATTGACTCTGTAGCTGACCCTGATATGAGACTCCCATAAGCACCAGCTGCTCCACTGTGACCTACATCCTGCCCACACCTTGGGCCGGCTGAATTAGATATGTTGATCCTTCTGTTTGCAGCCACATGGGTCTACTAACAGCAGCCAGCAGCCATTCCTAGGGGCCCTGAATGGCTTTGAAGTTGTTTATGGGGTTGGTATGAGCTGGTGTAGGGTGGTGAGAAATCAAAGGGACGGTTGCCCTGGGACTGAGCTACTGTTGTCTAGGCAACTTTATTAAGAACCTTCTGTTCCTCAGAAAACAAAGCCCGAGTTAACTCTTTGAGTTTTAGAATTAACTTAGCTTTCCACTAAGAACTGGTCTTTGGCGTTTGAGAACTTCCTAGTCTCCTCAACGTAGAAATTTTCACCCTGCTTGGGGCCTTAAAATATGCACCAAATGGCATTGGTTGGGAAAGTCCCTTTATTCTTAAATGATAATTACATTTTTTTCACTATCCAGATGCCAATCAGTATATTTCTAGAGTGACAGCTAACCCCCAATTTAATGCTCAAATTCTGTTTTGACCTCTAAGTCCAAGACCCTTTAAACACAAGTGAAAACCCATTGGGTGTGGGTTTTTATTTTTATTTATTTATTTATCTATTTTAAAGCATGCTTCTTCACCTTATACAATGTGAAATAATCAGTGCAGTCCTAGAGTTTGAGAAGGGGCAGCCTCATATCCATAACACACAGCACAAAATGCATTATGTGCTGCACTGAGGATCAAAGTACCTACTTGCAATACTTTCAAACAGTTATTTGTTCAGTTGAGCAGAAGATAAAAATAGTTTATTTTTCTATAATTACTTACCATGTGCCAGGGACTTTGAAGACATTAAGGTATTTAATCCTCACAACAACCCTATGAGACCACTGTGTTAGCATCCTTATTTTATAGTTAAGGAAACTGAGTTGCAGAGAGGTTAAATCACCTGCCCAAGGTCACACATTGGTAAGATTCAGAGGCAGGATTTGAGGCTCCATCAGAGTTTATGCTCTTAATCACTGTTAAACTGCTTCCTAAAGTTGTTAGCTTGTGCTTTAGGAGCCACAGTAAAGCAATTTTTTTCCATTTTAAATATTGGGATTACTCTTAGCACAACCAAATGCTCATACTAAAGCTCTAGAGGAACAAAGACCAATCACAAATTGCAGATTCCTATTTCCTAGATAGTTAATTTAGATCAGTATTTTTAAAATAATTCCTCTCTCTCTCCTCCTCCTTCCCTCTTCTTCTCTCTCTCTCTATCCCACTCCCTCTCTTTCGTTCAAAAAGTATAGGCTTTGGATTCTGGTCTGAATTTTGGATTGATTGTACCTTTGTTTGTTCTTTTATACTAGTGCCTAAGCTTTTTTGTTTCCTCATCTCTAAAACTGGTCCATCATTTCTACTGCAAAATTCAAAGGAGGCAGAGTATATGAATGCAATACAAAATCTAAGTCAGAAGGAATTTCAGGGATTGGTTTTATTATTTATATATGGAGTCGGCGACCACTTATCCAGTGCAATTTGAAATTTCCCAAGAATGTCTTGCTTTCTCTAAATATCTCTCTTTGTATTTTTTCATCAGTGCTTGAAATCCTACCATTAATGAGCAATCCTTTAAGTTTTTTTATCTTTAAAAAACTGATTATTTAAATGTACATACCAATGGGAAGTATAACTCTTAAACCTTTTCTACTAATGCACTGGGGATTATCTCACACATATTTGCTACCTGCCCTGTGGGAATGAGGCATTCAAGCGCCCAACTAGGAAAAGGGTTATAGGAAATAAATACTACAGAGAGGTTATTGTTTCTAAATATCAGCTTTGAGCTATTTAAAGCAGCAGTCGCCAAACCGTGGTCTGTGGACCACTGGTGGTCCATAAGGTGTGAAAGGTTTGTGACCGCTGATTTAAAGGGCACATATCTCTGTGCCCTTTTATTAATGCCTAGAGGCCCAGTACACGACATTTGTGCACTGGAGGAGAGGGGTCCCTCAGCCCGGCCTGTGCCCTTTTGCAGTCCGGGAGCCCTTGGGGGATATCCTTAGCACTACCGCGGAGGCAGTAGAGGCTCCCGCCACCTCCCCTGTGTTTGCCAGCCATGAACCCAGCTTCTAGCTGACCTGTGCTCCTATGGGAGCGCACTGACCACCAGGGGGCAGCTCCTGCATTAAGTGTCTGGCCCCAGTGCATATCATAGTGACTGGTTGTTCCACTGTTCGGTCGATTTGCATATTACCCTTTTATTATATAGGATGATTTCACCAACTCTGATAATTTTTACAATTCTCATAGCAAATTTGAGCACAATACTTTTATTAGAATCATATTTATCTTCATTTATGCTATATATACACTGAGTACCCACTCTGTGCTGTACATTGTTTAAGATGGATCCCACACTGTGTGTGTAAGTAAGGCGATGTCTGGTGAGAAATAGGGAATTCAGACAATAAGCAGATGATTATTGCAGCATGGCAGCACATTGGAGGGCAGCCCAACAGTGCCTTTGGAGGGCAGGGATGGCTTCCCAGAGGAAAGGATATTTAACTGATAAATAGATGGAAAAGGAAGAATTGCCACACAAAGCTATGGTGGGGAGGGAGATGGGTGTGTGTGTATTAGATCAAGGGAGTGAGACATCCAGTGATTCAGAGCTGAGATAGAGAAATGTAGACTCACAGACCTGAAAGGTGCTCTGGTGGCTTGAGCATAGAATGGGAAGGCAAGAATTGGAATTTAAAAGGTAAATGAAGTTACGTTTAACAAAGTACTTGTAATGTACATTTAGGAGTTAGGATTTTATCAGTATTTTTATCAAGCATGGAAGTGGAGACCTGGAGCCAGGAAGGAGAGCTGGAAGCTGTTGTAGATGAGGACATGATGGTGACCTGCACCAGAAATGTTTAGAAAGTGGAATGAACAGAGCTTAGTAATTGACTGGGAATGATGGTGGTAGAGGAGTGATAACATATTAATAAAGGGGAAGATATCATTAATAATGATGCCTAATCTGACAGATTAAATTATTTGTGGAGAAAATATTTGCTTCCATCTCAGTGATGTTAGACGTGTCCATGTAACTCATTATCAGAACAAGGGCTTTTAAGTGTCGCTGGGCAGTCTTGGTTGACTCTTGTGCTCTAATAGTGTGGTATCTGAAGAAAATGCTCAGGAGAGCCATTTGCCTTTACAGCCAGGGCTCCAGACACATGTGGTGCAGACCTGGACCCAGACTATCACTTGAGCTAAGCACTCTGATCTGCAGCAGGAAGCAGAGCTGCCCAGCCAAGCTCATGCAAGTTTAATCAAATGATACTTTTAGACCTACAGACATGAGGATACGTGTTTGGGATTGTAAGCCACTAAGCTTTGCTATAGTTTGTTATTCATTATTATTATGGCAATAGCTGACTAATACATCAGGTTAGTGGCTTGGGCTACTTGGAAGAGAGTTGATGCTTTCCATAAACATAGGGAATCTAGGAAAAGGAGCAGATGTTGGGGGCAAGATATTGAGGTCAGATTTGGACATCTCAGGTCTGAGGTGCTTATATGACATCCAGGTGCCTTTGTCTAGGGTAAGAGGTAATTGTGTCTGTAGCTCAGGAGTGACAGCTGACCAAAAACTATGATTTGGGAATCGTCACCATATAGGAAATGATGGAAGCAACGAGAGTGCATAGAATGAAAAAGACTAGCACAGAGACCCAAGAGATATTTAGTTTCATAAAGGACTGTAACTGAAGCACCATTAACAAAAAGCTAGGCCTCACAAGCAGGTTAAAGGCAGAGGGCAGAGGTGAGAGCAGCATGTTCCCAAACTCTGGTTTGGCGGTCAGGTTCAGGGGGTGTGTCCCAGACCCAGAGAGTGCAGCCTTGATGAACAGCTTCTCTGAGTTCACTTCCATCCTTTTGTCCACACCCTCCACCACTCTTGACAGAGAGAACAACAACCCTGGAGGATGGAAAAGGCCATTTTCTATCGCCCCTTCTCAGGCCACATGCAATGGCTACTTCTGAACTCCCCTTTAGGGAAACATAAGAAGTCGCAAGTTCCCTCTGATTACCGAGAAGGGCAAGGAAGGGCAGGAGTGTTCTCTGCTCAGTGATCCCTGCAACTCGAGCAATATCCATCGTAGGCAAATTCAAGGCAGAGATAAGTTGAGATGTACAGCCCAGCAGCTCTCATAAATGAATTTAGTTCAAGTTGAATTAAGGTGATCTGTGGAAATGGTTCCAAAACGATTCTCTTCAATATTGGGGACACCAAATCATTCTGAAAAATGGCTTAGCACTTTTGGTAAATGTTCCTATTATAGCCTTATAATTCTATAAAAGTTAGACTAGAGACCTCTAATGAGCTTATTGAAACAGTGAACACTAAATGCTATTTAATATTTGCTGTCATTTTTTCGAAGTCAAAGGACCTCTTCATTCTGTTGTGCTGACTGACTGCTCTCAGCTGAATTGTGAATGGATAAAAAGACCATGTTTGCCAGGCATGGTAAAAAACAATCTGTTGAAGCTGGGAATTACAAATTTTCATTCTGGGTGAAGAAGGGTAATGGCCTTTGAAAGAGACAGGGACTTTTTTTGCTGGAGAATTTTACCAGCAGCATTTCAAATTTTATGGGAAGAGTGAGGCTTCTGATTTCTCTCATTCATTACTTATCAGCTTCACCCAAATTTGACTTCGAACTTTCATCAGCAGCATTGAGTAAGATGAGGATTTCGTAAAGGGCTGCTGCAGGGGGCAGAGGATGTCAGGGAAAGTTTCTCAGAGGGGCCACATCTAGAGGATATCTGAAGGAACATAATTTAACTGGCTCCTGGAGGGGCTGAAATTAGGTCTCTATATTCAGTGGGGACCCATTATGTATTTCAAGAATTAGGGGAGCATGATAAAGTTTATTTTGGGGAAATAGCACTTGAGTTTGTAAAGGTGAATCAGTTAGGAAGCTATTTCAGTGGAATTGTCTAGGTAAGAGGTACTGGTAGGTTGGATTAGGGTGAAGGTAGTGGCTATGGACACAAGAAGATATATTTGAATGACAATTAGAAGGTAGCATAAGCAGAAGTTGAAATAGACACAAAATGATGAATATGGAGGTTGAAAGAATCAGCTTAGGGGGTTGACCAAATCTTGGAATAGAACCAGTTCCTATTATTTATTTAGTTAGTGGGAGTTGGTACAGGAAGATAATTAATTTGACTTTGAATAACTTAAGAATGAAGTATATTGAGACATCAAAGTGGAGAAGTTAAATAGGCAGGTGGATATATTGATATATACTAAAGTTGGAAGTCTGATGAGATAACGATGTAACTATAAATTGCACTGGTGGTACTTAAAGCTGAAGGCATGGATAGTTTGCCTAGGGAGTGGATATTGAGTAAATAAAATTGAGAGTCTTGGACAGCACTGAGGAACTACAGAATTTAATACCTGTGGGAAGGAGGACGAGATGTCAGAGGAGACGAGGCAGGGCCATGAGGAGCAGGAGATGCAGGGCAATGATAAATCTCAGAATCAGAGGAACAGAGTCTTGTAAGAAGGCGGAAGTGGTCAGCAGCATTGAGTAAGATGAGGACTGCGAAATAGCCACTGGATTCAGTGACATGGAGACATTTGGTAAGCAATGAAGAGAAGAAACCAGATTAGAATGTGGATGATAAGGACATGTAACTCCTTTTGAAGTTTGACATTGAAGGGGAATAGAAAAGACAGGATGTTAGGTGAATCAGGAGGGAAATGGAGGTGAAGAGAGGTTTTTGATCATTTGTTCTTTATATGGGAGATATTTGATCATGATCAAATTTAAAAGTAGATAGGATAATAAGGGTGATAATAGAGAGGTGGTAGAAATAAATTATTTTGAAAGTGGTACGAAGGGTACAACAAGGACTAAGGAGTGAGCATTGAGATGGAGTGGTAGTGTAGGTCACTGGAGGGGGTCAAAGATATGAGTGGTCAGGCTGTTAGATAAGGAATCCATGTGGATGATGAAGTGCCAAATTTTCAGCAAGGTAATGGGCCAAGTGCCAAAGTTTGTAGTTAATAATCAAGGATGTGATTGATTATGGCAGTGAGGAAGGGGG
>NW_006383011.1:13734213-13737352 GCF_000327345.1 Myotis davidii | reverse complement strand
CAGGAATTTTCATTAGAGGTTGGAAAATAGCAGCAGAGAGTGAGAACATCAACCTCACCTGTGGTCCCCAAGGTCCCAATTTGAGATGACAGAATAAGAAGCATGGTCCCCAAAGGGGGGATGTGGTCAGTTAAAAGTAGACGCTCTGGAGAGTATTTATTTCAGGTTGAGGTTTGGGGGATTTTTTGTTAGGTATGTTACTTCAGAGCCTTTGCAAACACTAGAAGGTTAGCATAACCAACAATAATTAATTTTCTTACAAAATTTCTTTCCCCTCCCTCCAATACATAACGATTAAATTCTAAAAGAAGATATAGTCAATTTAAATCCTACATAATAAAAGGCTAATATGCAAATTGACGGAATGACCAGTTGCTATGATGCACATGGATCACCAGGTGGCAGACGCTCAATGCAGGTGCTGCCCCCTGGTGGTCAGTGCACTCCCACAGGGGGAGCGCTGCTCAGCCAGAAGCTGGGCTTTCAGCTGGTGAGTGTAGCAGTGGTGGCAGGAACCATTCCCGCCTCCACAGCAATGCTAAGGATGTCCAACTGCCAGGGAGCAAGCCTAAGCCATCAGTCAGACATCCCCCGAGGGCTCCCAGACTCTAAGAGGGTGCAGGCCGGGCCTTCCCCCACACCACCCTGAGTGCACAAATTTCGTGTACCGGGCCTCTAGTGTATATATAAAAAACTGCCTAAATTTAGTTTTGGTCAATTAAAATTGGGATTTTAAATAAACCCTATATCTTTTTAGACTATTATTAGGAAGCAAGTAGTTTCTGGTTTGGAAATTAATGATTTCACTCTTATTAAATGTTAAAAATCACCATAATTACATTTCCTCTGAACATTATGTATTGTCTATCACATTGTGCAGCCAGGGGACTTCATGGAAGAGCTACTCTAACAAAGAGAACCACTCTTTAATGTGAGTGGGGATTTCAGTGCACAGGATGACAATGTGCATGGTGGACTGTCTTGTAAAAATGTAACTCTTCCAAAGTTGCACTTCACCCCAAATGCAGTGGGTATTCTACGCGGATAGACTTCGCTAAGTGTTCAGTAGCTCTCAACAACCACACCCAGTAGCCAGAACCTCCAGAGATCTTTCCCACTCACCAGGCAGGAGTATTCAAAGTCAAGTGCCCACACCCAAACAAGCACACTCTGTGTTATTGTTACTTTGTATCTATTGTATTCATTTTTATTCCTTGGAACGTACTCAGGTGTATTTTGGGAAGAAAAGAGAATCTTATCTTCTCATCAGTATATTGATGAAGAAGTGAGAGATACTAAAATGCTAGACAGTTTTAATTAGAGGCATTTTAATGACATGGAGAGGGCAGAGTTTATAAAATGAGATACTAGTTAAACCGGGAATGGGCCAGGGATTTCTGATTCTCAATTTGCCAGTTAGCTTTGGGCCTAAACATATCATATAGTGTCATTTTCATTTACATTTTAAATGCCCAGAAGTGCTTTATTCATAGACACCTATGTTGCCAAATATCTTTTTAGAATGTGGCTCCAATTTTTTCCCCTCTCTTCAATACATAACAAGCATGTGTGCTATAAATGGCCCAGAAAGAAATGGGCACCTATCCTTACAAGATTAGCTCGAAAAAGACAGCCATCACAGCCCGTGATAAAAATGTCTATTCCTAATTGGCTATGATAGGGAGTAGAGATAGGGTTTTTGAGACCTGAAAGTCACACAGACATTGGAAAAATAAAGAGAGTAGTAATTTTCCAGTGTCCCTGCTTACAGCCATCCGTGCTTCCCAGGTCTATTCCCCTCATGCATTCTAATGCAAAATAGCCTCTTCTCTTGTTCATTTTTTAAGACAGCTGTGGTCTTTTTTTTTTTTTTTGAAGTTTTCAAAGCAATTTATATTTTATTAGTCATAACAGCAACAGTGTCCATTTTTTTTTTTTTTAGGGCGGGGAATAAAATGGACACATATGTAATACCCTTTGTAATAAAAAAAAAAATTTGAAAAAAAAAAAAAAAAAAGAAGACAGCTGTGGCCTTAATTGAGCCTAACAGATAATGGAAGCTGCTCCCCTCACCAACTTCTTTGTGGGATTTGAGGAGGATGGGAGGGAAACATCTTCATTGTTGGGAATCTGTATGAGCTAATTCTCCAAATGTACTTATGTTATTTATATTGTTTAAAAATTGGAGGTGGAAAATATCTATGTCTATATGTGTCTGCATGCATGGTGTATTCTGTTTCTCTTGGAAGTTAAGCTTTGGATATTTGCTTTTCCTTATAGTCTTTTAATAGATTTATCCCCCATGATGTACGCAGTGATGCAAGTAGAAATTTTAAAGAAATCTTTATTTCCCTAGTGCTTACCTTCTCCACACTGAAGGAGGCACAAATGATAGAAGAGGTGGGTTTGTTCTTTTCTTATCACCAACCAATGCCCCTCTATCCCTCCCCTCCAAAATCGTTGCATGGTGCTTTAAGCAAATTAAACTCTTTCAAATTATTATTTTTTTAATCTAAAATCTCTATTGCTTTACTTAAATATAATTACAGGATCTTTCAGACTTCTAAAATCTAGGTTTTGTGGGCCATGAAACCTATATGTTCTTTTGAATGCTTGTTAAGGAAAACAACTGTTAAATGCTGACAGCTCAAAATTCAGAGTACAGAAAAATAGCAAAATATTTTTGTTAATTAAATGCCTAAAACACTTACATAAAGTCTTTTTTTTCCTATTTATTTTGACTGCATGGTTTTTATTGCCTCTTTATTTGACAAGTGTGTAATATTATTTTTTATTGGGAGAAAAAAAAGACAATTCTATTGTTTCTCCTCTTCCTGTCCTCCTCCTCCTTTTTATTATTATTGTTATTATTAGTATTTAGTATTAGCAGTCGTATTATAGTTAGGTATATTAACCTAAAAACAAAAAACTGAAGACAGTTTATTTATAATGAAAGAATTGCAATTTTGGAAGCACAGATTCAGGCAGAAATTCAAATAGTGTGCTGATAACAGGGTAAAGGAAAGGGGGTTTTATGAGAAAAGGCAAGGAATAGTTACATTAACAGGAGAAAGAATTTCTGTAGGTGCTAAGCTGAGCTACTCTTGGCTACACATGCTCACTATTCTAACTTCAGAAA
>NW_006383011.1:13719086-13734174 GCF_000327345.1 Myotis davidii | reverse complement strand
AAGAGTGTCCATAGTCATCAGTCCTGTGGGCAGGACGTCTGCTTTCCTGCTGGATTTACAAACAATTTGTAAAACAATATTGGTTTTAGTCCAGTTTAAAAGTTTGGAAAACAGGGCATACGAGGAAGTTCCTCTAGAAAGGCTGTACCTATGTCAACTTTCAGTCGTGGTACATAAAATGTGTGACTTAAAAAACAACTGTACCTACTTTTCCAGCACTGCTACAAATTTGTGTCCTACAATTTCAGAAATTTTAAAAAATTCATATTGTATGTTGCTCATCAAAAAAAGGAAAATGTGTGGGATTTTTAACTACAATGCAGCTGGTTCTGGAGTTGACTCCCTCCATGAAGTATAACACTGGGAGAAATATAAAAGGCAGCAGCTTTCAGGCACTGACAATAAGCAGTACTGCAAGCCCTTGGATCTCTGGCAGGGAATACATAGAATATCAAAGATGTTTAATTAGCCTACAGATAACAGGAAGAGAAAGGGGGGAAACTATAAATAAATGAAAACATGGGGGCAGATAGAAAAATAATAGCAAATTGGTATGTCTGTAATAAACTAAACACTCCAATTAAAGTGAGAGATTAACAGACTGGATAAAATAGCAAGGCCCAAACATATAAAAGTGAAACCCTTTAAATATAAAGACACAGATTGTTTGAAAGAAAGAATTTTAGAAATGGCATGCCATGGTAAGGGTATAAGAAACGAACGTTTCACATGAAGATGATCATTTAATAATGATAAAGGAAACAATCAATGGAAAGACATAATAATTCTAAAGTTGCATATAACTCAAAGCAGAGATTCAAGACTTATAGAGCAAAAATTTGACATAGCTAAAGGAAGAAGATAGATAAATCTGTAATCATAGTTACCTATTTTAGTATTTTATTCTCCATACTTATTAGACACAGTTGGCAAAAGAATACACAAGAATATAAAGGCTCTAAATAACACAGCCAACCCAATAGGTCTAGTTTATATTTAGAGAATACTAAGTCCAACAACTTAAGAGAACAGTGTTTGTTTATTTGTTCATTTGTTTTGTTTTTTTAATAAAGCCTCAATATACAGGGTAGGGCAAAAGTAGGTTTATAGTTGTGAGTACACAAAGCATATTTTATTCTTGTATTATTATGTATTAATTATTTTCATATGAACAACTATAAACCTACTTTTGCCCTACCCTGTATTGGAAAATTACAGTCAAAATCCAGTGGGGAAAAAGGCAACTAACAATGGTCTTGTTTTCTGGGAGACAGTGGAGAGTGATGGAGCCTATGTCAGATTGGAGAGCACCCATGTCAGGAGAGCAGCACCTCCTGACCTAGTGGTAGTTGTTGGGTTATGGAAATGGGTTCCATACCTCAGGGTTTCTGAATTAGAAAACGAGCTAGAAATTTGGATTTGCATGTAAAATCTTTTCATTGTTAATTTTTGAGATGTTCATTTCATTTTTATAACCACAATGATGGGAAAATAGAGTGTCAAGAGCTGAGGGTCATATTCCAGGGTATATGTCTCTCTTTGTGTGGCACTTACTGTGTTAGACTAGTGTCCTGATATGGACACTGGTACAGACGTTAAGACATGGTAGTGCTGTGAGCAAAATACTCCTTGAGGGATGGGATTGAGTTTGGCTTTGAAGATCTAAACCCATACTTTTTCACATTGATTCAGTACTTTCTGTGTGTCAGGCAGTAAATTTAGGAACTACTTACAACTTAGACATGGGGATTTTTGAGTTTTTGAAAAGTTGAATAGCATACACATAGAGGAGCTGGCTTTCAAGCTCATGTTTGCATGATTCCAGAGCTCAAACTCTCAAGCACAAAATGATATTTCTCCCCAGTATAGAGTAGATGTGGAACAAGAAGAGTTCAACACCTTTGTATCATCTCCTCCCACTTGCCGCCAGAGAACGGCCAAGCTCGTGTCGACCACTTCCGGACCTAGACAATCAGCACGTTGACTCATTACATAGAGAACATCCCCTGGAAATGTCACTGTTAAGGACTTATCACTTTCTCTGCAAGCAAAGCTTATATTCTCCGCTGACCTTTGTAAGCATAATAATTTCAAGACATGGAACTAATAATCTACTTAAGCACCTGTGAGTTCCATAAAGTGAGATGCGTTATTCGTTCCCACACATGATTAAAATCAGCATGAAAATTCAGGCTCAGGAGGTATGGTTCAACATAGACATAGAGAAAAAAAAAAGTACAGGGACACATTGAGGAATGCTGCGTATGCTTCCCAGTCTGCCTGGTTAGCAGGGTTACTAAGGCAAGCTCTTGCCCAAGCCACCAGTAAGAGGGGCTTCCATTCCCATTACCTCCTGGGGTATCAGCTACCTCAGCAGCATCCCTATGTGGTTCAGGAATGAAACCCAAAGAAATAGAATACTGTACCGGATAAGAATGGGTCCTTGCTCCCAGACAGCCAGAGCACTTTAAGCAGGTAAATTGAGTTGAGTTGGTCCTATTAGTACAACATGAAGGGGAACAATCCTTAGAAGCCTGTAGATGATAAGCCAACTTCAGTTGATGAGGACTCCTGGGGTCCCAAGCTACACTATGCATACCTTTCCTTACTTACTCTCACTTCCCTTGTCTTCTATCACTTTTCTCCCATCACTTGAAAAAAAAGTCACTAAGGGGAAAAACACTGAGTGTGTTTGTTAAAGGCAAACTTAGAATATTTTAAAAATAATAGTATGTCCTCCGTGGATATGCCCTCAGAACATTCACAGCTAGTGGGTGAGACACACTAGTCTAACATAGTAAGTACCGCACAAAGAGAGACATATACCCAATGCTTTGAGATCACAGAGGAGTATATGGCTGATTTTTGCCTGAAGCAAGTTTGGAGTGGGAGTAAAGAAAGACTCATACATTTAAATGGATGGATAGGGCCACACAGCTGAGCCCTGCACAATGCCAAGAGCGCTGTTCTTCAGCCCCACGCACCACCCAGTTTTGCAGTGCAACCTTGTCCACAATCTCTGCCCAAATTAGAATTGTTTCAATGGTGGGACTTCTCCATTCCCTGCAGATTATAGCATGTTTTGACCTCCCCTCCTATGAGGTACTTTCACTTGGACCAGCCTCACCCTTGATTATTGGCAGGTGTATTCCCAGAACAGTCCCAGACATCCTGCATTCAGCAAAGGATGAAAGCATGACATGGAGATGTGTCCCCTTGACCCTTTGCCACTCTATGACTCACCTGAATCCTGGCTCCCTGGTGGCCTTCCCTGCACATCTTTGCCCTGCTGCCCCCGACATCCTGGCCCCTCAATTACGTTCCTCACTTGCAACCCAGATCCTGGTCTCACCTCTTTCTAGTATTTATCCCTTTCCATTCGAATTTGCCTGAGGGCTTCACCTGACTTTTCTGCTTTTATATGCTTTGGTGTATAAAAAAGTATATACTTTTTCTACACTTTATATACATGATAGGTATTATGGGTGTTTATTTCTCAAGTCTTTTCTTTGGCTCTCCTTGTGTTTTATAGACAAGGATCTGGGTTTCACAGTCAGACTGCACTGGGTTTGAATCACATTTAGTAACTGTGTCTGTGGGCCAGTTACACTCTGCGTCTTTCTTACCTCCCTTGCACATGAAATGGTGAAATGGTGATGATGGTCATACCTGCACTGCTTAAGTCTTAGAGCTGTTTTGAGTGGTTAGTGAAACATTACCCATTAGCTATTTAGCACAGTAACTAAAACATAGTAAATTTTAAATAAGTGTGACTTATTCTACTGTCCAATCACGTGTAATAGAAGGTTAATAGGCAAAATCAATGGGGAAAATAGCCAGAAAAGCCAAAATTAGAACATGCACAACATGTTCTTCGGAGTTGAAGTATACATATAAATCAAACTGACTCCATATGTTATGCTCAGTGCCATCTTCTCTAAGATGGAGAGGTGTGGTATTCTGAGGGGACTAAGAGGAACCCCCTTGCATAGTAGCTTTGATTCCTGTTCATTTAAAGGATGGAAGGCTCAAGCCTCAGTCATGCCAGCTGGCTGTGCAGGAAGCAGACCCTGCGTATGCGAGATCTGCCATCTCTGGATGCACAAATATAAAACACAACTACATAATGCAGTGTGGAAATTAAGTATGATACGCTATGTCAGTTCTAGGCACATTAACGGAGATTGAAAATAGTTTCACACTTAGACATTTTCAATGGATGATAAATAGGGTTAATGGGTTGTGACTGAAATACTCCTGCCCTCTTAAATCTTCCAGGAAGCTTTTAAAACTGATAAATACATATTCTTCATGATGGTTTGCAAGAAGCTGCTCTAATTCAATTTTGAGCTGCTTAGGACTGTGCAAAAATGCTAAAGCCTGCTTGCAGAAACATCCAAGTCCCGGCACTTAAAAAAACCCATCATCAACAAACAGTGAAAATGATTCTTTAAATCATTCAGCTTCCCAGAGTCTTTTGAAGTCCGGCACATTAGAGTTGGCCTGGTGTTAATCTTCTTTTGAGAATAAAATCCAAGGTCAGTATTTCATTTTGCATGTTTATTTCAGGGAGCTGTGCAATGCTCAGGGCGATTCTTTGAATTGATTTGTGTGTCTCCAGATATGGGAAGTGGGAGAGGGAATTTAGAGACATGGATATTGTCATCCAGTCAGATGTGATGTCCCCCACTTTGCCACACTTAGCCTTGAGGGAACCAAGCTCACTTGAGCCCAAGGGACACATGACAGAACAGCTGGGACTGTGACATTGTGTAGAGTTGGCCAGTCCTAACATCACTCCAAAGGTTTGGCAGATGCATCCCACAGAGAGCTGGGTGATTCAGTGGCTACACCTGGTGCTCAGTAGGCACCTGCTGTGCCGCCCTCTAGTGATGATGGCGAGGAGAGGTGGCAAGAGCCCCGTGGCTGTGACATCTCAGAGGGACAGACCAAACACCAGGAGCAAAGTTATCTGAGAAATCTCAGGCAGCAGCCATTTTCTCTGGACCTGGTGAACCCAGGGCTCTGAGTCTGTTAGGAAAGAATGGGAAACACAGGAGATGTCCGACATGAGGACAATTCAAGCTGGGACCAGAGAGGTGGGTCTTCTCCAGTTTCTAAAGTGAATCAAGGGGGAAAGAGAACAGAATTCTCCTCTTTTAACCCCAGTCCTCAGACTAGGAGAAGTGTTCCATAGCCGTGGTCCAGGGAAGAGCTTGACTTTGGGTAGGAAATCTAAGATCAAGCCACTTTCCAGCTAGATGTTTTTTTCCTGTCTTGAGATTTTAGTTATTTCTTTTGAAAAAAGGTGATAGTCAAATCTGCCTCAAAGGGTTATTTTCAATATTAAATGAGATAGAAATATTTTAAAAATGAAGAGTCCTACCTAAGTGTTAACTGTCTCCACTTAGCATGACCATGACCTTCTCAGGAAGGGATCTGACAAGACGGAGTTTCTTTTTCCTTAGAAGGATCTCAAGTGCTGAGACCTTAAACTAGCTTGACTCCTGCTTCCTCGTGGATGGACTGGGGAAGCAAGTCCACCTAGCACACATTTACATCTTCCTTTGATATAGCCTCCATAGCATTGACATAGGGAGTTAAATGAAATAATCCTTAGATGAGTTAGTAAAAGTGACGGTTAATCAAACTTTGGTTTCTTTTAGTTTTTACTCCTAAGTGTTTTATAAGAACAGACTCCTGGGGAAAGGGAAGGAGCATTATAAATCAGTGGTTCTCACTGTTTTCATGTATCTATTTTTTTTAAAGAGACCTTTAATATCTTGACCAACTTGGGTAACTGACAAAGAGTTGCTAATGCTTTATTAGATCCAGAAAGGACACTAATACATAACAAAATGAAACCATCATCTGCTCTATTCCCATTTCATAAAGGAAAAACTATTTAAACACTCTTCCTTTCAAAGTCGGAAAGACGTAATCACAGACTTTTAGTGTGTGTGTGTGTGTGTTTTAAATAGCATTAAGGAAAACATACTTAAAATTCTTTTTTGTCCTAATAAAGTCAAAACATTATCAAGACACCTGCAATTACAAACCATTTTTATGGATGTCATTAGGAATATTAATCTTCTGAGACCTCTCCCCAACCCATTTACTTGTTGCCTTCTTCTCTCCTATATCTAAGTAGCTATTCCATCTTCAGAAGACATAGGGACAGATGAGACTGTAAAATTCACATTCCCAGAAGCCTGTTATGGCATTTCCTGGAATACTTGATTTTTCATTGCACGGGGCATTTGAAAGCCACACATTTTCCTTTGTATGTCTTTCATTACAGACATAGAAAGCAGACCACTCAGGATAATGGAATAAAGTATCACATTAGGATCTGTAAGCATATGTGCATTTATTCATAACAATGCTGAAAAGAATTTAAGGCATTTAAATCAATTGCACATGTATTCACCATGTAATTTAATTAGCAGTTATGGAAGCAACATTAGAGCTCCTATTACACTGTTTCTATTACAAATAATTATTAAAAAATAGTTGTAGCATTAGGGATAGTGGTCTCTTCTTGATTACAGGAGAGCAATTTGTTTAAAAGCTTCACTGACGTCATGTGTGCAATAGCTACTTGTCATCTCAGCAAAATGCAAGAGATAGATTTTCACCAAAAGAAATAATGCTTGCCATTGTAGCATTTCACATTATTTAAATATAAATAATGAATCCAGTAGAGTTAGGTAATCACTATCTACTTAAATTGTCTGATTTTAAAATCCAACAGAAATTTCCAGAAAAAGGAGGGGAATAGTGACCTCAGTGTTTGTACTCATAACAATAACAGCTACCTCCATTTATTGAATGCCTACTAGTTGCTCAGAGGAGAGAACTAGATTTAAGATACATAATGCCTCCAATTCTTACAAATAACTCTCTTACAAATAATCTCCATTTCACTCATGAGGAAACCGAAACTCAGCCAGTCCTTATGTAAATTGTATAGGGTCAAGTTAGAGGCATCGGAAGGTAAAGCTGTATCAGAATGCCATATTGTTTCCAGTGCAGCACACAGCTTTCACTGAGGCATAATGCTTTAGTGCAAACAATAGGTGAAATTCAACTCCGAAATACCTTAGCATTTCCTTTTAGGAAGAGACAAAGGAGTCTGAAAATATGCTGCTGTGTGCAGATGACCCAGAAACAGTTAAGCGAATTCAACTCACTCAATTGTTTCCAACTCTCATGGCAAATATTGTTGATTACCTCAGTCAGAGAAAACAAAAATGGATTTCTTCCTAAATGTTTTCAAAAGAAGAACAAAACACTTTTTCCTTCTTTCACAGAGACCAGGGCGTATCCCAAAGACCTTCTGAGACTCTATTTAATAAAAGCCTAATGACCTTTATGGAGGAACAACCCAAACAACCGGTCGTTATGAAGCACACTGACCATGGGGGGCAGATGCTCAGCACAGGAGCTGCCCCTTGGTGGTCAGTGCACTCCCATAGGGAAAGCGCCGCTCAGCCAGAAGCCAGGTTCACAGCTGGCGAGTGCAGCAGCGGTGGCAGGAGCCTCTGCTGCCTCCACGGCAGTGCTAAGGAGCAGCGAGCTGAGCAGTAAGGAACAGCAAGCAGGCAGGAAGTAAGGAGCGAGGGGTCCTGGACTGCGAGAGGATGCAGGCCAGGCTGAAAGACTTCCCCTCCAGTGCACAAATTTTGTGCACCAGTCCTCTAGTTTAAAATATAATATCGCAGGGAAAACTCATTAATCAAGAAAAGTTCTGAGCTTGAGATAGTCAGTATAGTACATTGATTACTTCCTTTTTTCTCCTTTCAAATATTTGTGATTACATCTCCAAAACATTGCAGGGCTCACCAGTGTCTCAATCCATTTCTTCTGAGAGAGAACCAATTCATTGGGTTAACGCAACTGGCAAGTTTTGCAAAATGCTACTTTAAGCCCTTTAAAAATGGACAGTTTTAAGTTTAAAAAAATCAATAGAAATTGCTAATTAATAGAAAATATCATCTCACAATCAATCATAAGAGTGATAGCGACACTCAGAGCTTGCTTCTTTCTATGACTGAACCATTCTTTATGTTGTTGAAAAGTGTATTTCATTGTGGCTATATTTTCTCCAGAAATAGGATTTTACCTGAGTACTATTCCTAAGACTCTATCATTGTAAGAATAAAATATCAGAATAGATCAGTGATTTTTTTCCAACTGGTAAAAACGAAATAAAAGCATCTTGGAATGTTTTTTGTTCCTCTCAAGAAAATTACAATGCACATTAACCTTATAAAGGCTCTGAGAAGCTCTGAGATAGAGAAATCTGTTTAAATTTCTTTTAACTGAGCAGTTAGTTTGAGAGTGTTGTTTACCAATATCTCTTTTTTTTTAAATATATTTTATTGACTTTTTACAGAGAGGAAGGGAGAGAGATAGAGAGCTAGAAACATCGATCAGCTGCCTCCCACACATCTCCCACTGGGGATGTGCCCGCAACCCAGGTACATGCCCTCGACCAGAATCGAACCTGGGACCTCTCAGTCTTCAGGCCGATGCTCTATTCACTGAGCCAAACCAGTTTCGGCTACCAGTACCTCTTATACATCCTGCAGAACAATCGTAGGGGACTCAGATGTGCTATCCAGATACATCTTCAAGAAAGGACTTCTTGTCTTATTAGCTCCTTTAGCATTTGCCTTAGCCACAGAGAACCTTGTCCAATGGTATACCCTTTCCAGTGGTCAGTAGGGAGGTGGGACCACATCCAGTGGTTTATTGAGGCAGGAGTATAAAGGCCTAGCCATTTTGGCCAATTGTAAGATAGCTTTGACTAGCTGTCGAGCTTGTATGGGGTTGAATGAGGTTTTGTTGGACCTGAATAGCAGTTTCACTTTCTCTCTATTTAATTCTGCATCCTCTCCTTTTCTCCTATGGGCTTAACCCCCCAACATATGTGTGGAAATAAAGCTTTTAGGAGGTAATTAAGATTAAATAAGGTCCTAAGAGGGTCCAATAGGATTAATGAAAGAAGAAGAGGAAAAAGGAGAGGATGAAGAGGAAGGAGAAGAGAAAGAAGAGGGTGGTGGCAGAGGCAGAGGAGAGGTCTCTCTCTCCCTGTCCATGTTCATGTGCCAAGGAAAGGCCATGTGAATAGTGAGAAAGCAGCCATCTGCAAGAGAGGGAGACAGTTCTCACCAGAAACCAAATCTGCCTGCACCTTGATCTTGAACTTCTGAGCCTCCAGAACTGTGAGAAAATAAATTTATGTTGTGTAAGCCACCCAGTCTATGGTACCTCGTTATAGCAGCCGGAGCTGATTCAGACAGAAATTATCCTAAAAGGAGAGGCGGCCTCTTCCCTGTCAGATTTTATATTCTGCCAGAAACAGAAAACACTGGCAAGACCCATGTCAAGAAGGGAAATGTTCCAAGTGCAAGTGTTGTGTATAAGTAGGAGAGGAGGGAGATAAAACACACACACATATCCCACTTTATTTTAGTTTGATATAACAAGTTTGCTTGATTAGAAGACATTTATAATTTTATAATCCAGCAAGAACAAAATCAACATGTTGGGTGAGAGACATAAAGGAAGGAAAATATTCTCTGAGCCGGAGCGAAGACCCTCCAGAGTTTGGAGGGTGGGGGTGGTGAAGGGTGAAAACTGGTGATACAATCTTTTTATTTAAATAAGACAGAGCAAGTAAAATGAACAGAAGCCACTGCACCTAAATGCAGAGCTTCATTTACATAGAAACAGGAACAATTTCGTGTTCAAGAAATGTCAGTTTTCTATAAATACGGAGGTTCAGTCATTACCACCAGAATTATTCATTATACTATGATTTAAAACAAGATAAATATACTGGGCTAACGACTCCAATCCCCAAAGAGGCCTTTCATGTATTTTTCAAAACTGGCTTTGTCCGTGCAAAAATAGAAGTTTGCGAGTATGTGATAAGGTCAGAAAATGAAAAAGAAATGAACTCATTTCTTTCCTAATTCTAGTGAGCAAAGACTAGCTATTGCAAGCATTTGGGACATTTAATTGACTTGCATAAATTCTCATTTCCTTAATTATTTTAAATTTAAAATTTTGTAATGGACGACTCAGCATGTGAATTCTCATTTCAGTTGTTCCAGTCCTCCCCTATGAGACACTTCTCTTTTCTTTCTGTTCTTTCTCTACCAGCATTTTGCCCATTATTCAAATCCAGCCTGAGACTCTAACCTCTTTTAAGTATTTCCTTATGACTTGGTTTTAGAATTTCCTGAGGACAGTGTGTGTGTGTGTGTAGAGACCAGCTAGCACAATTTCTTTAAATATAGTTCTTTAAAATATAGCTCTGATGGATTGTTGCAGGAACCCATTTTTTCTCGTTTTCTTTTGCTTGTTTTGTTGTATGTGTTCACTTTGAGCTTGATATTTCTGTCTGTGATTATCTTCATGATACTTTTTACCTGCTCATGCTTTATGCTGTTGTTTACCCAGTTTCATCAGGCCCAATCCATCTGCTTTTTACATTTCAGGATTCTCTTACAATATCCTAGATTTTCTTTTCTTTTTTTAAATCTGTTATGGACCCAATCTTTTCTTGTTGTTCAATTGAATTTGTTAAATATAATTCTAATTGTTAAGCATTCATAAAAAATTTAAATCACATTTGAAAATAAAGCTCTGCAACCATATCACATCACACTTATTTAAGAACATATAGTTGTTTTCCATTTTAGTCTTTCATAATTAACTCTTGTTGAATTGAACTAATATACCATAATTTATTTTTACATATATATAATTTATTTTGGTAAATAAAATCTCGAGAAAGGCATAAAGATTTCATATCAAAAGCTAGCTCAAATTCTACTTTTAATCTTAGATTTAACTATGTCAACTTTTTTTGACTCATCCTTTATCTTGATTTAATATTATAATGTATATCCTAATGATTTATTTTCTTTACTTTATTGAATAGAAAAATATAAATGAGAAAATAATACTTTCTAGCCACTAGAAAGTTAATATTAGGGTATATTAAAAAAAAATAGCAACAGGGAGGCAACTTTTGAACCCTATTTTAATGCAGAATTAGATTTTGGCCATAGTTTAAAGCTACATGGAGCCTCGGGTTATTCATTACTGGATTAAAATGTTTCCACTCCTAGGGCCATTTGCGTTTTAATAGAGAACTCTTTATAGCACAAAAGCCTTCCAGACCAAAACAAATTAATCTCTGAAAGTAAAATTTGAGATATTATGAGAGTTCTTGGGGCAAAGAAGAAGGGACTTTTAAAATGGCAGTCCTTCCCACCACAAATTACATATATCTATCATAAGGCAAGCTTTAATATGGAAAACAGGAATCATTTAACCTCATTATTTCCCATAGGAAGTAACATTTATTTAAACAGTCAAAAACATCAAAAGATTGTCAAAACGTACAAAATCATTTACATATTTTGGAAAAATATAACATGGTTCTTTATTTTGATATTACATCTCTGTATGAAATGTCATTTTGAACTAATTATCTAGACCAAGTAATCTTTCTCCTAATCCTTACTAAACAATTTATTAAGATTTGTGTGAAGTATACAATAGTAAATGACATCCATGCATGGGTATGGATATAGTGCCTTGTACAACATCAGATGTTTTGGGGGTAATTAATAATATTGATGATTGTGAATTTCCCTGCGTTGAGCTAGCTGTCAAAATTTCATATACCCATACAAGAGACTGAGAAGATGATTCAAAAATGTATAAAGAAAATAGACCTTCCCATGAGACATAGTGGGTGAAATAAATGACATAGCTGGGTAATTATAGGCCCTAGCTTATCCAATGTTTTTCTTTTCTTTTTTTACCACTTCATGTATAAGAATAATGAATCTTGACTTCTTTTTCTTCCTTTTTTTTTTTTTTTTTGTAAATCCTACCCCTGAAACTACAGTTAGTTATGTGTAGAAGTTAGCAGGTAAATAGAAATGGTGAACACTCTCAAATCCTAGGACTGCTTGAGTTATAGAAAGTGAGCTCTTTCTTCCCTATTTTATTTAATAAATAAAATAAGAGAAAAAGTTGGTATAAAAAAAAACAGCAAGGAAAGAGGGAAATAAGAGTTTTATGTCCAGCCTGTAGAAACCTAAAATGAATTTTGACCACCCCCAACACAACTAGAACAATTGCTTACTAGTGGTAATATAGATATGCTGTTTTGCAAACCAGGTTACATTTCCCTTTTATTTAGGCAGCATACTAGTACTTATCTTTACTTAAAAGTGACAGTGGCAACAGGAGAGAGAGGTGTTTAGTTCTCATTGTATAGCAAATATCTACTGGATAATTTTATATCCTATCTATTAGGAGAAAAAGAACATGTGAAAAGTCATGTATCCTCAAGCATTTATAAAGACAAATATTCTGCTCATTTTAGCAATCTGCTTTCTGAATTCTCTAACTCTTGATCATGCCACTTTTCTATATACATTGGCAGGAGCAATAAGTGATTTCACTCCGAGTAGCCATTTTCTTAGAAAAGTATCCTTTCTATGAATGAATGACATATCTTTGACAGTCGAAACAACCAAATACAAGGTTTTAGGACTGTTGTTCCTTTTAGCTTAGAAGAGTTGATGTATACCTATCTTTTTTTTTTTTTTTTACCTACAAGTAACATGATCTCAGACTCCACTAGAAATAACAGATGTCACAGACAAGAAGAAATTGTAAGTCATGCGTCACAGAAAGAGCAGGTGCATCCTCAAGGAGGAAAAAAAAATCTTGTTTTCCTGCAGTTATCTATTTTAATGAAAATAAATGAAGGAGAAAAACTCACAACACCGTAACAACATCAGTATCTTCTCTCTTTCCCCTCCCAAACAGTTTTCCCTAAAATTGAAGCAGCTATTTAACCTCCTAAATTCTTGAATAATCAACTAAGTAAGCCCTCAGCAAGATAAGTACTGAAATCTGAAAAGAATCTTACTGATTGGATTTCAAAAGAAGCCATTCAACCTCACAAGAGTAACTCTTTAAAATTGAGAACTGAACAGTAGGTACATTTCAAGAAGATGGTGGAACAGAGAAAGGAAGCTTAAGAAATGCAAGGAGAATCTTAGGTAATAGATGTGAGAAAGCAGTCTAAATACAGTGGCTTCAACTGTACTTTATGCTAGAACTCAAGAGATCAGATGAGAAGATATTTAGAACATTATAGTCCAAAATAAGAAATTAAGATACTTGGATCAGAGAAGGGGCTAAAGTATTTCATAATTGCACTCTTGTTCCATTCATATAAAAAAGAACAAAGGGAAGATCGCAATGGTTTGTAGAAAAGTGTAAAAACAGCAGAAGCTTTGGAAACCAAATGACTGGCTGACGCTATGAGAAATTCAACAGTGTGAATGCCCCCGTGAATATAACCTGTCTGGGAGTGAGGTGAGCGGTGAAGTGCTGAGGATCGTGCTCTGTACATTTTAAATGGTCTCACCTTTGTTCATTTATTCTCCACCAGGAACACTTTCCCTCTCTCTATTATACATATTTATATTCTACCAATTCCTAATTCTCCTTTAAATACTCTCCTGTTTTCTCAGCCAATGGTGCCGAAAGCAAACAGAGGGTCAGTTAACAGGAATTCACTTCTCGCTTATTGATTATTGCAGATAGATGTTTTAAAGAAGCAAACAAGGTGTAATTTACCTGACCTGAAGACTAGCATAATTTTTTTTTAATGTAACCATGCAAGTAGTTAGGAGACACCAGTGGGAAAAAAATGGTGTCTTTGAGCTTTGATGGGTAGGAGACAAACATATGGGAAGAAGAATGACAAGAGGGTGAAGCAAGTAAGCAGAAGGAGCAAGACCAAAGGCACAGCCCAGCCAGTGTGGCTCAGTGCTTGAGCATTGGCCCATGAACCAAGAGGTCACCGGATTGATTCCTGCTCAGGGCACATGCCCGGGTCTCTGGCTCAATCCCCAGTTGGCGGCATGCAGAAGGCAGCTAATCAATCTTTCTATCTCTAGACCTTCCTTCTTCTCTCTCTAAAAATTAATCAGTCATATTTAAAAAATAAAAAAGACCAAAGGCACAATTACAGGAGAATGAGGTGTTCTTAGGAGGAAAATTAGATTGTAGTTAAAGAATGTAAACCATATCATGATCTTCCTGTGTGTATGATTTTCCAATGGTTTCTCATTAGAACAGGGATAACATGTGAATTACTTCCAAGGCCTTGCATGATTTAGTTGCCAACTACTATTCAGATAGTCACCTCCTATGCTTTCTTCCTCTTTTATTTCTGTCCAGCCATTGACCTTCTTTTATTTCCTGGATCACTCTTAAGTTGTTTCCTCTTTAAACCTCTATTAGCTTTTTCCTCCAATTAGAATGCTCTTTCTTCTCCCTATGTTTGCACTTGATAGCATTCAAGCCTTAGTGTTACCTCCTACAGAAGCCTTTTTTTTTTTACCTCTTCCTCCAGATTATCTTTATCACATTAATTTTGCTTTCTTCTAAGCTGTTATTACTGCTAAAAGTTACTAATGTCAACTTGTTTAGTGTCTTCCCAACTCCAATGCTGTATTTCTGACACAGCATGGTTTCTAGCTTGGTGCTACCCAAAGTAGCTGGTCTGTGAATTGTTTAACAGCTGGCTAGCATGTGAATTGGCACAGTGCTTCATTCATTAAGGAAGTTTTTCTACTAAAAATGTCAGACAAACTAAATAGTATGCCTAGTGACATGGTTGATTATATTCTAACCTAGCTTCTTATCTGCTCATTGATCTCTAACAATTTATGGACTATTGTGGTCTGCAGACTATACTTTCAGTAGCACTGGTATAGCTTCTAAGAGAGCCTGGAAGGTTTCATTCCAGCAGAAACTAGAAGATAACAAAATGTGAATGGTTTACTAAAGTACTTGTTTTGGTGGATCATTCATAATTATTTTGCAAGTATAATAATCGGTGATAATTTGTTAGTGTGAAAGAAGTGCTTGTACCCAGCTTGAGAAAAGTAGGGTAATGTCCCCAGAAAAGTTTAGGTAACTCTATTAACAGCTTTTAAGACCAGGAAAAATGAAAGCCTGGGAGGAATTCATT
>NW_006383011.1:13715757-13718891 GCF_000327345.1 Myotis davidii | reverse complement strand
TTAACCGAGGCTTAAAGAGGTAGCAAGTGGCAGTGGCATTATTTGAACACAAGACGTCTTAAATGAGAGTTGATGCGCTTAACATCTATGCACATGGTCCTTCCTTATATAAAAAGCTCAACTGCATACAAATGTCAAATCGCTATATTTAACACCTGAAACTAACATAATATTGTATACAAATTATACTTAATTTTTTTAAAAATCACAAAAATATAAGACAGAAAAGGGGTCCAGAAAAACCCTGTATTCCCAGATACCATTGGCCTGCTCATGAATGAAACACGAGATTGAATACAGGGTGATATATGGTACAAAACAGATTTTCATCAGATGACTATTAAAGCCTAAATGTCTAATTAGGGATCTTTTTCTTAGGATCTTCAAAACTACTCAGGTTATCAAAGTCTCATAATAAGAAGGAAGAGATAAAAATTTTTCAATCTTGAGTCCTACTGAATCAAAATCTCTGAGGTTGGGAATCTGTATTTTTTGAAAGCTCACAGGTGATTCTGATGAACCAATAAGTCTGGAAATTATCGCCTCAAGTTCATCCCTCATGAAGAAGTAGTTGAAAACCTGCTTAATGCCAATTTAGTGTTAGGGAAGTGGGAGAAAAATAAGGGAATATGAAAACATTAAATTGAAACAACACTTCCCACAATTATTCCCAGGTACTGCCTGTCAAAGAGAATTCTTTTAACACTGCTTTACTTCTTTCGTGGCTCTGAGGGACTTTGCAGCAAGATGACCCAATGAACTAAATAGAAGGATTACTGTACATTCTCCAGGTCTGATTTAGACCCTCGGAGGCATGAATGTCCCTGGGAAAATAACCTGAATGAACAGAATATCATTCTTTGGACAGACAGCTGGATGCCAGCTGGCAGCATCATCACATGCTGACCAGCACAATGTCACATTAAAGTGAACAGACGTGACTTCATGAGCAAGCTTTTCACATCAAAATCACATGTATTAGGGATATTATGTTCTAATGATGAGTTGATATTCTGCCTAACATTTTGGCATGTCACTGTGACTCTTGCACTTATAAAGCAGAATAATGGAACTGCACAGCAGCAATCTTTGGAATATGAAGCGATACTGGGAAAATCTCAGGAAGCAAGTAGGCATCAAGTAAAGGGTCAGCTTCATGTTCCTCTATATGCCAATTTGTGGCTTTTGAGCGCAGCTTGATTTCATGCCATCCAGTGTTCATTGGTCATGTATACCTCATGGAAATATACTTATGCCATGGCAATCATGATACTTTATATAATATCATCTAGTATTGTAATATCATATAAAATCTTCTAGTATTGTTTTCAAGTTAATTTAATCTAAAAGAGGTTAGGAGAAACAGCAAGAGTTTTTAAGAAAGTCAACATAATTTAACATGATTTTATTTCTTTATCTTTAGATCTGGATGCTATGCATGGTATATTACATCATTAATAACATTAAATTATGGGGATGCTGATAATAGCACACCATATTTAAGGAAATTAAATCCTATAAGGAAGTATTAGAAGAACAGTTCTCAATATCTATAGTTTCCACTGAGCTTGAGAATATTTACACAAAAATTCCTGCTACCTAACTCATAACTATAAAAGTAGAAATGAGAGGACACTGATGTCAGATGTTTGCCAAAGGCTGGCATATAATCATTGGGGGACTGTGAGGGTTGTTTATCGAAAACAAATATAGCTATTATCTATTTAATTTTTTTAATGGTAAGGGTTAGATAACTCTACTTGTCTTAGAACATTTCAAAATATTATTAGTTGCATATACATGCCAGAAGCAAGAAAATTTAACTATCAACAGTTGCTAAGAAAAGATAAAATTAGGACATATAACATAGGGAGAGTGATTTAGGATGTTTCCATTCAATAAATGTACACACTATCAAGTTGCATGATATTGAATGTACAAAATGTATGATTCATTTTATTTCGTAAGAGTTAAATTCAGATATTGATACTTGGTGCCAAAAAACGTTTGGATTCTTATCTGAGATTCATGTGTGCAGCCTGTGCTGCCTAAAACAGCAAAATGGTGCGGAAAAAACTCTAATCAATTTTTTTTGAATTTTTGACATATTTGCTTCCTCAGACAAGAAAGTAGAGTTGGGTACATATACCAAATGAGAAGAAAGATGAAGGAAAGTGATGGATAAACATTTATAAACTTGGCAAGTTTCTTCGGGGTTTGGTGCAAATGAAAGACAGAGTTTAAGGCCATCTCTCATTTCATCCAAATAAATCTCTTTAGTCTGGGTTATACATTTAGGGGGATATAATCTAAAAAATGTTTCAAATCACAACTTATTTCACTCAGATGGATTTAGTGTGGCTGGGAGGCTCTGTTCAGAAAATAGAGGTTTCCAGATCATGGCTGGTTTTATCAGAGGGTGAATCTTTGCTCAAAGAGAGGATCAGAGATGTGAAGAAAGGTCCTGGCCAGCAGTGATAGCGGTGGAAGGAAAAATGAAACCTAACACAGAAATGTGCTCTTCAGAGGATGCACCCACTTTGTCTTTTCCCCAGATGTGATCTGTTCTCATTGCTCTGATATAGTTCCTTGGTTTGAAGGCCCACAGTCAGGACAAATCTTGGAAAGGAAAACGAAGACTCTGAGCCAGTTCATTAAATCTTTATTAGTGATGTATTGCTCTTTGGTTCTTATTGCTTTATACAGGATTGCAGGGGAGATTTTAGAGAGGATCAGTCTGTATTCTGTGCGTCTGATCTCTGCCTTAGCAAGCATCCCTCTCAGCAAGAATATGGGAACAAGTAGAGGAATGGAGTCAAAGGTGAAAAATTAGCATGAAGGTGATTTAAACAACAGAGGTACCGGCAATGCATCCCTGTCACACTGTCAGCTGTCAAAATGCCACTGGCCCTTTTATTTACTTCTTTCAGTACCTACTCCTGGTCGTCATCAATCTTAGGAATTGGCACTTTAATTAAAACCTAAAGGGAAGTGGTTGGCGTGAAATTTGTGCACACGAGTAAGTACACGTGTGTGAATGTGCACAGTTATACATTGTTTGGAGTTTGCATGTGTGCATGTATGTTAATATATTTAACATACATGTGTACTTCTAAGATTCATTAAAAATGAAC
>NW_006383011.1:13709084-13715682 GCF_000327345.1 Myotis davidii | reverse complement strand
GCCCTCCCGCTATCTGATGATAACATTTCTGGTTTCCCTCCCATCCTTCTTATTAGTGGCACTCTCCATCTGGAGCCTGATTCCTCCCTTCTGCTATCTCCTGGGTAACCAGTCAGATCCCTCCATCTGGCACCCCAGTGGAAATACTCTCTTCTAAAAGGAACTTTTCTTTATAAACTCCAAACGCCATTAGACATCTCCTTTCAAGGAACTGCCTTTATTTTACTATCATGTTGGATAATGTTTATCTCTGCAAAGGTTAGATGAGGTATTCTGAGAGGAATATTCTTTTAACTAGGGCAAAGCCATATGATTATCATATGGCCAATACAAATGATCATCTAATGGAATGTCAAGTTCTAGCAACGCAGTCAGTGATACACAGGAAGTAAAACAATAATCACTGTCTCCATGGAGCTCACACTCTTTTTGAGTCATCTCCCAACAGTGCAAAGAAGTCTGTGATACTTTTGCAACAGTGCAAAAAAAGTATGGTGTTGTGCCTGGCTGGGGTTGTTCAGTGGTTGAGCATCGACCTATGAACTGGGAGATCACAGTTCCATTCCCGATCAAGGTGTATGCCTGGATTGTAGGCTCAATCCCCAATAGGGGGTGTGCAAGAGGCCGCCGATGATTCTTTCTCTTCATTGATGTTTCTATCTTTCTCTCCCTCTCCCTTCCTCTCTGAAATCAATACAAATTTATTTTTTAAAAAAGTATAGAGTTGTGATTTTGTTCTGAGTTCATTAAGCAGAAATGCCAAATTGACTGTTTGTTTCCACCATGCAGGGTTTATACCATGAAAACTCATCCATCAACCCCCCTCATCCCTTCCATAAGGGACCCTTTCCAAAAAGCCATAGTCACCTTTACATAGTGGCAGAAGAGAGGGCGAATCTGGAGATGAACGTTCCAGGCCAGTTTTCTTGAGTCAGGAAGAAATAAATAGGGACATGTATGATGGCTAAGGAAGGCATTATCTGCACTGGAGTCTTCTTGGACAACAGAGTAGTACAAAAGTAGGGATATATGATATTTTGGGAGCATCAGAAGAAAAAGTAAGTCAGATGTAGTAATGAAATAATTAATGGATGCTGTTGTGCTGTGTATTTCTAGGTTGAATAAGGAAGAATAAATATAACAAGCATGAATATGCTTGTGATAGTGCCTCAGTCTCCATTCTTTGTCTCCCAGAGATGGATTAGGTCAATTGTGACATTTTTGAAATCATCACCTTGTATAAGATGCAGATAGGTCTGGTTTGGTGAATCTTGAGGAGAGGGGAGCATATGATGGGCTGTGAGAATGGCTTGTGTGAGAGTGAGAGATGACGAGTTGTAGGAGAGTGAGAGAAAAACCTTGCCTAAGGCCACAGAGACTATTGCAGGGACTGCACAGATTCATTTGCTAGGGCAAACAAAGTTCTGTAGACCTGATGGCTTCAACAACAAAAATGATTTTTTTCCCCTCACAGTTCTGGATACTAGTTCAAGATCAAGATGCTAGCATGTTTGGTTTCTTCTCAGGCCTCTCTATGTGGCTTGTGGAGGGTCATTCTTTTGCTACCTCTTTGCATGGTGCTCCCTCTGTGCTCACATGCCCCTGGTGTCTCTGTATGTCCAAATTTCCTCTTCCTATAAGACAATAGTCGATTGGGTTAAGGCCCATCCTAAGAGCTTTATTTTGCCTTAATCACCTCTTTAAAAGCCTTTTATCTAAATACATAGCCACATTCTGAAATACTAGAGGTTAGGATATCAGCATATGAATTTGGAGGAAACACAATTCAACTCAAAAGAAGCACTATATTATGTACTCCAAAGTGCTGTTACCAAATCTAGGACTTAGCTTGGTCTTGGTTACCTAAATAGACTGTCAAATTTCAAGGTTGGTTTTTGTTTGTTTTTCTCTCTCAGCATTTTACCAACACTGACTCTAAGATATCTGGGAAATTATTCCATGAATTTGCCATTTCCTCCCATTGTACAACTTTTACTTCCAGTTATATCTCTCTCTCTCTCTCTCCCTCCCTCCCTCAAAATATCTTATTGTTTCGTATTTACTTTTTTCTTCTTGTGATGATGTGAGATGGTACAATGCCACATGATGAAATGAAGTGAGGTGAGTGATGTAGGCATTGATGAAGTCCACTAGGCAGGTAGCCTATATAGCACAGATACGCGAGACAAAGGGATGATTCACATCCTCAGCCGGACAGAACAGGATGACAATGGGAGATTTCATCATGCTATTCAGAATGGCATGCAATTTAAAACATGAATTACATATTCTGGAATTTTCCATCTGATATTTTGGACCACAGTTGACTACAATAAGTGAAAGAGTGGGAAGCAAAACTGTGGCTAAGAGGAGACTGCTCTAAATGTCTATGGGGATTGAGCAGGCAACACAAAGGATTAACCTGGCCCAACATAGGCTAATAGGAGTGTCAGAAACTATGGTGACCTGAAGTCAGAAAGCACATGGCTCTTCCCAAGGAGGCAGTGCTACAGAGCTCTAGATGATTGAAGCCATGTGGAAATCCCAGAGGTACTAGAATTTCTGATTTTTCGAGAGAACCTGGGAATAAGGATTTTAATTGAATGCTTACAAATTTTAAGTTTTGTGAACTATTTCAAATAAAATAAAATATTGTGTAGTTCCCCAGTCTCTATCACCTCTTTAGGATTGTATCTTCCATCTATTAGAAATGTTATTTCCAAGCCAATGGTCAATATAAAAATTCTTATGGAGACCAGAAAAGACTTGAAATGGGTATTCATTCATGGAAGGAGATGGAGACATTTTTATTTTCCAGAATCCATCTTAGGTGAAGCACTGTGTATGTTTCATTGAAAAATGCTATTAGAGTGAAAAGAAACCTACAAAGGCATTTTCAAGCAATAAAAAAATATTGCTAAACCATAAATCACAGGAAGGAGAAAGGCTAGGGGAAGAGGAGGGCAGGGGAAGGGAAGCTGGCACAGGTGAGCTATGAGATGTGTCTCAGAAGGGGCAATGGTCCAAGCAATTAGAAGCTCTGAGAAAGGCCTCATGGAAGTGGGTGTACTTGAGCAGGGATTAATAAGTAAATAAAAAACATTTAATTTTAGGATGTTTAAGCTAGAAACGATATTTTGTTACATTTGAGAAACAGTAAGCCTTCTTATATGAGAATGGAGGCCATCCTTCTGTAAATTTAAATGAAACTCATTGGCATCCTAGTTTGGTATTATTTCTGGTTGAGTTATCTAACTTTGTGATTGTTACCGAAGAAGAGAAGGTAGACAATGGTAAAACACACGCAAAAAAAAGCCTTTTGTTTGGAGCAGAGATCCATAAACATTTCTAAGGGCCATGCAATCTCTGTGCAAGCCCTCACCATGGTCATACATGTTTATAGACAGAGAATAAACATGTGAGCATGACTGTGTCCCAATAAAACTTAATTTATAAAAATGTGGTGGGCCAGATTTGCTCCATAGGCCATAGTTTGCCCATTCCTGGTCTGCAGAGAAAAGACACACTAATCTAGACTTGGGTAAGAGAGGAAGGATGAAGCTTCCAGAGAGTGGTCCTATGGAGTGCCAAGCATACTACTGGTCACCCTCAAAATGATCAATATGCTTTATTGGAACTCTATGGAAGTGAGAAGAAGGAATAAAACAGTGTGGCAGGGAGATGATGGATTGGTAATTTTTTTTAAAATACAGAAAGAAGTGTGTGATACTCTATGGAAAAAAATAAAATCTAAATGAAACGAGAGATAGAACCTATTTGAGAAGGCTAGTTGGAAGAAGAGAAGCAAGCATGGAGGTCAAACCATTCAGAGAAATATCACACGTCAGGGGGAAAGGATCCCGTGGTATAACAATAGGTGATGATATGAAAGCGTTGCAATAGAAAGGCTGGTAAAGGGAACTTGGGCTCTTAATTCTCCTGGGGCTGCTTCTCTGAACCAGGAGCCCACTGGCCTCATTAAGCAAGGCCTGAGTTTTTTTCCAGCAGATGCTCCAAAGTTCTTACTCTATCTCTAATCAGTTTTTCTAACCCTGAGAGGAAGATGGGAATATGAGAAATGCTAAGTGGAGACAGACTTCTACTTGGGCTTCTGTGTCCTTCCTCAGCACCAGGCCCAGTTGACATCTCTCCTTATTCCTGAAAGCTCTGCGTTTTCCGGTGAGATATGGACGATCCCACAGGCACAGTGTGGTGTCTACAGAGTATTAAGCCTTGCAGATGTCATTAAGGCAATGTTCCCAGCTGATATAATGAATGCAGCCAGCAGGAGACCCCGAGAATTGAGTTTATCAAGGGGACTGTAGTCATCTTATTATCTAGTTTAACAATTTGGGGATCACCAAATCACATTACATCATCACTCCCTTTCTGCCAATGTTTCTCCCTTCTTTTTCAAGACCCACCACTGAATCATTTCACAGTATGCCTTAATGACAGTGCATGTGGGAGTCACTGTGGTTTCATAACAAAGCTGCAGCTGCCAGGCTTGTCTAAAGAATTACAAGGTCTCTTTCCCAAGCACAGTGAAGTGAATATCACATCAGAAATAACACCTAGGTTTTAAAAATAAAGATGCTTGGATACAACTTACAAGAACCAGATTCTTTTTTCATTTTGCTTCCAGAGTGATTCTTCAAGCCCTGAGAAGATCCCTTTGAGTGAAGTAGGATATAAGGTAAGGATTTGCTTAAGGTAGAACTAATTATACCCATGGCCTCCATCTTAAACAAGTCCAGCTAACATCTTATTCACGTCCATGTGCAGTACCTGGCTCAGTGCCTCGACATAAGAGATGCTCACTAAGTGGGAGGCAGTTTGGATGAATAATTACACTCCCCCCCTTGTGCTTCTCAGGTCTTGGAAGGGAGCTGGTTAATGTCCTCCTGTTATTTCATTTTCACTTTGCAAATTACCATTGGGAGTGGGATGCATTCCAAAGAGAGGTTTTGATTTAGCATTATGAAAATGAGGCAACCTACTTTCCTATTTTCAGTCAAATGTGAACCATTGCTAAAGAAATATTTTGAATTGGTAGACAACTGTATCCTACTTCTGTATGCCAACCTATAGCCTATGAACTGGAACCTTGAGTTATATTTTTGTGAGGCTTATGCTGTGATAAGTACTAATCACAACTTTAATTATTTTATAATTGCACAAGCACCATTGCGTGGCTAGCTAGATGTTTTCTCAGGATGAGGAGAAGTGCAGACTTTGGCTCTTCTTAATCATACTCTCTCTATGCTCCTCCCTTGTCATGTCTCCACTTTTTCTCTAGGTAATTAAAATCTATGAAATTCATGGCTAAATTCAATAGTTAAATAATTTATTGTATAGTTAAACTCTACTCTTCACATAAAATTTTAACTAATGTAATGTTTCATTTGTAGATTTGAAGCCAATTATGGTACCAATGTACTCTTATCCCAATTAAAAAAATGTTGAATTACAATAAGTTGACATTAAGTACCAGGAAAATCTGTCACTGGAACTAGCAGGTAGTATCTGTTAGCAAGCTAAGTTCATGTATGGAAATGGTTCCAGTGGAATTATTTTTTGATCACTGTCAGGCAACACACACACACACACACACACACACACACACCTGGCAGTGGTCTACACTAAAAGCTTAAGCATATATCCGATGTAAGAAAATAAAATTAGCACTCTTAAAAAAAGGTTAAATATACCCCTACAATTTAGGATTATTCAGCTTAAAATTTTAAATTCTGCTAGATATCATCTTCTCTGCATTTTTTGTCTTGTTCCTTTCCCAGAAGGTCTTTCACCTCAAAGAAAAAGTTAAAAAAATCAAAACTCTTGGTAAGGTTGTATGCCTGGTCTGAACCAGTTATCTCTGCTGCTTTGTTTCAGTATATAACAGGAGAGGTTCACTATTTGTAGTCTTAATGGAACTTTAAAAATTATAACTCTGCCTGGCTGGGCATGGCTCAGGCATCCGACCTATGAACCAGAAGGTCACAGTTCAATTCCTGGTCAGAGCACATGCCTGGGGTGTGAGCTCAATCCCCAGTGTGGGAATGCAGGAGACAGCTGATCAATTATTCTCTTTCATCATTGATGTTTCTCTCTCTCTCCCTCTCCCTTTCTCTCTGAAATAAATAAAAATATATTTTAAAAAATTATAATCCCCTCTTATTTTTGTTTTATTCATTTTCTCCAATTTTTATACTTTCTATAATTTAATTAAAGACCCTGCGTGCAAAAGTGCTTTGTACTGAAGAGTAAGGACTATACACAATTGAGGTAAGATAGTGTAGAAATCAGGCTGTCCCAAGAAAAAAATCAAAATTACCTCACAAGTCTATGGGCATCTGTAGTTTTACCTCCAGATGTTTTGTAGTATTTACCTGCTAATGGATCTGTGAGTTGTATCTAATCTTCATTGCATGTTACTCAATTCAGTTCACCTTTCAGGGCTCCCCATCTCATCTCTTTCATTAGAGTTCCATGTTGAAAATAATCCTAAATATATCACTTTATGTTTCTGCCAAGATGGAGATTGCCTCCAAGCAGCCCTGCAAAGACATCAGCCAGCTTCTGTTTGAATCCAGAG
>NW_006383011.1:13678073-13709072 GCF_000327345.1 Myotis davidii | reverse complement strand
AGAGAGTTTACTGTTCAGCAAGCAATACATCCCACTTAAGGGAGGCTGCAGTTTCCAGCCCTCTCCTGAATCTGAGGCCTCATTATAGAAATGAAGCCAGACTTTATTATCCGGAATCAGGGTTTCTCCACCTCTGCAATCTGACACTCTGGGTGGGATGAATCTTTGTTGTGTGGGGCTGTCCTTTGTGCTGTACGATCCCTGGCCTTTTCTCACCAGATGCCAGTAGTATCCCCCCACTCAACTCCCTGCTCACTCCCTCCATCAGCTGTGACAATAAAACATGTCCCCTGGGGGGATTGCCCCTGTGGAGGACCACTGTCTAAAGAATATGAACATAGCTGGTTTGCGGCCAAGCTTGGGCTCAAACCCAAGCTTCTATTCTTGTATCCTTCTTATACTCACTTAACATAGGCTCTCATTTATAAGCGATGGCTTTCTATGTATGAAGAGGACAGAGTGCAGGATCCCCTCTTCTAAAGGGTTGCACATAGTGTTGTCGGGTGTCACTCAATGGACCTGCTTCTCAACTTTCACAATACAAGTACTCACCAGATTGGGGAACTGGGCTACATCTATGAATCTCTTTTCACCAACATTCCATGACTTTATACATCACATAATGAAAATATTTAAAGACGCTCCATCATGTCACCTCTGCCATGCCTCAACTGTCTTGTTACTTCTTAGATAGACACTCTGGCTTTTAGATGCACATTTGCTTATTTTACACCCCACTGTCTGACTGCCCCTCACTAACTTTGAAAATATACGTGAATTTATATTAGGATGCTTATTGGTGTTTTTTGGTGCTTCAATTCACAAATGTGCCTAAGTTTTGAATTATCTTTCTCAAGTATGTTTTTCGCCATGAACCCTATTATTGTTAGTGATAGATTTTGTGGAATGTAAGGTTTCTAGAACCACCAGATATTGTGTGATAGCTGTTAATATTTGTATAAAAAGTCAAATAATGCCAAAAATAGCTCTGGATTTCTGTCTCAAAACCTTTGGAACCTTTTCTTTATCCCTGATGTTCTAAGATTTTATGATGTTCCTTTATATAGGTCCTTTTACATTTATTTCACTGGCCATTCAGTGGGTACTTCTAATATAGTTACCTTACTTTCATTTTTGGAAAATTTTCCTGTATAATTTCTTTGATAATACTCTCACCATTTCCATTTTTTCCTAGAACTTCTATTAATACAGTGAAAGTGGGAGATTTAAAGGAAACTTTCTCGGTTACATAATCCGAACTATAAAAATAGAAGTGAGAGGAGACTGATGCCAGGTGTTAGCCTAAGAGTTGGCATATATTTGTTGAGGTTTGTTGCAAACAAGTCTTGTGGTTATTTGCTTAATTTTTTGAAAGCTAAAAGTCAAAATATCCAAAAGAATGCAGATCATTTCAAAAGCTCATTATTTACATAATATGTTTGAGCAAGAAGACATTTAGACTACTAAGAGTCACAGGGAAAGGACATGGGGGAAAATGAATGAGAAGGTTGCCCTTAGCCAGCCAGTGCTGCCGTCCCTTAGCTGCTGAGGGTGTGGGCTGACAACTCATAGCATCCCCTTCTCTGGAGAATTGTCCTGGACAACCAGCAGCTGCCTCTTTTGCATGGGTGTGCACCTATATATCTGGGGATCAGAACTCAGATAAAAACTGACTGACATGCAGGTACAAAGGCTGAACCCTTGCTTCAAAGTGGGATTGATTCAGTGGTGCAATGTGTCTTCCAGGCTTTTTGCTGTGAGACCCGACTAAAGGAAGTCTCCGACAGAGATCAGATTCCTGTGTATCAAGAGATCAGGGATGTTGCCCTGCCCTAGCCTGCTTCCCTCCTCTTTTCTGAAATCACTCCCTTAATTTATCCTTGAACAGGAGTCCCCAGCTCAGGCTCTGTTTCCAGGGTACCTGAGCTAAGACAGCAATTATACTTTCGTTTAATTTCTGTCTTTATTTTGGTGATATCATCACAGATGTCCCCATCCCCTTACCCTTGCCTTTGCCCTCCTCCACCTTGCACCCTTCTCTTTGGCCATCACCACACTGCTGTCTGTGTCTGTGGGTTCTGCATATATGTTCTTTGACTAATTCCCTTACCTGCTTTCAAAGAGCTTTTCTCCCTTTGATGATTTCTGTTTATAATGTCCTATTCTTGTTACATAAATGTTATATTTTTAATGGTTTGTTCTGACTTGCGTACCATCTTGCTTTCTTTTTATCTGTTTGGTTTTGCTTTGGTCTTTCCTTCAGAATGAAGACTCCCCTCAAATGCCTGGTGACAGTGTCTTTCCATTCATATTTAAGGTAGGGACACCACACAACAGTTAGGCAGCTCTGTGTGAATGGTGGACTTACCTTTGGTGAACATCACTGGTAAAACAAAGTTTGATGCCACTGGCTTATGATTAGATAGACCCAAATATTTGATTTTTTGAGTGGCTCATTTTCTCTGGAGAAGGATTTCCTTCTCTCTTACATCAGTTGGGTACAACTGGTTGCCTGACAAGTAGGTATTCTGGAGCAGTGGGGGAAGGGTCTGCAGAGTCATTATTCAGTGGGCAGCTCTCACTACAGCCTCTTGTTTCAATCCCATTGCTTATCATTGCCCATTTTAAGCCTAAATATATTTGTCTCCTGAGCCTCTCTAGTTCCTTTTTTTTTTAAAAAAAAATCCTCACTGGAGGGTATTTTTCCATTGATTTTTAGAGAGAGTTGAAAAGAGAGGGAAAGACAGAGAGAAATATCAATGTGGAAGAAACACACTGATTGGTTGCCTCCTGCACATGCCCAGCCCAGGGCCTGGGTTAGGAAGGAGCCTGTAACCCAGGCATATGCCCTTGATCTGAATTGAACCTGGGACCTTTTAGTCTGATACTCTATCCACTGAGCAAAACTGGCTAGGGCTCCATTTCCTTCTTTCTTTTTTTAAGAAAATAAACCCATCGTCTTTTGGCAAGAATCAGTATGGGGAAGGGATAACCAAATGTCTGATTCTTATTATAGGGACTTTCAATTAAGCCCTCTTTTTTTAGTCTTAAAAACGAAACACCTCGTCATCTTTCCTGGATAGCCTTGCTTTTCATTATCTCCATCAGGCCACATACTGCTTAGAATTGTTTTTCTACAGTATTTTATTTACTGAACAAAAACTTAAATAGTGTTTACTGTATGCTAGTGCAAGTCTAAGCACTGTAAGTATAACTCATTTCAGTAGCACAATAATCCTATGAGGTAATATTATTATCCCCGTTTTTACAAACGAGGAAACTGAACACAGGTTAACTTGTCCAAATCACACGGGCAACTAAATGGCAATGTTAGATTTTGAATTCAGTCAATTTGGCTCAGACGCCTGCTCTGGGCCATCACAAGACTCTTGCCACTTTGGTAAATCTTCATTATGACATGGGGTTACAAATACCTGATTTTATTGAAGGTAGGATTCTGCTTCCAGTCTTGTTTTGGAGTAAATTTCAAGACGAGGCGCTGATCAGGATATTTGTCTTCTCCTGTGGTTAAAGCTTTGGTAGGCACAGTTGTTTGCCCTAAAGTCCTAACATCTGGTTGGAGGAACAGCGGTGTTAGAACACTATCACTTTGAACAGAAAGAATAAAAGCTTCTGGCCAAATGGTAAATCTCTGGGGCTACTGATATTCTCTCTCATCCTGGACAAGTCCTTTGACACATTTGTAAACAACTTTTTGAGGTATAATTGTACTAATACGTAGTAAATTATAAATACATAATGTATTTAAAGAGTAGGATCTTATTTACAAATAATAGTGAAACCAACATCAAAATCCAAATAACAACTGTGGCTACCATACCAGTAGTTTCTTTGTGTCCTTTGCAAACCCTCCTTCATCTCCAAGTCCCCCTTCCTGGGATCCATCCCCATGAAACTGATCGGCTTTCTGTCACTACTGATCTGTTTAGATTTTTGACAATTTAATAAAAATGAAATCATGGAATCATAAAATATGTATCTTTTTTACTGTCTTCTTTTTATCAGATTATTATTAGAGGCATCCATATTTTTGCATGTATTGATAGTTTATTCCTTTTTCATTGCTGAGCAGTGCTCCATTGTATGAATAAACCACATTTGTTTATCCATTCACCTGTTGATGTATATTTGCTTAGTTTCTAATTTTTAGCTATTACAGTTAAAGCTGCTATGAACATTTGCATATGTCCCTTTTGAACACATGCTTTTATTTCACTTGGATAAACCATTGGGGGTGGAAAAGATGGATTATAGGGTAGATGCACATTTAACTTTATAAGAAACTGCCAAATTCTTTTCCAAATTGGAAAACATTCCTGTCAGTAGTGTCTGAACATTGTAGTTTCTCTGCACCCTCAGAAAACAGTTGGTACAGTCAGTCTTTGAATGTTAGACTTAGATGTATAATAGTATTTCATTAAGGTTCAAATTTTCCTTACCCTAACGACTTGAGGTTTTGAGTACTTTTTCATGTGTTTACTTACTATGTATCTGCATATCTATTTTGGTGAAGTGTTGGTTGAATTTTTTTTAGCTCATTTATGACTTTTCTTATTGAGATTTGAGAATTGTTCGGTAAATATTTTGGACACACATTTTTTATCATCTATGTAATTTGCAAATGTTTTCTTTCTGCCTGTGGTTTGTCTTTTTGTTTCTCTTAATAATGTCTTAATAATGACGTCAAATTTAAAAACTTATTAGTCATGCTTTGGTATTTTTTATAATATTTTTTTTCTTATTTTTCTAGAAGTTTTAGGTTGTATATCAAGTACTATAGCCCATTTTTAACTTATTTTTATATATGGTAAGAAGTTTAGATTAAAGTTCATTCTTTTATATGTGAATATCAAATTGTTTCAACTGCAATTTTTTTAAAGACTAATGAATTCAGTTGTCAAAAATCAATTGAACATGTACATGACTGTATTTGCTGACTCAGTTCTGTTTCATTAATCTTTTCTCTATCTTGCCATAGATTACTCAGTCTCCATTGCTGTAGCTTTATGATAAGTCTTGAAGTCAGGTAGTATAAGATCCAACTTTATTTATTTTAAAAGATATTTTAGTTATAACAGGTTCTTTGCATTTCCATATAAATGTAGAATTAGTTTGTCAATTTCTGCTGACACCCAATTCGGTGTATTTCCTACAAATTATTATTGCTTCTCAGGAATAAAATTCGCACTCAACCTGTCCTCAGTGAGAAGGCACGTACTCTGTTGTTATCCAAATGGATCTCAGAAAAAGCCTCTAACTCTCACCCTCAGGAATATTTCTGCCAGTCAATTGACAAAACTTGAGATAAATGTCTGAGGCCAAGTTTGGGGAACTCTTACAAAGGACTTTGCTCTAGTCCCAAGTCCCTCTTAGGCCCTAACTGATGCTATTTTATTTTTTCTCTTTTCTATTTGCTTCAAGGACTCAACCCATTTCCCTCTTCTTTGGAAATTGATGACATCCCTCTGCCTCTGGGTAGCAAGCTTGCCTGCAGAGTGAAAAGCTATATTTCTGCTTTGGTCTTTCTTAATTTCCTGAAGATAAGCACACAGCCCCTTTTTATTTTAAGAAGTTTAATGCTAATCACTATGGGGAAACAGATGGTAATAGAATAAATAGCATTACCATGAAACTTACAAAGGTTTGAGAAATTTTACAGAATTCTTACCGTTGTATTCTGTGGTCATGGCTTTTGTCTGCTCCCAAAGGAATAGCAATCACCCTTTTGTTTACTGTTTTCATAGTTTGTGGGTGAAGGTCCTTATCCTCCCCAGCAAAGGAGACTTTTTCCACATGTGACACTCTAATCAGAGGCTGCAATAGCCCTGAATATTCAATAAAGGAAGCACTGTATTCCCTCAAGTGGGAAGTTTATATTGCTGTAGCTGTTCAAACATGGTGATAGCCATTGTCCATCCAAAAGTGATTGTTTTGGATATTTCTACACAATGACTCTGGCATTACGCAGGTAAAACCATACCAGTAAGTCTGGCAAAATGAAGAAAACCATTTAGACTCAAGTCCCATTAGTGTATTTCCAGAGGCTAGAAAATCAGAGAGACCAACTTTTTCAGTTCCCAGTAATAGTGGATATGTTTTAGGGGTTTCCCGATTCTGGGAGTTCAGTGGTGCAGAGCAGGTGAGGATTGGGAGACAATCCAGGGCTGAGATAACCAGAAACGAAATATCTCACAGAATAGACAGAATTGGAAATGAAGTGTTGATAAGTCAGATAAGAGAAGCCAGTAATGAGTTGGTGATGCTGGGAAGCTCAGTCAGAATGATAATTGAGTTGAATGAGATGAGATTGGAGACAGAATCATTTGGTGTCACTGATTGTGAAGGGTATAGTGTCAGAGAGTCATGCCTGCACCATGGCAAAATGTCCTTGAAGGCTTTGAAATTTAGCTGCATCTGGTTCTGTTTTTTTGTTTTGTTTTTTGTTTGTTTGTTTTTTTTTTGTTGTTGTTTTTCATCTGGTCTGGCTTAAAGTGATTTCCTTTGCTGACTTTCTTGCGATGTCTTGGCTCATTTAAACCTATTTTGTGAGTTCATAGGTGGTTAGAGATGACATAAGCACTGAGTGATCCTGCACTTCAACCCCTTCATTTAATAATAATGACAAAGATGTTTATGTAAAAATATGAGATAAGAGTGACATTGTGATGGTCCATGGGGTATGGGGGAGGAGCACACAAAGAGATGTGAACAGGCCTTGAGGACATTCCTGCTCACATCCTTTCTACATGGTGGATTCATCCTCCATAACACCCGCCTTCCTTGTGGAATCATATAGTTCCAAGATCAAATGTGATGATTCTTTTTAAAACTCTTTGCTAATTGTGAAGATGGCCCCAAAATAAAGTAAACCCCAAGGCTCAGACAACGATGTATACACACTTTAACTCACAGACAGAGTAGTCCCAGGAACCAGAATTTGGAGAATGTGTGGAAGATTATATGTAGGCAAGTAGAAGGAAAAAGAAACATCCAGCAAATATGTAAGCCAAGTAGAAAGGACACAAATAACAGTAAAGACAACAATTGCCATTTGCTGAATAAACACCATGTTCTCACTTCATTCTCACCGTGACCTTTACATGATTACATGTATTTTATGAATGAGGTGACTCAGGCTCTGGGAGGTTAGGCAAACGCGCCAGGCCAAGCAGTCAGAAGAGGCTGAGGCAGCATTGGGACCCATCAATCTGACTGGAAGTCCATGTGCTTCACTAACTGCCGGAAGCCAATTCCAGCATGTCAGCAAGGGCTGCATCATCTGGAGTGACAAAGGCATTTCCCCAAACCTGAAAAGGGGTGATAGCTTGCTGCCAGACAACTCGGGGCATCTTAATCTACATGTTATTGCCTCCTACTGGCCAAACACCTGAACGGCTCTAGGCAAATTCCTCCATTCTGACAATGCTTCTGTATGAAACCCTAGCCTTTGAAGTGTGTATCTCCACCTTGCCTTAGGACAAAGAGTGTTAATAAAAAGCAAGGGGTCCCGAGACAGGTGATCTTAGTTTCTTTAGCTGGGCTCCTCTGACCCTCAAATGCCTTTCAAAATTATGCTTTATATCTGGACTCTTTATTAAGTTACACACAGCCCTTCTCCAGATTCCCGAACTCTTATTAATGCCAGAACAAGAACCCTGGCAGCTAACCACACCTCCCTACCTTCCTAATAAAAATCAAAGCTCCTGGAGGACGTGAGGGCACCCTAGTTTGTAAAGTGAAGGTCTTTGTGTGTATCCTCCTGCTTCTGAACAGGCAATAGGCTTGATTTCATAATTTACCCAGAGATTTCTGAGAGGTGGGTAGGTACTTACCAAGGTGATGCCCTGGGAGATAGCGAGTGTTTCAAAGAACAAAGCAGGCTCTCCAGAGGAGATCTCCATCAAGGCATGAGACTAACAATCCAATTACCTGCCATCCACAGTTTTAAGGGGAAAAAAAAGATTTCCTCTTGGAAAATGGTATGAAGTTGCCTCGTTAAGAGGGGACAGCGGAGCCTTCTATTTTCCTGATAACGCTTTAATGAGGGCTGCAGAGGCACTGGCCCCGTGTCAGCCACCAGAGCTAATTAAGTTTGGAAATCACCTCACTGGATTGGAGAAACAGAAAACCACTTCTCTTTCCCAAGCTGCTATCTCCCAGGCAGGATTGTCTCATTAACATCAGGGTTCTCATTATGTGGGACCCAGGGATTTGCTGTCCAAGGGAACGCAACCACTATCTTGAGATTCCAGTGAGAATAGAATGAAGGGGAATGAGAAACTCCAGCAGGTGGGTTTCAGGTTGCTAACAGCAGAAACCAGAACTGACAGATTTTTGACAAAAACGGATTTGGACCCCCACTACCAGATTTATTAAAAGGTGATTGAACTGAATCTCCTCAAGGCCTTGAAAATCTAGCATGGTTCTTGCCTCTTGGGGTGGTTGTGAATGTTGAATGACTTAGTGATTCTACATGAGGGCTATTTTGCCCTCCAGGGGCTCTTTGGAAACAGACTACAGACATTTTTTATTGATGATTTTTTTTTTTATTGCCAGGAGGGTGCTACTGGCATTTAGTGGGTAAGAGACCAGAGGTGCTGCTGAATAGCCTACAATACACAGGACAAACTCCTACAAATGCTCTCCTCTCCACCCCCCACCACACACACACACAAAACAAAGAATTAGCCAACCTAAAATGTCAATAGTGCTGAGGTTGAGAAACCTTGTACTGTAGCGCCCAAAAACTCTCACCTGGCACGTAGTTCTCCGTAAGTGTCAGTGATGGCTTAGATTACTGCAGAGCCTGAACAGAACTACTCTGGTGAGGAAACCACCAAGCAGTCAAACTTTTTAATGGTCCTAGCTCTTTAGCCAGGAACCCGATCTGGCCTGTAGCTTCTGCTTCCAAAGATAGATTCCCAGGTGCCTGATTCTTGGCATCATTAGCTCCTGAGTCAAAGTCTAGTGTTGATGTATCTGACTTATCAAAGAGAGATTGCTGATCATGCTTGCGCTGCAAGGGAGGATGGGAGAACATCTCACATTTTCAGCTTCTGTGATGGGAGGTGGGACCTGCTTCCCATCAAGCTTCATAAGACAGGGATCCCCCTAACATAGGCAGGAATTCAGTTAGGCAAAACAAATAACAATTATCCGTTATACTGAGATACTGCAGTCAGTGACTGAGACGTGATAGAGATTCATTATCACTTAAATTATTGAAAGGTACACAGTTATCTTCCTATATTGTTCTAAAACAGCAAAGTGTTTATACTGAGGAGCACAACTAGAAGAGAGAGTTAGAAAAACCTCTCTTCCAGGCTTCGGTTCTTTCCACTCCACTGAAATTATTAGTACTAAAATTATTCTTAACACTCCAATTATTATATAGGTTACTTCTACCTATTTCATAATAACTTTTCTGCAGTATTTGATACCTTTGACTCTCTCTCCCTGTTGCTTAAAATTCTTTATTCTTTAGATTTCTGTGATGACACTTGTTAATCTATTTGGCTGCGTTCTCTTCTTCCAACCGTCTTTTAATCCTGAAGTTATTATGTAGGGTTTAATCCTTGGTTTCTTTTCACTCTGCACATTCTCTAGCTGAGCTCTCTGTGTTCATGGGTTCTACCCACACCTGAGGCTGCATGATAGTTATGTTTAGTGACTTGCTGCTGGTCTCTCCCCACCAAACACTGATGCATACTAATACAGCCAGTTACATACTTGCCTCCACTTGATTATCCCAAGGGATCTTCATGTCAACCTGTCTAGAATGGACACCATTTTTAAAGTCTTTCTTTTTCACCCATTGTCCCCATATTTTCTATCCTAAATATTTTCCAAAACAACCAATTAAAAAGAGAGATATTTTAGATTTCTATTTCTTCCTTGCTGTCCATATGTGACTCCCTCCGGATTCAAAAAGACCGCCGCGTCCTCGGGTGCCACCCCCTTTCCGCGCGCGAGCCCCGCGAGATCCCCGTACCTCTGCGCTTCTCTCCTGCAGCTTCTGCGGGTCTCAGTGTGCTTTTCCTTCCTTCTAGTTGTAGAGTTTACAGTCAGCCAGGCTTCCTATGGTTCTGGATGAAGTCCGTATTGTTTCTCTGAGGTATTAATCAATTGTTGTGAGCGGCATTAACTTCCCGGTGTTTATCTCTGCCGCCATCTTAGTTTCTCCTCATGGACACCATTTTTAAAGTCTTTCTTTTTCACCCATTGTCCCCATATTTTCTATCCTAAATATTTTCCAAAACACCCAATTAAGAAGGGAGATATTTTAGATTTCTCTTTCTTCCTTGCTGTCCATATCCAATGGACAAGTAAGTCCTTTTGATCCTATCTCTTAATATGTTCTATCTGCCCCTTCCTTTCTAAACAAAATGATTTGTTTACCCACCTTGTCAACCACATTAGACAGTAAGTTCTTTGGGATCAGAAATATGTCTTATTTAACTTTATATTTACCACACTGAGAAGTAAGGCCATCTGTCAATATGACTTAATGGAAAGATAAGACCATAAGCCAATAAAAATTTGTGGTTTGTTTCAGTCCATTTTGGCAAACCAATTTATCCAGGCAACCAGTTTGTACATGTTGGCAAATATTTTTTTATTGGACAACATATTTCTTGCTTGGTAAAAGCTCTTACTCTTTAACTGTTTTCTCATCAAGAACTTAAATTTATATGTCCACCAGTCTTAAACTATCGTGTCATGAATTTTGCCCAATTCCAGCAACCTCCAATCTTGAAAAACCTTAAATTATTTGAGTCCAATCCCCAGAACCCTATAAATATCCTTCCATAACTTCTCCCTTGAGACACTAATATGACTATCAATGTGGTTTCCTCTCTTGTTGTAATACATCTAATAAATTCAGCTTTGCCTGACTAACAGGTATCTCTGGTGGATCTATGAAATATTCAACAATCAATAGGTCCAAATACAGTCCCTGACATTTAATAGAAGCTCAACAAAGTTTGGGGATTTTTTATTATTAAATAACTGGGCAGAAATTTAGGGAGGATGCTGTAAAAGAGAAATGTGGATGGGGAAGTTAGATGTCTCTGCTTACCTATACTGAAGAGAGCCTGAATGATCTGGTAGAAGTATTTTATGGTTATCATGAATTAAGGAAATGTTGATCTCATATTAGCAAAAATAAACTCCAGTGCTGAACATTTATGGCAATTTATGTGGCTAAATCTGAAATGATTCTAGATGTGAATCCTCAGTATTCTTATTTCACTTTACACTGGTCCAGGCTGTGAGGTGCACAGTGTGTCCTTGTGGTTCTAACTCCATTGTTTGCTTTGTTCATCTGTGTCCTCTCAATACCTCTGCTTCTAAGAATCTAACCTCTTAACCCACAATCAGGATTAGAAATTGTTCTGATAAGCCAATCTATGCTAAGGTATTCCCTTTAAGGAACTGTTTGAACAGGAAACAGTTTTATGTATGGAATAAATGAATCAATCAATAAGCCTTATTGAATGCACCAACAATGAACAAAGGGTAGAAGTATTGTGGGAGATAAATTATATATGGTTGATCCTTGATATCCTGAAAAGAATTGTCATGAGACCCTAAATCTCTGAAATCACAAATGCTATTCCCACTTTGAGATGTTTACAAGGTAAGAAATGCTGGACAAAGCTAATCGCCACTGGATCACAGATGCTGAGTGATGAGCAGTCTGCCTGGCAAACTTTCTCGCTCAATATTCCCCTTCTAACCTCACTCTCCATACAGATCCCAGACTTTAAGGGTCATAATTCAAGTCCATGCGTCTGCAGAATTACAAATTACTCTCTGTTGTAAACTTAGAACACGTGGTCACTGTTGAAACATGAATATTAAATCTAGGGATGACAAGATTCTACTGTATAAAAATGCTTTTATTTACCTGATTACTTCACGGTAATCACTCTGAAATTAGAATCCTCAACTTAAAGTGTATTTTCACTCTGACAGCAGGTATGTTGATGAAGAGTAAGCGTTCAATTCAAGTGTTTACCAAGGACATAAATTAATGTCCCTTGGTAAAGTGAAATATAGAGGATGACAATAATTTGCCAAAGGTCACACAGGAGTCAATAGCAGTGTCTGATGTGATGATCACACATGATTGTTTTTGGGGTGTGTGTGTGTGTATGTTTCAGGAAAGCTCCTGATTATTCCTGTTTTCCATACATTCTCTGACAATTTTTAAATGAAACATCTTCCCTTTTTCTCAATGAGGCTAAGGAAATATAACTGGCTTAAAATCATAGGAATCATAGAGCTCAATGAGATTGTCAAGGTATGATGTTGGCTGATCAGTATGTGAACGTAAATGTGTTAGTTTCTATTTGGTGTCACATAGAAGGGACATGATATTTCTGACAGATCTTGCAAGAAACAGTGTGAATTTGCCACCATTTTCTATTCCTGGAAGAAAGGCTTCTTGCATTTCTAGTTTATGCTGAAGCTCAAGATTTGGCTGCAGGGCCAACAGAAGATAAACATTAATTCAGTCATACATTCAGTGAGTGTTTATTTAGTATTTGCTAGGTAAGAAGCACCATTCTAGTCTAACTGACACTGAGATGGATAAAACAGAGTATCAGTTTTCAAGCATATTTTGATATATGGGAGGGGCTGAATAGCTAAGCTTTTATTTTCTCAAAGAAAAAGAAATGAAATGAAATAACATCTAAGAGCTATACAATTTTAATAGGGCTCATGTCATAAGTTTTCAGATAAACTCTTCTTGACCCTCAAAGGTACCTAAAAAAGGCAAAAATCATCTTTTCTGGGGGTTTTCTTACTTCATATAGACTCACATTAATTTAGAAAAAATATTGTGGCTTAGAAGTTATTGTCAATGGTATTTTTGTTTCAGAGGAAACAAACAAACTTTTTCTTTGTTTGTTTAAAGTAGTTGAATATCAAGCAATCCTTGAAAAGAAAAATGACTCTTCAGATATAATTTTGGTGTAATAATGGCCTTTATTGAAGACCTTATCTGTTAAGCCAAATTATTAGTCACAGCCTCCGGTGTGGCAAATCCAAAATGCCATTTGGTCACTTACTCCAATGTATGAGAGCTTTGAATGTCAGTAAGTGTTTCTTAGGAAGAATTGTCAAATTTCCTTGCTCATGTAAATGGTAGGCCTAATTCTCTTGTTCTTGACTCAGTGGAGATAGAGACAATCTCGCTGTTCCCTAGGAAGAATATGAAGGCTTCCTTTCATTAAATCATTGGCATATTTGCTGAGGTTCATAAGACACTGGATGATACCTTAGGAAATAAAACATGCTTGCAATAAACAGAAAAGTAACAATTCCAGGCTATATGAAGGCCAAACGTATGGTCCAGGCAAAACAGCACAGTGGGAAGAGGGAGCCATGACAAGGACGTTGGAGAAGGTGAGACTGGTGGTAGGCACTGAGGCAGAGTAGAAAGCTGGGCAGAAGGGAGAGGTAGAGGGGAGAAATGCAACCCACAGACAGTTTCATAAGGGGATGATTGTTAGGGTGGGCTTCTCCTGTATTTACTCCTAAATCAGAGATTATATGCTACCTAAAGACATTTAATTAAATGATTATGATAAAAAATACATTCTTACTAATGAAAATATAAATATATTTAAAATAGTGAGAACAAAATTTACTTGTTAGCACACCATTCTTTTTCAGTTACTATTAATGTTTTAGTGTAGTTGGTTCCAGACTTATTCTGGATATTTTTATAGCATGGCTTCAATCAAGTCTATATCAGGTGGAATTTTAAATTTAACATTGCAATAATAAGCATTCTCCACATCAATTATGCATTTATTTGAGTCCATCACATACATCTACCTTAGCTTTACTTAATAATTCATATATACTTATGCCTTTAAATAATGTCACATTTATTATTATTATAAACCATTTTTCTATTAATACTCCTTTTCTCTCATGTTTATTTAGAGAGGGCTCATGGGGGAGTGGACAAAACACAGACTTTAGAGTTAGATAGACAAGGTTTTTATTTCTAATACTGCTACTTACAGCTTGGGTCTTAGGCAACGTGTCTAACCACTCTTGAACCTTTGTTTCCTACAATATAAAATGAGCATCGCTATGGTTACTTTGGAGTATTTTGAAAATGAGAATTAATAACTGTGAAGTGTGAAGTGTTTCAAACAGTCTGGCACATAGTGGATGCTCAATACATAATGGTTATTATATTAGTATTACATAGTTATTAGTATTAAGCTTGGTATTGTATGGCTCTCCTTGTGGGTAATGGGGAAAATTGAGTAAAACTCTCTCTTGGAAGTTGGGAATATCCTGCCAGGGTTCTTGTCCCAGCATCAAGAAGGGTTCAGGAATCTGGAAAAGGGGTTGTGCATAGATGACATAGGAATCCAGAGACTAATAAAGAATCTGGAGACGAGATATAATTTTGAAAGGCATTGGGGGTCAGAGGACCTTCAGCTAAAGGAACTGAAGACTCCCTCCTTGTGAGCTCAAAAGGTTCGCCATCACTGGTATAGAAGCATTGTCAGTTTGGAGAATAGCCTATGGCTGTTCAGGTGTTTGGCCAACAGGAGGCAATAAAATGCCCTGAGGTGTCTGGCAGCAAACGATTATTCTATTCAGGTTTGGGGGAAGTGCCGTCAGCCATTCCCAACAGGTGACTACATGTGTGACTCAACAGGGTTGAGTCCCCAAGTCTCATCAACCTTTTAATGAAACTTGAAATTATGCCATGCTGGAATTGGTTCCCAGCAATATCCTATAAGGAAAACATGAGAAATAAATTCAAAGATAAGTTTGTAGCCTGACTGAGTAGGTTCTGAGTGTCTGCTCAAATCCTTACCCTCTGGGAGCCCGGTCCCGCTTAGCTCCCTTTCTAGGAGCTTTTGTGATTCTAGAGTAAAAAAGTGTCTTAAGGAAAATAATATTTTGAGACAATCAGTGTTGGTCTTGTCTTTTCTTCAGGTTAAAGAAACCTAGCATTATTAACCTTTGCCTATCAGACCTCATGCTTTCCAAACTAATCCTCTGAATTCTCCCTGTAGCTTTTCACTTATGTAGATGGGTGTTTAAATCTGTGATATGACCCTTTTCCCCAGTCCCCACCCAAATTCCATAACTCCTAGTTTGGGACAGAAAATAAAACTTGGAAATTGCCTTATCTCAGATCAGGTAAACAAAAACCAGAACAAAAGCAAAAATTCTATCATTGAATCCCAACTCCAAATATCTTGGTCTAGCAAAATGAATTCAATGGCTGAGTCCTTGAAAGGAGACTGCGTACAATACTTTGGTAGGTATTTTATGACTGAAATCTTAATATATATTTGTATTCAGGTAAGTCCTTCAAAGATTTATTCTCTCAATTACCAATCTAAAGAGCTTATAAAGGTAGAGCCAGTGAACCAGGCAGGATTAGAGCTGCCTAGAAGACAGATGCAGTCACCACAGCATCTGAGCTCTAAACAACTTTACTGCCTGCTCATTCCCAGGCCAAGGGATAGCTGACAAACAGTGGCTCCCGATGAACCGTTTAGATTTTTAAACAGCCACAGTCCCTGCTTCTTAGATTTGATTAAGATTGAGGCTAAATAGGACGATTCTTAAGTCTTGTTTGTGACAAGTCAGAAATGTGGTTCCTTTATGGGGAAAAAATAGCAAAAAAAAATCACAAAAAAACAACAAAACAAACAAACAAACAGAAAACCACCACCACAACAACAAAAAATGTAAGCATATGAACATTTTAAAAAGCCACTATGTGTTTTCTTTGTATCTTTTCAGAAAAACAAATGAACAGTTAAAGACCTCTCAAAATTTTAGTACCTTGCCTGAAATCTGTTAGCGTGGTTACTTATTGAATTGAATTTGTATTGTTTTCTTCCTAGGATTGAATGGCAGTTGTAAAGAGTATGTGTTTGACTGTGGGTTTTTATAATATTTTTATTTTTCTTCTTAACTCATCTGTATTTGTGACTTGAGCACTACATTCCTGTTCACAAAACTTGCTCTGAGTTTCTTTCAAAGGGCTTTACAAATAACTAGGTTGGCTTATAATTTTGCTACTCTAAACAATACTTTTCTTTGGAAAAACAAGCCCTATGATAGCTACTCTCATTAAGTTGGTACAGTTTAGCATACTAGTTTCTAGAGGCCATACATGCAGTTGATAACTACAAGGGCTAGAAGATTTAAAAAGTAGATCCTAGCAGATGAAAGTTGTTTTAACCATGGAATATCTCAGAACACTGAATAAACACTTGGAATGACCTTGCCCTTTTATGTCAATTTGCTTTTCTATGGATATATCACAACTGTCATTGAAGTAATTAAAAAATATTTACAATATTAATATGTACAATATTGTCTTAATATGTACAACAATACATAGTAAATATGTTTAAACAATATGAGCTAAGAAAATCAACAAAAAGTTATGAAAAATACCTTTACATAAAAACAATTTTTTTGTCTTCCTAATATTGAAATAGAACTACATCATTTTCTTCTTAAATTCATCTTCCATTGAAGGTATGTCCTAAGACTTGTGATTCTTATGTTTGTCCTCTGTTTATTCTGCCATCTGTCATTAATCATGTGTAGACAAACATTTAAATACATTAAGGGAACTTGCACTTAAAGGCATTCAATGTAGAATTCCTTTATAATGTTTATCTTTAATAAAGTAAAATAAGTGAGGGAAAAGGTTACCAGATCAGGGTATAGATTAGGCAAGGGGAGTGAGGGAAGGGCCGGTGTTTGGGGGTTGGAATTTGATGTTTGATGTTTAAAAGGAACCGTGGATAGGGGATATATCAATACTGTATTTCAGTATTTTTCAACCTTTTTTATCACCTCCTGAAGCAATTTTTTTTGTTTTTGTAGGCATTTTTTCTAATCACTGTCTCACTCCCAATGAAATTTTAATACCATCGATATACTGTTTTTTGTACTATGCATATATTGATGCTTTATACATAAAAAGAGAAAGACTTTTTTTTACCTCCCCCCTTTGGGAATGATAGCACTCCCACAGAGAATCCATGTTCTATGAAGTAAGTTGTGCAAACAATGTTGCGTAAGATGAATTGAGAACATGATAAGGAATTGGCAGGAGTCAGGATAGATGCACTAAGAGCAAAGTCCTTTGTTTTGGGTTAGGGAGGAGAGTTATGGGGAGGAGACACCCACTGTTCTTTCCCCAGGAACTGCCAGGTGCTATTCTGGCACTGTTAGCTGGGTTTGGGCTCATCCCCTGTCCACAAGGAAGGGGCTTTCCCATTACCCATGAGATTTATCCATTCATTCCTCTACAACGTAGTCATCAACCTCTATGTTTGAAGTTTGGATGCTGTTTATTACCTCACTCTACAGTATTGACACTTTCTGTAAAATCGGAAGAATTGTGTCATGTACTGGTATTGCTAATACAGTTTTTCAAATAACCCTACTAATTAGGCTTTTGCTAATGTTTTTTTCATAGGAACTAGGTCAATTATTATTTCACTAGAGTCCTGGTGCATGAATTCGTGCACCAGTGGGGTCCCTCAGTCTGGCCTGTGGGATCGGGCTGAAACCGGCTCTCTGACATCCCCTAAAGGGTTCCAGATTATGAGAGGACACAGGTCAGGCCAAGGGACTTGCACGATTGGGGCCAGAGAGAGATGTGGGAGGTTGGCCAGCAGGGGAGGGACTGCAGGAGGGCTCCAGGGAATGTCTGACCTATCTTGCTCAGTCCCAATCTGCCAGACCCCAGCAGCAAGCTAACCTACGGGTAGGAGCATCTGCCCCCTGGTGGTCAGTGCACGTCATAGCGAGCAGTTGAGCGGCCTTAGCATATCATTAGCATATTACGTTTTTTTAATATATATTTTATTGATTTTTTACAGAGAGAAAGGGAGAAGGATAGAGAGTTAGAAACATTAATGAGAGAGAAACATCAATCAGCTGCCTCCTGCACACTCCCCACTGGGTATATGCCCTCAACCAAGGTACATGCCCTTGACTGGAATCGAACCTGGGACCCTTGAGTCCACAGGTCGACGCTCTATCCACTCAGTCAAACTGGTTAGGACAAGCATATTACATTTTGATTGGTTGAATGTTGACTGGTTGACCAGACACTTAGCATATTAGGCTTTTATTATATAGGATATAAACCTGGTCAATAACCAGGGATCTTTTTAGTAGTCTAATACATCAATGTAAATAGTTAGACATTTTCCAAATAGAGGATTCCTTAAACAGTGAGTGTTATGCTCCAAGTTTGGTGTGTGCTGTAGGTTGAATTGTGCCCCCCGCCCCCCCTCAAAAAAATATTGGATTCCTAACCCTCAGAAAGTGACATAATTTGAAGATAGACTCTTTGGTGTTTAAATGTAGTCATTAGGGTGGCTCTAATCCAATATGACTGGTTTCCTTATAAAAAACAAAAGGGGGGAAATATGTACGCTATTCTGCTTGGGCTGTTATAATAAAATACCAGACTGAGTGACTTAAACAACAGAGTTTATTTCTAAGAGTTCTGGAGGTTAGAGTTCAAGATCAAGTTTCCTCAGGGATGGTGTGTGGAGAGACCATTTATTGGCCTGTAGATGGTCATCTTCTCATGTGTCCTTATATAGCTTTTCTTCTGTGCACATGCAGAGAAAGACAGAGATCTCTTGCTCATCTTATAAGGAACCTGTTCTATTCAATTATGACCTCTTAACCTTAATAACTTTAATTGTAGGGCCTATCTCCAAATACAGTTGCATTGTGGGTTAGAGCTTCAACATTTGAATTTTGGAGGATCCCAATTCAGTCCATGACAGAAACACACAGAAAGAAGATGATGTGAAGAGACAGAGAGAGAACACAAGTCATCCACAAGGCAGAGAGAAAGGCCTGGGGCATGTCCTTTCCTCACAGCTTTCAGAAGGAATCAACCCTCCTAACACCTCAAGTTCAGGCTCCTAGCTTTCAGAACGTGAGGCAATACATTTCTGTTGTTTAAGCCATCCAGTTTGTGGCACATTGTGATGGCAGCCCTACCAGAAGAATACATTACAGCATGATTCCTACAGTCTCATAATGCAGAAGTGATCTATGTGAGCCTCATGGTCATTAATTACACTGGGACAAGTGAGGCCCAGCTCAAAGGAACAATTTAAAAAAAGTAAACTGAGCTTAAATCTTCTGAGACAAATTTTGGAAGCTTTTATCAGATGGATACCTTGTCCATTAGTCTGTTTTAGGCTAAATTACATTTAGGCTTTGCTGTTCCTATGAATTGCTATCCACCCTTCTGGGATTTTGGAGCAGGCGCTGTAAGGACAAAAGAATACTGTGCAAACTTAAACTGAAAAGCCATATAAGGGTCAACATAGGGTGGAGAAGAAGGGATGACAAGGAAGGACAAGGCTGCGTGAAAGGAATGGGAGCTGGAAGTAAGCCTGGTTTAAGGATGCTAGTGAAGGTAGAGAACCTTTGGAATAGAGAATTGAATAAGGGTCCTGCAAGTAATGAATTGCCTAAAGGAGTGGTATTGAAAGGAGAATATTTTTGTGGGGAGTTTCCAGAGAGCACAGGATCTGATGGTGAAGCTGGTAAAGAATGGGAAAAGGAGAGATCAGTACGGGAAACACACGTTGAATATTCCCAATGAAGGTTATTAACTCTTGAAGACCAGGAGTTCCTAGCACCCGATGAGACAAATTACTGGGATTCTTAGTCACCCATTAGCAAAATGTGTTCTTTTCTGGTTTTACCACACTGTTTTTGAGTAAGAGGCAGGCCCTCTTTCTAATACTCAATTATGGAGCCAAAATTGACCAAGGTGGTATAGGATTAACAGAAGCTGATGTAACATGCCATGGGTTCAAAGATCTCAAAAAAGAAATAAAATGACTTTTAGCCATCTTAATAGAACTCATTTTTTGTAGTAATTTTTAGACATGTTTTAGAGATCTCCTAACTCTATTTCTTTATGTCTAGTAGAAAATATTTTTTCCCACATTATGACCACTTTTTAAAGAAAATTAACATTTTTGCCAAAGATCCAGATGTCTCCATCAGATCGTGCTGTCGGACAGCAGGTTTTTTGCCTTGTATTCCATCATGTTGGATTTTCAACACTCACAGTAGCTTTTTTAAAAATGGTAGTTGTTGCATTAAGATATAATGGAAGTTGTTTGCTTTTGCTAAAGGAAGAGAAAAAAATGGAGTGAAGTCAAGCGTGACTTTTTTTAATGGTAGTTTTTCTTATTTAGAAGATCGTTACTGGTGATATATAGCAGAAAACATATTGCTGTATTAACAAGGTCATTCAGTCAAAAAATCCTATTAATGTAGAAAATGACAGAACCGAGCTGTGTGGTGAAAAATAAGGCAAATTCTCACCTTGTATCTTCAGATTCCTTTTCAAATTCACACGATGGCAGGGAAACTGAGAAACAAATTCAGGAGATGAGCATGACTGTAAAAACATAGTTCAGATATCATCAGTATTGACTCCTTTCCAATTTTATTTGCTTTTTAGTTTTTACAAAAATAATGGTAGCAAGCTAAATCAAAGAATATATATTCTAATTTATATTCAAATAAAAGACAGCTACAGAAGTATAAAGAATACTACTGCATAAAAAAATTCAAAATAAACATATATGTTTATAGTATCCTTGGCATGTTTCCTTTTTGTGTTTTTAGATCTAAGAGCAGCAAATAGTTATTTGCATTTTGAACGATAGGAAACTGGTTTTAGGTTTAGTTGTCAATTTAATGAAGCCTCAAATATTGATCTTAGCAAAACAGTAAAGTAGGAAATAAAAATAAAAAGGATCATTATAACAGTACCCCAGAGGGAATAACTATGGTCACTTCAGTCAGTGATAAGCTAATTTTAGTAGTGTGAGCTAGACAAGTAAAAATAAAGATCGCCTTGACTTAGCTTGAGCTGGAAAAGAAATCCTGCAGGTTTATGGCTTCATAAATTGTTCTGAATGTTTAACATCCCATGAAGAAGAAGCAAACAATGAAGATACTTCATTTAAGAATGCAAAACCAGTATACTCAGGCAGAAGCCTGTAATTCAGATTTAGTATCTCATTATCTGTGTTTGCATTGCTGAAGGGTCTTCATTGACTACACTCAAAGCATTGCCATGCCGACATTACTGACCATGTTAAGTCTGGATTTTAAACACCTCCAAGTCTGTTTGACTTCATGCCATTGCCGCTGAATGAAACCTTTGTATACTAGATTATTTCTTTTAATGCTTTACGGCCTTTTGTTGAATACAATTAAGTTATACCCATTTTGATAAGAAACTATTCTTGCATGTAGTGGTAACTTAACTGTCTAGATCCACCCAATACTTCTGATTGGAAAAAGTAAGATGTGTTAATTATAAGGTCGACAAATCAGAATCACAAAAGTATATGAGCTTTACATCTATTTCTCAGTCAGGAATAAGCAGTCCCTCGAAGGGTTCTCTTGAAATCTGGGAATGCTTCAATCCTGTCTTTCTATTGAGCTGGGGATTTCCCAATGAATGCAGCATCATGACATGCTCATAACATATAGGTTAAACCTGTAACAATACTACTTTCATTCCATATTCAAATAGAATGTCTGAAATGAGAAAGAAAGAAAGAGATGGTGTTATAGCTTTGTTTATTTTGCCTATGTCACAGCCTCAGTTCTTGATTTACCCATTCTTATAAGGCTATTCTTAACAGGACTCATACTATTCCTCCTAGCTTGAATATTGTTACTATGACATTAAACTTATCTGAGATCTAACCCCTAGAGATCCATGTGAAACTGTACTTATATGACTCAGGATATATGTTTCCCACTATGTTGGCCAATAATAATTTGCTCTCTTTGTTGCTTTAGCCCACTTATTTGTATTATAAAGCCACTTGTTTGTTTGTTTTTTTCTTTTCATAAGGTACACACCTTAATGCTCCACCTTGCTATGTCAGACCCTCAACATCAAGAATTTCAACTGATGCGCATGTCCATTTCCATGTACAATGCAGCATATACTAAATACACTAGATACCCTTTTCATGGAAATTTTTTAATTTTTGCTTTGGTGATTGAAAGAGCCTGGACTAAATTTATGTCTTATATTTTTAAATATATGTGCTCCCTTGCCTCTAAAATCTTACTGTTTTTCTTCTTGAATCTCATTAATTTGACATTTTAACCCACTAATAAGATATTCCTAATTTTATAGTGGTATCTCATTTGTATCTAAAGATAGAGGACTAAGTAAAATAAAATGAAAGATTAATATATGCTTGTCAATGGTTCGTAAAGTACACTTTGTTGACTACTGCGTTGTTTTGGAAGTTGGTTCCTGTTTCCAATAAATTCAGTCTACCAGGGGAGAGGAGTTAGATCAATGTTTTAAAATCCAGATTAAGAACAATATTTAGCTGTAAGAACAAATGATTGTAGTAAATGGATTCAGCCTAAGAAAGGCAGGATGGCTTTCCTGTGACATGTAAAACTGGCCATGAAGGAATAGGAAACGTGCCTCGTTGAATTTTGGGGAAGATAATTAATGAGATGAATTTAGCATCAATCAAATAAAAGAACATATTTGATGTTGAACAAATTAAAACCATCCCCAAAGAGCTGAGAGTTAATAGGATTGGTTGTAACAGATATTTGTTATTTAAATAAAAATATACTCAAATACACCAGGAATTAGTAAATAGAAAAACTGTAAGATTAATGAATAAATTCAAGAACTGGTTATTTAAGAACAATGCTGTAGATAAAGCTCTTAAAAGATAATTGGAAAAAAAAAGGAGATAAATTATAAAAAAATAGAATGAGGAAGTAGATACAAATTGCTGATACAAAAGAGCCTATTTCAGTGAAAATAAGATACCATCTGCTCAACTAGCAAGTAAATCAAATCATGAAGTTGCAATAATTAAATAGGGACAAATTAGTACAGAAATAAACTTAAAGACTAATGAAATTGGGGGGAAATATCCATGAGGAAGTCTAGATATGCATATAAATTTAATATACTTTATAAAGATGGCAATTCAAATCAATTAGAAACAGAAAAAGTATTGAATAACTAGTGTCAAACAACTGAGTGATCACTTAGGAAAATATAGTTAGATATTTTTTCTTCATACCATACATCTTGTAGGGAATGAATAAAATAAAATAAAAATAAAAACAAAGTTGTTAAGAAGTTATAGATAAGTATTTATACATTGTAAGTATGGGAAAAAGTCATTCTAAAAACGACTCATTTTCAACAATGAGCTAATAACAATTTTATTAAATAAGCAAATGAAAAGCAATGAAGTCTATTTAGTAAACAACAGAGTAACTACTTTGTACAAGTGGTTATGGAAGTAAAAATCATTTATGGCCTCTACTTTTTAGTTGCTAAAGATATAAACTATGTGGCATTGACGTGGAATACACACACACATACCCACACATGCATTTGTTTTTGGAAATGTGTTTTTTGGATGTGTGGGTTTATATGTGAGTGTATGTGTATATGTCTACACACACATACTGTTATACATACACGCATACAAATATATTCTAAGAGTTTTTATTTACAATTACAAGGAAAAGATCCTGAACTAAATAGAAGAGGAATGTTTGAAAGGATACCAGGTGAGTCACAGATTCCCTAGGAAACTTAGAAATAAAAGGTCAGGAATCCACCATTTGGCAGTACAAATCATCACCAAAATCATCCCACAGGGGCCTCTCTACCACCACCACTGCCTGTGGGAAGGCTGACACTTGTCAATGCTGGAAAGGATACTCTGTCCTTGCTTCATTGCAGCCTCCATTTTGGACACTTGGCTTGGCTACCAGGAGACCAAGTGAAACAGCTATTTCATGGTACTTCTCTAGTGGGAGGCTACATTGACTCACAATGCCTTACCCCCCCTTACCCCCCAAAAAAACCCCAGAAAGAACAGTGTATTTTCAGATTGGCATGTGAGTGTGTGTTTCTGTGTGCTTCAATAGCATTGGATGCTATTGTGTTATATGTAAATCACACTGTCAATGACACCCATCTAAAATAGTTTGCACATTGATTTGTTAAGTATTTTGGATTATACATCAAATACATAATCATATTGTTGTGCATTCAGGAATGTGTAGCCTGAGAGATAAGACTAGCATATATGAAATGTCTAAGGAATGTATAAAGTTTTGCTATTATTTATATAATTGATAAGTTCTGGGGAAGCTTGGGAAAAGATGTACGTGTTTGAAACAGCTAAAAAGCTTCCTAATAGAAATACTGACTTGAAGTGGACTTCAAAAGATGGGTAGTGGCCTGGTTGGGTGGCTCAGTGGCTGAGGGTCAGCCTATGAACCAAGAGGTCACAGGTTCAATTCCTGGTCAGGGCACATGCCCAAGGGTTGGGGGCTGGATCCCCAGGAGGGGTTGTGCAGGAGGCAGCCAATTGATGTTTCTATCTCTCTATCTCTCTTCCTTCCCCGGTCCCTAAAATCAATAAAAAATATTAAAGATGTATAATATTTATTACATGTTGCCCATAAGTCAGTGTATAACTATAATATAAGCATGTTTACATTAGTAATTATATATACTTTCATTCAAGGTAGGGTGCACTTGGTTAGTGAGTTAGTTGGTGAGTAAAAACTGTATATAAATCATTTCATGCATTGACTCTATTTTTCTCAAATAATCCATTGATTTTCTGTTATAAGATCCTGAGTTAAACTAATTCTGATCCTGTATAATTAAAGGTCAATATACAAATTGTTCCCTTGACCAGGAGTTCGACCAGGGAGTCAGCTGCCCAATTGCCTGCAGCCCCTCCTCCTGGCTGTCCCTGTCCCTGATTGATCCTCCTCACCCCAATCAGAGGCGGAGCCAATGGCCAACCTCCCGCATTTCTTCCCCCCAATGGCTCCAATCAGGGCAGGCCAGCTGGATACCACCTGTGCACAAATTTGTGCACCAGGCCTCTAGTTAATTTATAAATAAATTTTTAATCAAGTATATATACATAAAAATAGTGTACAAGTTATACATGTATATATCTTGGTAAATTTTTATAAAGTGAATAGACCATTTAACGAGTACGCAGATTAAGAAACAACATTTCCAGCATCCAAAAAATCTGTGGTCCTTCTAATTATAGCTTTCACGCTGGTAACCAATATCTTGACACCTCTCACTATTGAGTCTTTTTATATTTTTGAACATGATGAAATATAATCATACAGAGTGCATTCTTTTGTTTCAGCTTATTTTATGTGGAATTTTATATTTATGAAATTTATCCATGCTACATGAAACTATTTTCTCTTATTACCATGTAGTATTCTATTATATAAATACATCACAATTTATCCATTTTATTCAGCTCATTTTCATTGTTTTCAAATTTTGACTTTGTTAGTGTTGTTGTTGTGAGCATTCTTTTTGTGAACATATACGTGCTTATCTTTCAAGTAAACATTTAGAATTGAGATTTCTAGGTCATAGGGCATGCATGTTTTAAGTTTCAGTAGATATTAACAAATGGTTTTCAAAAATGGTTGCTCAAATTTATACTTCCTCTGTACGTGAGGGTTCTAGTTCCCCAAATCCTTGCCAATGATTAATATTAGCAGTTTATTTGTTTTTGTGTCTATTCTGGTGCTTGTGTAATAATTTTCCACTGTGCTATTAACTTGGATTTACTAAGATGATTAATCAGTGAAAGCACTTTTACATATGTTTATGGAACACTTGGTACAGCCTTTACTTTTTGTGTGGTATTGGCTGTCCAAGTCTCTTGGCCATTTTGTTGTTTTGTTGTGTGTTGTTATTACTTTATAGTTCTTTCCATATTCTGAATGAGTCCTTTTTCTGTTATTTGTATTAGAAATATTTTCTACTTTCTACTTACCTTTTCACTCTCTGTGTTTTATGGTTAATGAAAGTTACATTTTTATTGAGGTCCAATTTATCAATCTTTTCCTGTATGGTTGGTACTTGTGTGTGTGTTTTGGTTTGTGTGTGTATGTTTATATATTTGTGTGTTTGTGTATGTTCAGCCTAAAATATACGATATCCATTGAGCAAGCAATAGTGAAATTATTGTTCAAACCATAATTTCACTAATGTTCTAGAGTGAATTTTTTTCACAAGTGACTAAATTTTTGTGGGTGTCTTTTTAGTCTCTTTTATTCTAGCCATCCATTTATATATGTTTCCTGGTATTGAATACTACTAGCCTCTTTAGATGGCAAGTGATATAAATAATCAACTTGGAGGCAAAGACCAAACCCAAGGCACTCCCGAGGAATACAGTCTAAAAATAATGCCAAAGGTGTGGTTATAAAGTCATTGTCTCTCCTTCCTCCTCTAGTCAATTATTAAATATTTCTTAAATCCACACTGTTTATTTTCATTGTCACTAATAGTTCAGGTTCACATTAGTTTTGGCTGAGGCTACTAGTATTTTAGTTACCTAGCACTAGTTTTCTCTGCCTTCCTGATTGTTACCGGAATAATTGTTTCCCTCTTTCAGTTCTTGCATTATTTTCTCTCTTCTGATATGAGAAGCAGGGCTATGCCAGCATCACTATTTCATTTTCCCTCTTGCATTTGTCTACCAGCAGAATTAACAGAGTTGCCCAAACCTTAAGATTTAGTTCCACAAATCTGTACCTTCCCCCTGTGTTTCCTCTGTGAGGAATTTTTCAGTCACCTTCTAACAACCTGTTATTCATTCTTAAAGTCCCAGCTCGAATTATAAATTCTGTATGAAGCTATTTCTTATTCCTTTCTGACAGAGGTTAATCATTTACTTCTATTTACTGATATTATTTCTACTGTATCATATTCATCTTCATATTCCAAGATTAGTGCTTAATAAATATTGGTTGAATTAAATCAAATTCATGAATTTCCATCTTCCCTTAACATTGCTCACTCTCTTATACACACAGACACACAGCCACACACACTCAGCCACACACACACACCCACACACACACACAGATTAGAGTTAAATGTTAAACATTAAAGCTTAGACATAGTACAAACAAAATTGAATATTAATGTTTAATATTTAGAATGCACAGAAGAAATCACAAAAATATCTGTGTTTTAAATACAATTATCAGGGTCTTATAATATTTGCTTTATCTATCTCTGTTTTGTATTTTTCCTTTGCTTAAAATAAATAAAGAAAGAAAGGTCATTTCACTTTTACATATATCAATATGTACTTTTAAAAATATACACATTTTCTTACAAACTATACTGTGATTGTCATACCTAACAAAATAAATACTTATTTAGTGTCACTTAATCTTCAGCCTATAATCAAATTTCCATGATTACCTAAAAAAATCCAGTAATAGTTGGTTTGTTTGAATTAAGATTCATATAATCCCCACTTATTACATTTGTTCTTTATGCCTCTTGAATCTCTTTTATTTTCTCTGTAGCCCACCCACTTCTCCCTTTTTACCCTCATGCTATTGAATTTTTACCAAAATTTAATTAATGCTTCTAAAAAATATTCCACATTCTGGATTTATTTGTGTGTTGTTTTTTTTCCAGTGCCATTTAACTGATTATATAGACTCCTATAAATGCAAGTTAGTTGTGAATCTTTCTTAGATTTTTATTTTGTTTCTTTGTTTTGCACTTAGCAGTTAATGCTCTGTGTCATGTTGCATCATATTTCAGGAACACGATGACTTCTTGGCCCATCCTTAGTGATACTAATAATAGTCAGTGGATATAGGTCCTGGAAAGCTAATCCTATCATTATGAAATATCTCATAATCTTTCATCTACTATTTTTATTAAATTATGATCATTGCCTGGATCCATTATTTATTTCAGTAGAACCTAAGAAACAAAGTGTTCCTCTTCTATTATTCCTACCACATTTCTAGCTAGAATTTTTCAACAAAGGAGAATTTTTCCTTGTCAACAAGAGGTATTTGACTACCTTGAAACAGAGTGAACACCTGACAGGCAGGGTAATGATCTTCTTTATAATAACCAGTTTTCAGAGTTGTTGCCATACTTAATTTTGGTGATATCCAATAAGGCATTTTTCCCCTGTCTCTTTTTTAATTATAATTTTGATGTCATAGATTTTTATATAGTCAACCTGATTTAATTAGTCGTATTCATCAGATTATTGGTTGTTCTTCCTTTGACCAAAGGGGGCCTTTGAGGTTGTATCCTGTTTGTTGTTGTTATTTGTTTGTTGCATTCACCTATGATTCTTGAAATTTTCCTTGCTTTCTGGCATAAGATATCCCAGCCTAATCCTACATTTTTCCAGCTTTAGACTTGGAATCAACTATTCCTCCAAGGAGTCCTGGGTGCCAGGTTACTCATTGCTAATGGGTTGTCACTGATTCTAGAATTTTTCATGGACAAGCTAGAAATTATATAGATTTTAAAATAAGACAATATAACCCGGAGCCCATACTGATATTTCCAAGTCACATGTAACACTACAGTATTTTTTAAAAATTTATCCTCTTATCTATTTTTTATGCTAAAACTTTGGCTCCTAAAGGCAGTAATATGATATGTAACCAGCATTTTTCTATACTCTACATAAAATATATTTTAAAATTACAATATAAATACTAACTATTGGACTGCAAAATGAAATTTAGTATATAAATACTACTAATAATATAAACATAGAATAGAATTTATCCTATAGGAATATACTTTATGTTCTAAAGTCACTTGAAATAACTCTTATCTCTGCATGTTTATATTTCAAATTGATATATAGCCGGACTGTAAATCAAATATGAAAGAAAAATAAAGGTATCTTTGACAGAAAATGACTTGGGAAATTTACTTCCCCTATTCTCTATGTTAGGGAATTTCTTGAAGGTTTCAGCCAGTAAAATAATAATAATAATAATAATAATAATAATGATAATAAAAATAAAATAAAATAAGCTTAGAAAGAGTTAGGAACCAGGAACTAGAGCATTAACATTAAAAGCACAAAGTGGAGCCTTCCCACAATGGCAGACAGTTGGGTCCTATTGGGCAACCGGCGCGGACTGGGCAAGGGTCACGAAGGGCTCAGGGAGAGTGGGAACAAAAATACACCTTCCCTGGGCAGTTTCCATGGAGTGTTTGAGATATTGGAATAATTTAAAGATATAATAAAGGCACTACATAGAAGAAACCGAGACGGGCACTTAAAATAACTGAAAGCTCTATGAGGCAGGAAATGTGAATGTGCCCCTAAAACTGACACTAATTTGATGTTGCTTAATTATTTTTAACTTTTAACATCAATGTGTGGATAAAGCATGGAGTTTATGGTTATGGAGAAGTACATAACTATTATTAGCATTGACTATGTAAAAATACAGATACAATTTAAAAGGTGAAGGTGAGGGGGATTTGCAAAAAGAAAGCAGGTGCTTCAATATACTCATTCTGCAAAAACAAAACAGAACAAAAAAAAAAAACAAATGCACATACTCCCCGCATCCTCCGCCCGCCATCCCAACTACACTGCGCTCAGGGGCTTCCGGGCCAGGGTCCGCGTTTCACTCCAAGGGGTGCGTCCAGCCCCCTCCCACAGCGGGCTGCTCAGGAAGGCGAGAGAGGCAGGAGGATTGGCCTAGTGTTGGGGTGCAGACACCTGCTCCGGTGCTCAGCCACTGAGCCACGCCAGCTGGACAATGGCGTTCTATTTTCTGAGGTGATGGAGGGAACATGGTGTTTATTTTTCTTCTTTAATCTGCATGTGTGTTATATGTATATATACTTTTGGAGGGGACGATATATTCACTGTTTTTCTTCAACAATTTTGTACATTATATATATATACTAGAGGCCCGATGCATGAAATTCATACAAGAGTAGACCTTCCTTCCCCTGGCTGCCAGCACTGGCTTCCATCTGGCACCTGGGACCCGGGCTTCCCTCGTAGCCCCTGCTTCATTCAGAAGGTCATTCGGAAGGACATCTGATCTAATTAGCATATTATGCTTTTATTATTATAGATGTTTTCTGTTGTCAATATATTATGGTAACTTTAAAGTCAATAACTCTGACATTCAGATGCCTTGAATACAGAACACTTTAGCAAAAAGAGGTGTAAGAAATCTGGTAATAGCAATAGATACTGTTTAAACATTTCTTTATTTAGCCCTAGTAGGATTTGAGCTAACACAAAGCTATTAATAAAATGGTGAAGTCTAGCCCTAGCTCGTTTGTCTCAGTAGATAGAATGTCAGCCTGTGGACTGAAGCAAACGGTGGTCTGCGGACCATTGGTGGTCAGTGAGGTCTGAAAGATTGGTGACTGCTGGACTGAAGGGTCCTGGGTTTGATTCAGGTCAAGGGCACTACCTTGGTTGTAAGCTTCTCCCCTGCCTGAGCCCTGGTTGGAGAACCTGCAGGAGGCAACCAATTGATGTGTCTCTCTCACATCAGTGTTTCTCTGTCTTTCCCTCTCTCTTCCACTCTCTCTAAAATCAATGGAAAATTTTATCCTCAGGGGAGGATTTTAAAAAAAGATAAATACAAAGGAAAAACACGTAGGCTGAGCATAATAAAACTGACAAAGGCCAAAGAACAAGGTAAAATTTTAAGGAGGCCAGAAAAAAAAAAGACTTGATATGTAAAGAGGAAATAATAAGCCTATTAGCTGATGTCTCAAAAGGAACTAGAAAGCAGATGATAAGACTGTAACTTCAAAGTAGCTGATAGAAAATAGTTGCCAACTTAGAGGTCTATGCCCTGCAAATATACCTTATAAAAATGATGGTCAAAGACATTTTCAGGCACTCTAAAATGTTGAGAATTAACCACCAACAAATCTATGACAAAGAAAATATACCTCAGGCAGAAGAAAAACGATCCTTGCTAGGATCTTGGAAATGCAAGAATGAATACAAAGCAATAATGCTAAATTGATAATTCTAAAAGAACACTAAATACATAAAA
>NW_006383011.1:13673209-13675309 GCF_000327345.1 Myotis davidii | reverse complement strand
AATAAAATAAAATAAGCTTAGAAAGAGTTAGGAACCAGGAACTAGAGCATTAACATTAAAAGCACAAAGTGGAGCCTTCCCACAATGGCAGACAGTTGGGTCCTATTGGGCAACCGGCGCGGACTGGGTAAGGGTCACGAAGGGCTCAGGGAGAGTGGGAACAAAAATACACCTTCCCTGGGCAGTTTCCATGGAGTGTTTGAGATATTGGAATAATTTAAAGATATAATAAAGGCACTACATAGAAGAAACCGAGACGGGCACTTAAAATAACTGAAAGCTCTATGAGGCAGGAAATGTGAATGTGCCCCTAAAACTGACACTAATTTGATGTTGCTTAATTATTTTTAACTTTTAACATCAATGTGTGGATAAAGCATGGAGTTTATGGTTATGGAGAAGTACATAACTATTATTAGCATTGACTATGTAAAAATACAGATACAATTTAAAAGGTGAAGGTGAGGGGGATTTGCAAAAAGAAAGCAGGTGCTTCAATATACTCATTCTGCAAAAACAAAACAGAACAAAAAAAAACAAAAAAAGAAAAAAGTCAATAGATACTGCCTATGAAATACAGATTTTAGTGTATTATTTCAATACTAAAGGAAACAAAAGAGGCAAGAACTATTAAAGTGTGTACACTTAGGGAGAACAGGATTAAGGCTGAGGAGTGCAGGGCTTGGGCATTAACTTACATTTTTTTCTAAGCTATTCTGTAGTGTTATAAATTTATTAAAGAATGTAATGGAATACATTAATCCAACAGTATCATATTTATATTTACAGTAGTAGTATTAGATGGCAGAATTACCACTTCAAGAAATATATCTCACCATATGAAGCTGGGGAAAATCTCCCAGGATGCCAATTAAAGTTTAAATTATTGAAAGTGGTGAAAGAATGATGGTCAATATGGAGGCCAGGAAATGGAAACACCACCTGTGAGTAATTGGTGTGCCTAAATACATAGAAAGAAATGATATAAGTGAAATAGGAGCAATATTCAAAGAAAGAAGAAAAATGTTCATTCCTGGTAGAACTCTGAGTTGAAAGAAAGAAATGGCTCACTCTTTCTGAGAAACAAATTTTAGCAAAAGGTACTCTTAGACCCTTAGACATATCTACACGTCTGAATGAAGTTATGCAATTAAAAGGAGAGACAGAGAGAAGATGAAAGATTACTTCAAACACCCAGTCTGGCTTCCTTTTTAAGTTGACCGAGAGACAAAGGCTGTCCTAGGACTTCTCTTTCTTAACAGTTGATTGATGTCTGAGCACCTGTACTGGATGGGAGAGACAAAAGTAGTAATCCAAGAACTTGAGATGGAAACAAGTTATTGTTCTCATATCAAGAGAACAAAAAGATACTAGTATTCAAAGATTCAGAAAATATCCTATCCATGAAAAGCACTTTCTGAAACAAACCTTAAAGGGAAGGTAGTATGGTGTTGATATTAAAAGCACGGGATTGCAACCCTATCCCCTGGTTCAAATGTTGATTCATTTCAGTTTCTGGTTGCATGAGGCTGATACTGCAAAACAAGAACATCATATTAACCCCCAACTTATCTCTAAAACTTTTATATGAAATATTAAATACTTGTTTAGAAATAGCCATAATGGAGCATGACAACACATACATTAAAGATACAACATATATGTCATGGTGAAAAGGTCTAACATATATGTAGCTAGAATCCCAGAAAGATAGGAGGAAAAGAATGGGAGAGTAATATTTGAATAAATAAAAACCGTTTATTTTCCTTAATTAGCAAAAGCCATCAAGTCATGGACTCAAGAAACATTACAAACCCCAAGCAAGATAAATACAAAGCGGCCCTAGCCGGTTTGACTCAGTGCATAGAGTGTCAGCCTGTAGACCGAAGGGTCCTGGGTTTGATTCAGGTCAAGGGCACTACCTTGGTTGTAAGCTTCTCCCCTGCCTGAGCCCTGGTTGGAGAACCTGCAGGAGGCAACCAATTGATGTGTCTCTCTCACATCAGTGTTTCTCTGTCTTTCCCTCTCTCTTCCACTCTCTCTAAAAAAAATCAATGGAAAAAATATCCTCGGGTGAGGAAGGTAATGAAAGAGAAAAGT
>NW_006383011.1:13653457-13673126 GCF_000327345.1 Myotis davidii | reverse complement strand
ACACTTTCAGGCACTCTAAAATTTGGAGAATTAACCACCAACAAATCTATGACAAAGAAAATATACCTCAGGCAGAAGAAAAACGATCCTTGCTAGGATCTTGGAAATGCAAGAATGAATACAAAGCAATAATGCTAAATTGATAATTCTAAAAGAACACTAAATACATAAAATAGCAATAATAAGCATGTTTTGTAGAATTTAAAATGTAGATAGAATTAAAATTCCACAAGTGGGTCCTTATTAAAATAAAGCTGGTCCTTAGTTCCTGAGAGAGCCAGCCCATTTCTTTTTTCCATTTATGCCTGGTCAGCACCAACCCTTTTAGTGAGAACTGTGCTCAAATTTTATCTTCTGGAGCCTCAGGTCTGTTGAAACTGTCTTCTTCTCAGCCCCTCTGCCACTTCTTCTAGGGTCAGAAGGTGACCCCAGGGGAAAAGGGTCTCAAATGCTGCAGATATTCACTGTCTGGTCACTTTCCCGACTCCTCATTTTATTTTTTAACATTTGATCAGTATTTCTAAATGTTTTCTATAGGCAGTTTAGTCTAAATTACTTAGTCTGCCATTACCACAATTGGTATGTACATTTAAAAACTTAATAATTACCCACCTTATTATGAAAATTTCTTTTTTCCAAATCACTAGAATGTGAAATGAATAAATATATAATACAAACATCAAGAGGTAGAAAACTACAGAAACAATAAGGCAATGTAAGAATAAAACATAAAGCAAATTAGTTGAAGTAGTAAAAATGAAAAGTATATCTGATACAATAATCACTACAAATTGAAAATCTCAATTATAAGAAGAAAAATAAATAAGCAGATGGGATTTAAAAATTAATCCATTTAAATATTATCTATATAAAGGATGTATAAAGAAATATAATTCAGGAATTTTATGAGGAAGAAATGAAGAAATATAAAGCATACACATGCAATTAAAAGACAGGAGGATTTGATTTTTTTCTTCAAAGTAAAATTTATGATTAAAAATAAAATATTAAACCAATTAAAATCTGCATGAATGATTTCTCAACAACAAAGATATAGCTGCTAAATCACATAACTGCTGAAATACTCAAGGAGAAAAATATATGACCTACAAAAAAATGGACTCTAACAAAATTAGTGAGAGATTTTAACGTGCTTTTCTCTGCTTTCAGCAAATAAAATACAATAATAGATTGACACAAGAGAGGATGTGGAGTGGTGTTTGTGAAACCTCAGTTGTCGGTTTCACTGGATGATGAGCACTATGTGGACAGATGCCTGACCCCACCTCCACAGATGTGGTTCCAGTTGGTTTGGGGTGAAACTGGACAACCAATGGGTCCAGGCTGCCTGTCACTACTTGAGCCAATCAATCAAGAGACAGAGTTGTATCAGATACAAGTGTTTATTCCAGTAATGTCAGCAGTATGGGAGAGTAGCAGGTCATTCACAAAATCTGCTCTGCACCAGTAGCTTATATTGAGTAGGACAAAGATTACATGGGGAAGTAGGCAAAAAGAATAAGAATGGGTATACACAATGGGTATTACAGGTGTGGAGAAGTAGGCAATTTTGGCTGAGTGTGGACTCCATGGTTTGGGCAACAGGGTTGTTAATCTTTCCATGATAATAGGCAGTTCTACAATGAGAATTAACACGTATTCCAGGATTGACTCCCAGGTCCAACATTGACTCCCAAGCCCCAGGGGTAAGGTTGACTCCCAGATCCTAGACCAGGTAAGAATGTGCTTTCTTTTATTAGAACAAAATAATCAAGGTTAATGGAGCATGACTAATCTATTTATATAAAAGCCTAAACGATTATTCAACTGTTTGACTGTATGACTGGTAGCTATGATGCATACTGACCACCAGGGGACAGATGCTTAACGCAGGAGCTGAAGAGCTGCAGTGACCTGGCAGCTATGGTTCTCGGGTGACACACCTGGAACCAGAGAGGAGGGAGCCTGATTCCAGGGTGCATCACCTGAGAACTGCCCTATCGCAATCTTGGACCCCTCGGGGGATGTCAGCCAGTTTCAGCCCGATCCCCACAGGCTCAGTTTCTAGGTCACAAACTATATAATTGTTCAGGTTTAGTAGATACTCTTATATAGTTTTTCAAAGTAGTTGTACCAATGTCTACAGCCATCTTCCACATACACAATTTTAATTTAGGCCCCATTCTCATCAACATTTTTTAAGTTGGTTTTAAATTTTTGTTATTCTGAAGCATGTATATAGGTAGGTCATTTTTGTAGAACATCTCTTATATACCGATGCATGTGTCCATGCACCAGGCCTCTGGTATTTCTTATAACTATAGCTAGTCCCCAATGTTCTGTTCTGCCCCTAACATTGGTAATAAAATTAAAAGTGCACTTTAACAAGTCTTTACTCAAAGCAAAATACAACCTCTTATTAATACAATATTTAGAACCTAGAATAGTCATATGACGATTATAATTATTAGTTATATTAATGTAATTTTAATTATGATGAGCATAAATAAAATATACTAGAGGACTGGTGCATGGATTTGTGCACCAGTGGGGTCCCTTGACCTGGCTTGCAGGATCGGGCCAAAACCAGATCTCCAACATCCCCCAAGGGGTCATGGAATGTGAGATGGCATAGCCCAGGCTGAGGGACCCCACTGGTGCACGATCAGGGCTAGAGAGGGATGCGGGAGGTTGGCCAGCTGGAGAGGGACCACAGGAGGGCTTCAGGGCATGTCCGGCCTGCTTGCTCAGTCCCGATCGGCCGGACCCCAGCAGCAAGCTAACCTACTGGTCGAAGTGTCTCCTCTTGGTGGTCACAGCATGTCATAGAGACTGGCCGACTGGTTGACTGTCTGCCCCCTGGTGGTCAGTGTGCATCATAGCGACTGGAATACCAGTCCTTCTGGTTGTTCCAGTCATTTGGTAGTAATAGTCGCTTAGGCTTTTATATATATAGATGGATAGAGAATGGAGAGGAAATAATTAAAGCTTGTTTGTGATTCATATATTCCCTTTAGGGGAGGTTCACACCCAAGTAGGGGAAAAGGCAGGCTAATCTCCTTGTCAACTAGATTGTGTAAACTGACTAATATTATTTGCAAGGAGGAAGAATCTTACCTATAAAATTCCCTTTGGAGAATATCACTAACTAAAAGGGTTACTTAGAATAAATAAAGACAAAATCTATGGAAACAGGAGATAGTGCTCAGTGGAAAAATACATATAAAGCTACACAACTTTCTGGGTATAAAATAGAGATTTTACTCAATTTAAATTCTCTTCTTGCTATGTGAAGTAACTTATGAACTCCTTTTAGAGACCTCATCTGTTATTCTAGACCAGAAAGTGCAGGTTTGATGTGAGAAGAAAGTGTCTGAGAAATCACCCTTAACATCCCAGACTACTTTGGAGTCTACATAGCCTTGAATTGTTCATAAAACTTGATGCTGAACATGAACTTTGATCTGTGGGCATCTGATTTGATGATCTGATTATTTGATTAGCTCAGAAAATAAAATGAAAGTAAATGAATGGATTAATATTGGTTCTATGATGTTTAAGAGAATATAATACATTTAATAAAAGCAGGGTATTTGATGAAGATGAAATTAAAAAATAATTAAGGATACAGAAATTAGTAACATTGATAAACCCAGGAGCTAGTCTCTGAGAAAATAATCTATTTAATGAACGAGCTGATAGGATTACTGGGGAGCTTTTTTTTTTCGGTTTAGATCCCTTACCTCTGCCCCTCTGATTTCAGTTGCCTCAGTTTGCCCACGCTTCAGTCTTTCTCCTTAACTCAGCTGGTCTGTCATGCTCTGCTTGCCTTCTCCATTTCTGAGCTGTGATCTGCCAAGTCCTCATGCAATAACCTAGGGTTATCATAGGGCTTCCCCAACTGGCTTTCTTTTTCTCCCAGTATTTAGTCTTTCTGTCCAATGTCTGACAACTATAAAACAATGTCTAATTTTATAATTGCTTTAATAGGAGGAAAGGTATTTCCTATTTGGTTACCCATGGCATGAAAAAAAGTACATTTAAAAGCAAGAAAGCTCTGATCAGGTAGCTCAGTTGGTTAGAGCGTTGTCCCGTTATGCAAAGGTTGCAGGTTCGATCCCTGGTCAGGACACATGCAAGAATCAACCAATGAATGCATAAATAAGTGGGACAACAAATCACATTGCAAAACACTCTGGAGATAAACAGAGGGTTCCCTTGAGTGTGCAGCAGTGTACCGATCAGACAGGCATGTGGAGAATTACCCAAAGCTGAGGAAAGAGCTGTTATAAAGGAGTGGTGGAACAATTCCTAGTTTCCACAGAGCCAGGGGTAGTTCATATTCACAACCAAGGGGAAAAAGCCTACTGATATTCAGAACATCAAACAGAGTACTCAGTAGTGGGGGCAAATTAGACCTAGACTTAAGGCTCCCTCTGGTTCCGCTGATCAGAGATTAGAAGGAAACTAAAAAAGGATCAAGTAATTTAACTGTGTACCCAAACAAGAGAGTTAGAAGTTGAGGTTTAAAATAAATAAGAAAAAATAGTTGTGCATCAACTGAGTTCTACATAATGCTTTCTAGGTCACAAAATGATTCTTAGAAGCATTAACTCATCTTAGATTTGGCTTCCTTGTATTGCAAATTTAAATACTAATATACATGTTAAATAGGCCCAAGGTGACCCAGGCATCTGACAACCCTCATATATTGGAGAGGTATCTTGCTACTCTTGTCTTTAAAACTCTGTTAGAGATGGCTTTCTTGAAGATGGACTGACAAATACTTAACAGAAACTGAATTCAAAAATGACTTTCTTTTGTGATTTAATGAAGCACAGGATATATTAATGACTTAGATAGAAACCTCATTCCCAAGGTAAAGTTTTTACCAATAAGGGTACTGATTTATCAAGGAAGACATGAAGATTATTGAGTAGTTTAGTTTGGTGTCCGGTCCCTTTGTGTTCAGAAGCTTTAACCTAACATGCTCACAACTGGCAGCTTTCTTACCTGTCACCTGTACGAGTGCCAAGGTCAAGGAAATATAGTTGGAGAATGGGGCATGCCAACACCCACAGCCTCAGAAAGTTGCTTTGGAGGAAGTCAGTTTTGATGCATGTGCAACTGTTCAATGATCAAAAAGAAAAATGGAGCCTGCCCTGAGACAAGGGAGGCAGAAATTAGAGTGAGTGATACATCTAAAAGCCAAATAATCCCAAGAATTGCAGGCAACCTCCAGAAGCCAGAGAGAGACACACAAGGACCCTTCCCAAGAGCCTTTAGAGTGAGCGTGGCCCTGTGGATATCTTGAGTTCTGACTTCAGTTCTCAGAACCATGAGAGAATTAAAAAAAAAAAGAGGAAGAAAGAATGAAAAATGGCAGGGTTTGTATAACTGCTTGTAGCTTTTAGTGTTCTTTTAAGGCACATTTAATGGTTTCATCAATTTAAGCAGTGAAATAAAATGCATTTATTATTAATAAAAAACTACAAAACATTAATACATACAAGGAATACAGAAACATATTTTTATATACAAATTATAAAGTAACCAAAAAACTAGGCTAAAAAAAGTTACATTTCTATAAATTACAAATAAATCATTTTAAAAGGCTGCTCTTTCCTAATACTTAAGTTACTTTGTGCTATAAATTGCCTTTTATAAATAATATTGTGTGTTATAGATTAATTTTCTCTTTGGTGTTAATCATTGATGGTTAGCTCCTTCCCATGATAGATATTCTCAGTATTTATACTGAGTTTCAATTTATGACACATATTCTATCCTGTTGCTTACAGAGGCATAAGCTTTTAGTTGAGCACCGTCTAAAGGGCAGGTGCTCAATTTGTTTTAAAGAAATATTAGAACTCTGGCCAAGTGATTCAGTTGGTTGGAGTGTTGTTCCATACACCAATCCCGGTCAGAGCACATGACTAGGTTGCGGGCCATCCCAGGTCTGGGCACCTATGGGAGGCAACCAATTGATCTCTCTCTCTCTCTCTCTCTCTCTGTCTCTCCCTCCCCTCTCCTCCTCTCCATCCCTCCCTCTCACGGTCTCTAAAAATCAATGGAAAAATATCCTCGGGTGAGGATTAACTAACTAACTAAGAGAAACATCGATCAGCTGCCTCCTGCACACTCCCCACTGGGGATGTGCCCGCAACCCAGGTACATGCCCTTGACCGGAATCGAACCTGGGACCTTTCAGTCCGCAGGCCGATGCTCTATCCACTGAGCCAAACCGCTTTTGGGGAGCTTTGGTCATCTTAAGCATGACTATTTAATTAGTGAATATATATGTATACATATGTATAAATATATGTATATATACATATATATATATAAAATTCTGTTTTAATTATCTCTTTTTTCTTCTTAGGATTAATCCTTAATATCAAACTATGACAATGATAATTTTGAACCACATGGTAAACTCATTTATTTTGTCTTTGAATAGGGATGCAGTCAAAACACATCCTGTACTCAGACAGTTTTGATTATCAACATCTTCCTGTGCATTTCTCTCTGTTCAGGTTTACTGCTCGTCACTAATGAAGCTGCAAGAACAAAACAGACTTAAGGTTTTTGTCTTGTTATCTTTGAAAATGGATGGTAATTTTCTTCTTTTTCCTTAAGAAACATGCTTGCCACAAGATAAGGGTTTTATAGTGAGAATAAAAATCCTTAATTGCTTCCTACCTTGCCTTCTCTCTAATAGGTACAACAGAAATATTAGAAAATAAAGCCCTCTGAAGCAGAATGAGATCAGATTCAATTGACTAGGGTGTATTCCTCTTGTTTTCTATTAAAGTATTTTCCTTTCAAAGCTTATCAAGAAATGATTCCCAAAAGAATCTGTCTCCTACTTATAATATGTCAGAATGTATTTTTTGCAGTGAGAGATGCTGAGAAAATTGAAACTAAAAATTAAAAAGAAGCTAGAAGGGAAATTAATATTTTTCCCTTTAGCATCATTCATAAAAATCTTTGCTTCTTAGCAGAGTGATGAAAAAATAAATAGAGTTTTATTTCAAGGAATAAGATTCAATTTCAACCTTTGTTTAATGCCTTAGAAACAGCAGGGAGGGCAAAACCATCCATCACATACAACCCATAATAAAACATTTTGAAGTAATAGGAAGAGCTTTTGCTTAGCCAGTCATCTGAATGGAAGCTGGAAAATAAACAGGCTTAAACTGACCTCTAATAAATAAAATTAACTCTTGAGCATTAACTTTTTAAACAACCAAATGTCATTCAAATCAAATCTCTAGAAAATTGCTTCATAATTAAAATCTGCCTATTCAATCAAATAGCAAAGCAGTTACCAGAAAATTCAGAACATGTGAAAATGGTATAATATTTATACTACTACCATTAAAGTAACAAAAGTTCCACAAAAGTAAGCTTGAGTAAGTCCCCTCATGGCATTCGATTCATTGGTTTATCATGCAGTGTACATTTCACTGTCAAAACATTGTTCTTGGAAATACAATACCTCAACTCTATTGAGGAATTTTGACAGTATTTAAAAGAGTCATTTGTCTTTGTCTTTTGACCTAGCAAACCCATGTAAGTATCTACAGCAAGTTATACTGCAAAATATATGAAAAGACTATGTTCAAGTGTCTTATTCTGGCAGTTTTTATAAAGGTGGAAGACTGGAAATAACCAAATGTGCATGAAATAGACAAGTGAACAAATTATTGTAAATCAACTCATGGAAATACTATGCAACAGTGTATAGGAGTGAAGATCTCTATGCACAGATATAGAGTAATCTCCATTATATATTCTAATAGAAAAAATAAGATGTAGAATATGAAATTTTCTAACTTCGGTGACAGAAAGAAGTTATGTATAAATAATATGGGCTTAGTTTAAAAAAAACACCAAAGCATAAACAAAAAAATTAATAAAAATAGTTACTTATAGAGAGTAGGAGGGATTAGGGTAATGGGACAAGTAAAGAAGCAAGATATAAAAAATCAAATTGTTAATATAGTTCTGCATTTATAAGTATTTTCAAACATTAAAACTAAAATCTAATATAATAGGAAACGATATCTAAAATTAAAAGCAAACCTACAAAATTATTTGTAATAAACCACATAAATTAGAATTATTTTAAGAAACTTTAGAATATTATTTTGACTGTAGGACTTAGTGGAAAATATTCTTAAGACAAGTAGAACTACAAAGAAATCTTGTACTCAGTAGCAAAATTGAGAGTGCTGTGGTGACATAATTTTAGAACTAAATATGTTACATATTAATGCAAACAAGTAATTTTGTTTTTAAGAAATAAAATTTAACTTAAGAGAAAAAGGATAAAATTGTAAAACTCAAATGTTGAATGGAAATTCTGCAATATTAAATTGGAATTGGAAATATAAATATGAACTCTTGATTTTTTTTCTCAACAATATTCATTTCTTAGTAGTTCCTTAAGGTAATGACAGCACGATAATTATGAGCACACCCAGTGCCCAGATTGTGGTCTTTAAATACAAGAGCACTTTGGAGTAATGAATGATTCCATATCTGGGGTAGAAAATACACAAAATGACATTGGTCTGTCTAGTTGTACTAAAAAGCATGGAAAGATTAATGGATTTGTCCTAGGGAAACAGAAACAAACACACAGGGAATCTCTTGGCCAAATTTGAGACAATTTGTACATGAAAAAGAATAATTAATGTGAGTGATTTTACCAGGTTGAATATATGTGTGTGTGTGTGTGTGTGTGTGTGTGTGTGTGTAAATTCATGTATCCAATATGTTATATAGGGGATAAGGAAGAAAAAAATAAAATTTAAAACTACCAAGGATACAATTGGAAGCAACCAGGGTATTGACCTCTTAAACAGAAAATTGACAAAAGGAAATATTTAAATATTTATCTTGTCTTTACTTTATGAATTGTATTTCTGAGTAACCTAACAGCCCAAGCTATTGATGGAAATATATGCACTGAAAAAAATAATAAGGCTAGAAAACACCATTTTTCAGCTTCTCATGAAACAATTGATTTTGGCAGTCATTATCAATGAATGAAAACATTAGATGAAATATTGATGGTGAAGTTCACAGTGGTGGAATGAGTCTACCACCACTTGATTCCTCTCATCAATCTTAGCATTGCTGAAAGTGGAACAAATGAATATTGCTGTTCTGATTATGTGAGACAACATGAAGTATAGAGCATCATTTTTAAAATATTCTTGACCAAAACATAACAAAAGCAAAAGCTAAACTCAAATTTAATCAAGGCTGTATCATTAACCTCTATTTATAGAATGTATAAAGAATAGATAAACAAATTAAACTACAACAAAAGAAAGTTAAGAAACAAATCTAAATGTCAGATACTCAATAATGGAACTTATTTGGCTTTTGTGAACAGTCAAGAACATGAAAAAGAAAATAAAAGGAGAGAGACATCAACTCTTTTTTTAAAAAAAATATATTTTTATTGATTTCAGAGAGGAAGGGAGAGGGAGAGAGAGATAGAGACATCAATGATAAGAGAGAATCATTGATTGGCTACCTCCTGCAACCCGGGGATTGAGCCTGCAAGCCAGGCATGTGCCCTTGACCAGAATCAAACCCGGGACCCTTTAGTTCCCAAGCTGACACTCTATTCACTGGACCAAACCAGCTAGGGCAGTGGTTCTCAACCTTCCTAATGCTTCGACCCTTTAATGCAGTTCCTCGTGTTGTGGTGACCCCCAACCATAAAATTATTTTCATTGCTACTTCATAACTGTAATTTTGCTAATGTTATGAATCGTAATGTAAATATCTGATATGCAGGATGTATTTAGGCATCCCCTGTGAAAGGGTCGTTTGACCCCCAAAGGGGTCTCGAAGCACAGGTTGAGAACTGCTGAGCTAGGGCAAGGCATCAACTCTTGATTAAAAAAGATATGACACTCAAAGTGTGAATATTGTTCTCATCCTGACAGAAACAAACCAATTATAAATGATACTGCTTTTAAAATTACAGATATAAGAGCATGAATTACATGTTGATATCAAGAAATTATCTTTCTTTATAATTTTAAAAAAATATTTCAATTTCAGCTGACCTTCAACATTATATTAGTTTCAGGTGTACATCATAGTGGTTAGTCACTTATATAACTACAAAGTAAGTGTAGTACCCAACTGACACAAAAAGTAATTATTCCAATATTGTTGATTATATTCCCTATGCTGCACTTTATATCCCATGATTATTTTGTAATAACTAACTTATACATTTTAATCCATACATATTTTCACCTATTTCATGATTCTTCCTCCCATCTGGCAACCATCAGTTTGTTCTCTGCCTCTATGAGTCTGTTTTTGTTTTGTTAGTTCCTTTTGTTTTTAGTATTCACATATAAGTGAAATCATACGGTATTAGTGATTCTCTGGCTGACTTATTTCACTTAGCATAATACACTCTAGGTCCATTCATGTTGTCTCACAGGGTAAGATTCCATTGTTTTTTTATGAGTCAGTAATATTTCACTGTATATATGTACCTTTTATTTTTTACCTAATTATCTATTGATGGACACCAAAGTTGCTTCAATATCTTGGCTATTGCAAACAATGCTGCAATGAACATAGGGATGCATACATCTTTTTAAATTAGTGTTTTGAATTTCTTCAGATAAATACCCAGAAGTGGAATCGCTGGTTCATATGATAGTTCTAGTTTTAAATTTTTGAGGAACCTCCATATTGTTTTCCATAGTGGCCGCACCATTTTACAATTTCACCATCAATGCATAAAGGTTCCCTTTTCTCTACATCCTCACCAATGTATTGTTTGTTGATTTATTGATGATAGCTATTCTTACAAGCATGAGGTGATATCTCATCATGGTTTTAATTTGCATTTCTCCGATGATTACTGATGTTGAGCATCTTTTCATATGTCTGTTGGCCATCTGTATATCCTCTTTGGAGAAATGTCTATTTTGGGCCTCTGCCCATATTTTAATTGGATTAAAAATGTTGTGGGGCCACTCACTCCTCAGGGGAGACCTCTGCAGCTGAGATATCCCTCCTGATTACCAACTGCCACAGATAGGGGTGGGACCAGCCTGTTTTGTATCTCTGCCCCTCCTACCAGTCTCCATGTGGCTCTTTCTTTAGATCTTTAATTATAGAATTTTCATTCAGCTAGTCTTCAAGTGGTTCTCCTGGTGACTGTTCTATAATTGATTTGTAATTTATATTTCGTTGTGGGAGGAGGTGAGCACAGCATTGCCCTCCTTTGCTATCTTGACCAGAAGTCTTAAGAAGTAACATATTTTTGTTGTTTGACAATGGCATTGTGATTATATAAGAAAATGTCCTCATAGATGCATACTGAAGAATGGATGGGTGAAATGTCATAGGTCTGGAATTTACTTTAAAATAGTTAAGCAAAAACTAAGGAAGAAAAATCACAAATGAAACAAATAGGATAAAATATTGATAATGGTTAAATATGAATAATAGATGTACCCAGCAGTTAGTTGTACTGGGATCTATTTTTGTGTATGTTTTAAAAATTTCAAGCCATTTTAAGTTATTAGAAATTAAAAATTAATGCAATTAGTTTATGTTTTTCATAGAATTACACGGTTTTACTTGGCTTTTCCTTATTTAAGTAACACAAGCAATAACCAAGATAATATATTTAAGTTAATAGAGTCTTTTTCTTATGTAATTTTTTACTCTTCAAATTGAAGCCAAACATGGCAATGACCTTGGAATGAAAAATACTCAAAAAGAAAGCCCTATGTTCAGGAAGTGAGAAAATTAAAATGAGAAAAGAAATACTTGCATTTACACCAAATAAAACATATTATACTGGGTGTCATCCAGGCCAAGATTTTTTTCTCAAGGGAAAGTGCAAACAAGCTCACTTCAATTAAAGTCTTTATTCCTCACCCATCCAGTAATCTCCCAGCAGCTCAGTCTCCATTATGTCCTGCAGGACCAGGAGAAGCGTGTTCTGCTCATTCCAGCTGACTGCCTTCTCTTTGAGACTAGAGTTTTCAGAGGAATGCATTACACTGTGTGTGTGTGTGTGTGTGTGTGTGTGTGTGTGTGTGTGTGTGTGTGTAAAGGAAGGAACTGGGAGCAGCGTTCAAGAGCACCCACGGAGCACTTCAGGTCCTACTCCTGGGGATAGAATGAACAAGCCCCTGGTTGTGTGAGCAGGTGGGCTGCTAGACTCTCTTCAGTACCTTCCTTTCAGGCACTGGGAGCTCTCCTTCAGACAAGAGAGGGAAAAGAAACGAGGTGATACTTAGCCGGGCAAGAGGCACACAGTCTCTATGCGATCCCCACTCTCCATTCTTGGTTATCAGGGTTCTCTCCAGCGAGTCTTCCGATGATCATTCAGGAAGTTTTTCTGTATTTTAGTTGTAATTCCAGTTTGGTCCTGGGAGTGTGTCTGTGCAGCATCCACTTACTCCGCTGCCAGTTTTAATCTTCGCAACTAGTTTATTTTTTAAAAATTTTTCATTGGTTGAGTACAGTTAGACAAAGGGATTAGTGAAATATCTGGAGGGCAGAGAAGCTCACATTTTGAGTTCAGTTCCTGCATCATTCTTAGTCCCAGGTGAAGTTGAAGCAAACATCTAAATCTTAACTAGTAAGCATATAAATGGGAGGCTATACTCTGAATTTTTAATAACACAAATGCTGAGAGCTTCAACCAAAGTAGCTCATCTTAGATATAAATAACTTATATGGGAAAGTAACTTTGTGACAAAAAAATGGACTACCTAAAAAAATCATGATAGGGGGGTTATTGGGGGGGAGGATGAGGACACATTTGTAATACCTTAACTAATAAAAAAAAAATCATGATAGGGAAAAAAATTTTTCCCCCAAGAAACCTTCATTTAAAACAACAACAACTGCCCACCATTCTGTTTAGGAAGTAATCTATGTTACTAATATAGAAAAGGTGAATGTTAACCCAATATCACTTTCAAGAAAAGGTAACATGAATTTAAAGCCACAATAACTTAATGAAAGCACTTACTTGGTATTCATTCCATGTCTGGAACTGTATTGGCCCTGGAAATACATAGATACTAGGAAATGATGCTTGTACCAGAGACGTATAATGGGCAGCACAGAAATCGGAGCATTTAAGATGTGCAGGCTGAGGCTGAAGTAATGAGGAGGCAATAGACATCTGAAAGATATTGGCGAGGGCCTTCCCAGGAAGAACAGTGCTTTGAATAAATAAAAGCATGAAGTTTGGAGAATCCACATGGGATTGTATGAAGTAATGAGTAGATCAGTGTTGCCAGAGCTGCAAGGTAAGGTACTGGATGTTGAATGGCTTTTACTTTTAAAGAAATGGCAACACCAAGTGAATAGGAAAATATTCTGAATTTGTGAAAGTAAAAATATAAAATCATAGCTAATGATACCAAATGACCTAAATTCATTGACCAAACAGAGAAAAGAGGTAAGCCACACAACTGAGATACATGGTAACATATGATTTTTTTTAATTTTAAGGATTTTATTGGCTTTATTCAGTGATTCATGAATTGGGCAGCATTTACTCTATGAGATAGAAAGGAGCTCCAAAGAACTGTAAGTGCTAGCTACCACAGGATATGTAAAATATATTCAACCAAGACTGGATTTTCCTTAGATTACCTTGTTAAATATCTATACTGTACATCAGTTGTTCTAAACATACATAACAATCCATTTTTTAAAGAACCAAAATAATTTGGATTGCCTCCTTTCCCACTGCCTAGGAATGTGTATCAGTTTTGGACTGGTAAACTAGGTAATATACTATTAAAGAAAAACAAAATCATGTTAAAATCAAATGGATTTTTATATTTTTCTATTAAATTTCAAACATTACATATGTGTATTGGTTTGTGTATTCAAAATATGTAACAAAATATGAAAAGTTAGTTGCTCAGAGAAGGATGCTACTGCCTATAGCAATCTCATGATGTGGGAAAAAAGTGTTTTGACATAACTTCCTGAATACCCATCTAATTAGTAATTAAGTTCCTGACTCGAAAAGCATACGTGTTTGTAGATGTGTTTATAAATATGAATGGATAGATATTATACTTTCTTCAGTTAGTATTATTTTAAAATTTTGGCATGTTGAATCATTCTTCAAGCACATTTAAGAAACCATCATCTATAATAATAAAAGCATGCTAATTAGGCCAGATGTCCCTCTGGACGACCTTCCAGATGAAACCAGGGCTGCGAGGGAAGCCTGGGTCCCAGGTGCCAGAGGGAAGCTGGTGCCGGCAGCCGGGGGAAGGAAGGCCCCTTTATTTATTTATTTTTACATTTTTTATTATTATTTAAAGTATCACAAATAGTAGTACATATGTCTCCCTTTTTTCCCCAAATGACCTTCCCCCAGCCTCCTCTACCCCCGGCACATGCCCTCACCCCCCTCCCAGTGTCTTGTGTCCATTGGTTATACTTATATGCATGCATGCATGCAAGTCCTTCGGTTGATCTCTTACCCCCCACCAACCCTCCCCAGCCAGGAAGGCCTACTCTTGCTCGAATTTTGTGTATTGGGCCTCTAGTATTTTAATAAAACTCTAAGGTGAATCATTTTACAAAGTTAAAAATCCAATTATACTATAAATGTCTAACTTTTCACAGATAATTTAGGTAACTTTATCTTTGCATATAGTATGATTTCTTAACCTGGTCCCATCTCCACTAATAATTAATTGGACATTTGCTCAGTTTTGCAACCGTGAGCAACTCAGGCCAAGACTGAACATTTCTTTACTCATATGAAAGGTTTAGGACTGAAAGTAATTGTTAAATCTCAGAAGGTAATGTTCCAAAAGTTGGTTTTCTAACCAATTAAACTAATATCCCAAAATACTAATTAATATGGCAACACTCTCAATTTCTTCAAGATACCAGTGTGGGATTTTAACAGTTTTTAACATATTTAGAAATGAGGTAGAAAATCACCAAGCAAAAGATTAAGGATTTTTTGCATTTTGAAAAAACATTTTAAGGAAATACTAAGATATCTTTATCATTTTATCATTTTATTTTCTAATTCTGTGCCCATTTCCTATATTGATTGTAACATTTGAAAGATGACATATTCACTTCGAGTAGACATTTCTCAAATTCTAGGCCTATTCAGAGAAGGCATTCAAGCAATGGATTTTCTGGCCTAAGTCTCAGTAAGTCACCTATAAAATCAGACTGATAAAACTAATGTTTTCTACTCTACTTCAATATTCTCAGAATTCAGCCCATAAAGAGAGCATAGTCATTGAGCATGCATTCCTTTGAATAAAAGAATTTAGCAGGTCCATTTAACAGCATTGCTAGGGAGAGAAACATACATATAAACTTTAAAAAATTCATTGGGTTTGGGTTGGCATCAACAACTGAAAACATCAATAAAATGTAAAAGATGAGGTTGATGGCTTACAGGAATTCAGTTGGGGGAGAAGATAGAGAAGCAAACTAATGTAATAAAGTTAAGACATGGAGGATCAAGTAAATTTTGTGGTTTCTATTTAATCTTTTTTGTGGGTACATAGGTTTGCTTTTAAAGTTTCATACAGAAATTTCAGTAAAGGTTTTAGTGCTTTAGTATGGAAAGCCTGTGGTTTAAGATAAGCCATATATTAATGATAAAATAGTAGGTTAATTTCTAAATAAACCTCATCTTGACTAGGAGATATATGTTTTGGTGCATGCAGAGGCAATTATAGGTTTAATATATTTGGTGTCAGACATCAATCTTGCTAAATCAGTCGTTGTAAGTTACTTTTAAAATGTACTTGCGCCCTGACCAGTTTGGCTCAGTGGATAGAGCGTCGGCCTGCGGACTGAAGGGTCCCGGGTTCAATTCCAGTCAAGGGCATTCATTACCTTGGTTGTGGGCACATCCCCAGTATGGGGTGTGCAGGAGGCAGCTGATAGATGTTTCTCTCTCATCAATGTTTCTAACTCTCTATCCCTCTTCCTTCCTCTCTGTAAAAATCAATAAAATATTAAAAATAAATAAATAAAATGTACTTGCAATTCAATGGCAAAGTCTCAAGTGGAAAACTAGCAAAGTTCACCTAACAAAAGTAACAGAGACATATTTTATTGTTGCTCAAGAAGGATTATCAAAGAATACTAAAGGATGTCCAGATATGCTGGTCAATACGCCTGGCACTAAGCTTCTCTGCCTCACCTCATGGCTTCAATAAAGACTTGTTAATAAACACAATTTTCAAAACCTGCTAGTTACTGGTCCAACTTATTATGATATGATTTCTTCATTCCAACAAATCACAGTCCTCTTTAGCGTAAGTTTCTGCAACATCACTGCATCCTGATAGGCAGAGGAATAATTTTTATTCCCGTATGAAAATGAGAAAGTGCATTGTGTTTCTAGTTTGGGTCTATAGACTTCTCCTAGTAGCGGATCTTTTAATGGCGAATACAGTGTACAAGGGTGTCCATGGTACATCTTTGGTATACTCACAGCTCTTTGATTTCTGGGGAATTCAACCTGTAAGCTTCCTCAGAAAGAAAAAAAGAACCTTCTTCTTAAAACGGGAAGATCCCTCTTCTCACCTCTGCACCCAGGCTTCAGTGCCTATTCCTTTTGTTTAGTTTTCAAGCATCTCAAAGGCCTCAGTGTTATTCTGCAACAGGAGCCCTGAAAGAAGTCGTTTCTGTTGTACTGAATCTTATGTAAATAGTAATTTCTTATTCATAGTCTTCCAATGAACTAGGCTGGAGGAATCCTTTTGCAATCTATACATATATCAAATCATCAGATTTACACTTTAAATAGCCTAGTTTTGTCAATTATACCTCAAAAAAGATGAAAGAAAACAAAAAAATTTGATTTTCAAAAACAAAAAGGAAGTTTTTAATCTTTATCCACATATATTGATAAAGATGTATCAAATGTCGATATATATATTTCTAAGTATCTATTAGTCTAGCAAATATTAACTTTCAATTCATTGTTTTTTGCACTTTCCCTTAAACAAAATTGGGCTGATTTCAACAGAAGACATCTTTCAGATGTTGGAAGGAATCGGATTTGAATCCTTATACAACTGCGAATTCTTTCACCTGCTTACGGCTTAAAAGAGAAAACCTGGCAAAAGCACGCATATTCATACATAGAGTGAGTCTAGCTGTGTATATATATATATTGTTCGGCTTGACCTTCTATTTTCCAATGTGTAAATCAGAAAGAAATAATAAACATGGCTCTCTCTTGGTATGCTTAATAACATAAATACTTAAAATAATTACAGTAAGACTCTAATGAGAGGCATTTTCATAGGTGAACATGATGACACACTCTGGCTAAATATTAGACATTGTCTGTTTCCCCACGTGCTTTCCATTTGAAGCCGGTCCTCCTGCAAGTCAGTAACCGTTCCTTGGCTGAGATCTGCTCTTCTGACATCTCAAATGGTCATGTAAAATGGCTGCATGATGGGCTGGTCAGATGACTCCATATGAAAACCTCTTTCCGCCGATTACAAGCTAATTTTAGCAAATAGGCTTTCATATCCCTCTGCTCCTCTAATCCGTACCCTCCCCCAACCCCCTGTCCACTACTGGCCCTGAATCCAAATAATTAAATCCAAATATTTAGAATTATTATGATCCTACTTGAAACTATTTATATTTTAATTTTATATAAAATTCATATGGACAACCTAACAGTCCAACTTGGCTCCAGGCAGTATCATGATAATGTATAGCAGAGCTAAAGAGGTTTCAGTTTTTTTTAATTGGCCTTCATAAGAAAATGAGGAAAGGCTTTCAGCCTATTAAATTATTCAGTGCTAGTGTACATTCTCTAAATTTATTACTCTTGGCTGATCTATAGTTTTAAATATAAACATTAGAATCTGAACTAAAAATGCAATAAATAGAGCTGTCTTTATCAAAGGTGGCTATAAAGAAACTTCCATTTTCATAATTCACTGACAGTGACTATATATTATCAAATTTATTTTAGAAAAAGTTTAACAAATAAAATGAGAGAAATAGATCTAAATGAAATAGCACTCAGTCCTCTAACTTCAGGACCATGTGAGGACAAGTAATCACATATCTGTGGTTAATTGCTTCACACATATTCCTGTTTTTAACGCTTCTGCAGTAAATTAGATAAGACTACTAAATGTGTTATCCTAGTTATGTCAAAGATCATATATTACTCTACTTTATTTTTGCACTACTATAGTTTATAAAAAATAAACTAAAGTAATAAAATTAAAATCAGGTACAAAACATCTGGGGATATAGTAAAAAAATAAGGCTTTTTTTTTTTTTTTGCCTTGGCAGATGTTTCTCAATGATTAGAGCATCGCAGTTCGATTCCCAGTCAAGGGCATGTTCTTAGGTTGCAGGTTCAATCCCTGGCCCAGGTCAGGATGCGTGCGTGAGGCAACCAATTGATGTGTATCTTTCATATCAATGTCTCTCTCTCTCTCTCTCTCTCTCTCTCTCTCTCTCTCTCTCTCTCTCTTTTCCTCTCTCCCTCCCTCCACCCACCCCTCCCTTCCACTCTCTAAAAATCAATGGGAAAAAATCCTTGGGTGAGGATTAACAATGACAAAAACAAAACAAACAAAAACCCCCAGAAATTTTTAATTTGGTCATTGACCTCATTCATTTTTAATTATTATTTTAATAGTAAGAGATTACTTCCTATCATAACACTTTCTCCATCTCCCCCTTACTTTAAATTACTACATTCTTTAACACTTCTCTCCTTTCCTCTCGAGGCTTTCAATAGGCTCAGTTAATAATAATGAGGCTTGTGCAACAATATTAATCACAAAAACTATAAAGCATATTCATTGAGATTTACTATGTTTCAGGCATTGAGGCAGGGCTTTATTTGAACTACCTTTTTGAAAAGTTTCACAACATCCCTATGGAATTACTATAATTATCTCCTCTGAACACATGAAGAAACTGACACCCAGAGTAATTAAGAACCTTGACATGGGGCTAGGCATTCATACACAGGCATCTGGCTCTGGCTCCACACATCTAGCATTTTAAAACCTCTGTCAATGTTATTCTCCTGCTCACAACCTTTTATCAGTTGGAAGAAAAATCCAACACTTGGAAGAAAAATCCAGGCCCTTGCTTCATCCTCCAAGCTGCTTGGTGATCTCAAACCCTAGTTCTCTCTGGTTTCACCTCTTCCAGTCTCCCACTCACTTACTCTCTAGCTACAAGGGCTTCCTTGATTCCTCCACTAGGTGAAGTATACTCTGATCTCACACCCTTTGCCCAGTTGTTACTTCTGCCTGAACCAATTTGCCCTCATGTATTTGCTTGGCTCACCTCCTTGCCTCATTCTAGTCTCAGCTCAAAGGATATACAGCGAGGAATTCCTTCAATGTCTCCTCTAAAATGTCACCTTACCCTACTCTTTAGCTTTATTTTTCTCTTTTGGACTTATTAGCTGCCATTATGGTACACTAGAGGCCCGGTGCACAAAAATTTGTGCACTTGGAGGGGTCCCTCAGCCTGGCCTGGGACCCCTTGGGGGATGACCACCTGCTGGTTTAGGCCTGCTCCCTGGGGAAACAGGCCTAAGATGGCAGTCAGACATCCCTCTGGCAGTAATTTTCAATGCCATATG
>NW_006383011.1:13637169-13653039 GCF_000327345.1 Myotis davidii | reverse complement strand
AGCCCTCCAGGGCAGGCCGGGAAGCTTGGCTTCCTCCATTGCTGGGGTAACCAAGCCTCCTGCTTGCTTCAGCTCCATGGCTGCTGGCTGCCATCTTGGTTGGGTTAATTTGCATATAGTCTCTCTGATTGGCTGGTGGGCGTGGCTTAAGGCATAACGAAGGGTTGGTCAATTTGCATGTTTGTCTTTCATTAGATTAGATATTTGTATGTGTATTTTTTTCTTCCTCACAAAAGAAGACTGAGACTTTGCTCTGTTCATTGCTGTATACCTGCTGCCTACTATAATACATGGCATGTGTTCGGTTGTTAACTAACATTTGTGGAGGGAAGGAAGGAAGGAAGGAGAGAGGGAGGGAGGTAAGAAATAAATTAAGGATCATAACCAAGATACAGGTTCTAAAGCCTGACCCTCTGTTATCAATTCAAAGCACTGAATCAAATTCCTAATAAAATCACAAACACACTCACACATACACACATGCATTAAAAACAAAGACAAACAAAAAACATGACTGTAGTTCTAAGTCAAGATAAAACCAATAATGATTCAGGGAAAATTTTTCTCAAAGCATATGATGATTGGATATCATTATGTAGACATATAAAATTCACATCTGGGTTAAAGTAAAATATGAGATTTATAGTCATTTAACTTCATAATGCTAAGCATTAATTTTATTCTTCTTTGAAATTGATTATAATTCTACTCCAAGGTTGTATATATATACTATACCAGACATTTGCTGGAAAACTATGATATTTAATCACTATCCAGATGTTTTAAAAACAACACCCCAGATGGTAGACATTATATCTGAAAGATCCAGTTTGGGAAATTTTCAGAATTATTATTGAGCTAAAACATCTATCCAATGCATAAAGCCAAATGAGAATAAATAGTATTCTGTTTTTGTTTTTCTACCTGATCTTTCTTCTTTTCTATTGCCACCACCCTAAATCAGCCTTTTCAAGTTTCATAGGTAATTTTGTAATAAGAATTATCTCAACTTCTCACAATATCCCAAGCAACTCTACAAACTGTCTCCAAATGGAAGATACACTGTCTTTGTTTATTAAACCTCAGAGTCTCCATGGCTTTCAGGAGAAATTTGAAATTATTTAAAATATCTTTAAAGACTCTCAATAATAGATACTACCGTGCCTATTGAATGTTATGTTTCAGAATTTCCCCCAAGAAGAAGCAACTATATTTTTGCTCCATATAACTTAAACAAGGAATAAACTCTTAGCTTAGATTAAAGTATGGTGATGTAAACACTGCCCCCAAAATCCCAGGGCCTTAGCACCAAACAGGTCAAGTTCTTCGTCTGGTTTTATGTCCATCATGGCTTAGCTGTGGCCATGGACTCCATTGTATTATCGCTCCGGGACCCAGGCATCTACAACTGTCTTAAACATTTCAGGATGGGGCTGTGCAGGTCACAAGGTCAAAGCCTGTCATCAATGGAAAGGAGTGGAATCAGTCATCTCAGGAAGAGGCAGTGAATAATTTGAACAATAATAGTCTAGCTTAAAGAGAATGTCATTCTTTTTTTTTAAAGCATATGTCGAATTACTCAAAGAAAAGATAGAATTGTCAGGCATATTCTCCTGAGGCCCAGCCCTCTAAAGGCAAGGAACATATTCCCACTCTTGACGATTTCTTTGTTTCTTTGTTTGACTCTTCTCCCGACCTCCACCCTATAGCCCCAAGCTTCCTGTTTTCCACATAGCACCATTCTAAACACATGTCTAAATTAGAGTGACTCTAGATATCAGCTCATGCTAAGATGTTGTGTTTGAAAATTTTATTCTTGATGAGTTAATTTTTTATTTTCTCCTTCCTATTTTCCTACTTTCCTTCCTTTTTTACTAATTTCTCCCCAGATGAAAATAACTTCTAGGAATTAATAACAAAAAAATATCTAATTTATAAATAGAAACACAAGTGACCATTGAGTTCACTTAAAATAAATACAAAAGGCCAATAAACTTGTAAATATATGCATAACTACAATTGTTATTAAAGAAATTAAAAACAAATTGGGATAGTTTCTACCTTTAAATTTGTAAGCCTGTGTTAGGTATATAAAGAAGTATGTATTGTTGACTGCAGTAACCATTTTAGAGGCCATTTTGGCAATATCTCTAAAATATTTTAATGCATATACATTTTGACTCAGGATTCAACAGCTAGTAAGATAACTCCAATATAGTTGACAAATTATCTCAAAATAAATAAACAAGGATATTCATTTTAATCTGAAAATAACTTAGTCCTGGAATAAAAACCCAAGACTACCTAAATATTCATAAGGACTAAAATTTAGAAACAGTCCAAATGAACATCAATAGGAATATACTGTAAAACAATAGATTATTAATTTTTAAAAATACATATTGCAACTCTACATGCAAATATGTAAAGATTTTGAAAATATATTAAAGTGACTAAACAAAGCATACTCAAATATACACATATCTAATGGCATATATAATACACAAAATTACTTTCTGAATATATATATATATGTATATATATACATATATATATATATGACATAATGACAACAGTAGTTAATTTTGAAGGCAGGTGATAGAAAAATTTTACCATTTATTTGTATATTTCTGTTTGAATTTTTAAGCAGTTTCATTTAAAATTATATTAAAAGGGATTATTTGCAGGTGGTACTTATGGTCCATTATTACATCTTTTTACTTTGTCCTTAAAAAGTTAGTATTATAAACATGGAAATAGGTTTATTGCTTTGTCTGTTTGAAAAATATTTTCTCATTCAAAACAGGCAACTGAGAAAAAGATAAAAGAATATAAAATTTTATAGGACTGTAGACCACTATTAGGTTTACAGTCTTATAAAAATATATAACATGTGGGAGAGCAGTGAGCATCAATTACAGATCAATCATGAGATGAATAGTGACCAGGAACTGGTGTCTCTACATCCCGGAACACAGAATACGTGCACCTTATACTTCCGGTTTACCGGATCCAAAAAAAGAAAAGAAAAGAAAAAAGAAAAAGGAAAGATGGAATGTAGGGGATAGATGGCTTTGCTTAAAATAACTAAATGTGAGGTACAGGTTTTATTTGCATTTACCAATATTTTATGAAAAGGATCATTGTACTTATAGATGGTACTCGGGAATGCTGATCGGTGTGGACAACTACCCCTTGAACTGATTGAAAATATGCTAGGAAGATCTATTCTGCCCCAACGTTTCACCTAAACAGTGATGGCGAACCTTTTGAGCTTGGCGTGTCAGCATTTTGAAAAACTCTAACTTAACTCTGGTGCCGTGTCACATGTAGAAATTTTTTGACATTTGCAACCATAGTAAAACAAAGACTTATATTTTTGATATTTATTTTATATATTTAAATGCCATTTAACAGAAAAATCAACCAAAAAAATGACACGCGTCTCATAGGTTCACCATCACTGAAAGACCATCCAACCTAGTGATTCTTTAAGTACCACCAATTTAGCTTCATTCCCTGTGATTAAAAGCAGTGACATTTGTTCAAGCTCAAGTAGCCCCTACTGGGGCACATATTAAATGGTTTTCAGTCATTGGGATCACATAGTAGATTTATTTATAATTTTTTAAAGCTTTGAATATTAGATGGAAAGAAAAGGTAAACTAAAGGAAGGTGATATTGGTTAATATAGATAGTGAAGATTTGGGGTACATTTTTGGTCATAGTATTTCTACTTCTTGCTATTATTACAGCCATTATTACAGAAAATGTGTAACATGAATATATATTACAGAAAACATTTCATTTCTTTCTGAAAAATTAAGTCATTTTATTATAATCATGACTAATCCTTACTGTGTTTCCCCTTGTCACTTTCTCACTTTCATTAGTGTTCCTTTGTCTGAAGCAAGTAGATGAGGAATTAAAACAACGCAAATTTTATTTTAAGTCCTACATTGTGCTGACAGTGAATCCACTGAGCTCTTTGTTTTGCCACGTAAATATGATGGTTAAGAAAAACTTACTGAGTTAGGGTTAGAGGGAGTACAGCCAGGCCCACCCACTGGGTAAATGTGACCTCCACGTGGAATCCACAGATTTCTGATGAATAAAGATAATTTTGAATAATGCCGCACACCTTGCCTGTTTTGGAGCATATGGCGGTGGTTCTGCATTGCCAAGAAAATAATGTTTCCGTCTGCATAAATTCTCATGGTTCATGCAGAAACTTTACCTCCATGGACTCACAGAAACATAAGAAGGTCTTTGCTGCACCACACCGACAGAATTCACTGCAGAGGCTGATATTCTAAATAAAATCATTGGGAGTTGCATGGAATTAAATTTTAACCTGATGCCAGAACTGCAAAAGTCATTCAAATGCATATAGTATTTCTAAAGACCATGCTTTTGTATACTCACAAATATGAAATGCTAACCGCCAGCATGATTCAATGGGTTGAATCTCTTCCATGAAATTGAGATTTTTTTCGAAAGTGTATATTTTTCAGAGTGATTTCTGACATATTTGCAATGAATAGTTTTTATTTCTAAATCTAGGTTTCTCCCCACTGTTAGGAAATATTCACTTTGGGGAGACAATTTAACTCTTTCATTTATCCTATTTGAAATAATGAAATGCAATGCACACTCCCTCCCTCCCCCCATGCTTCTGCTCCCACTCCGTTTCTCAGTATAATCCTCCCTCTATGCCTCTAATGTCCTCAAATCGCTCAATCCTCTACTAAGCCCGACTAGCAAAACATCTCTCTGGCAGTGCCTTGTGAACCCTAACGTGCTCAATCAAGTCTTTCCTTCTCAAAACATCACTATTCCCTGTCTCATCTTCTCAAGACTCACCCCTCCTTAAAGAGACAAACAACTTGTTTTATCTAGTCATGGCAAATTTGTGAGAGATTTAACCTATTCTTCTCTTCCGTTAGTCTGTTATCATTGTGAAGGTGCTGCATTAGCAATCTACTCCATGAACCCTTTGGCTTGTAACAATAAGCATTTATTTGTTCTTACTCAAAGATCTGAGTGGGAATCAGCCCAGGGGTTTTCAAGGTAGGCTGGGCTTGGCTCTGGGCTCTGGTCAGTTTAGATCTGCTTCACCTAAGTCATTCTGGGGCCCAGACTAAAGGGACAGAGGCATTCTGAGACACCTCTCATGACAATCGGAAAAAAACAAGAGGCCAAGCCAAATTGTGCAAATACATTTAAGGCCTCTGCTCACGTAGTGTCCAGAAGAAGTATTTCTTTAGCAAAAGCAAGTCGCATGACCAAGTCAATATAAATGGGAGAGTGAAATATACTTTACCCACTAGAGTGCACTGGAAGGTCACATGGCAGAAAAATAGTGAGGAATTGAAAGTCCGCATAGCTTCCAAGGGAATGTATTTAGTCTTTAGTGGGAATTTACTAGAGGTAATACTTAGCTTAAGTGGAACTAGAATTCGTGTTGGTGAAAAATGCTTGAAACTTTGTAGTGTGAGAGGCAGTTGAAGGAATGTAGCATCCTATGAATTACATCTGATGAGGCATTCTTCTCTTCCATCGATCAGATAATAGGAATACATTTTAGTGCTTACTATGTGACCGGTGCTGTTTTGATTACTTTTCATATGTCAAATCATTTAGTTATCACAATGACTCTACTAAATGAATCACTATTCTGATTCTATTTGACAGGTTAGGAAACTGAGGTATAGAGAGATGAACCATTTAGTAAGGTGTATACTCTAACTCCAGATCCTATGCTTCTGAAAGACTGACTATGCAACTGGGTAATGATCAAACTATATGTAAAATATAATATTTTACATTTAGAGAACATATACGAATAGAGCTCTGACTCACAACTTTTAGTAACAGGAAACCAGCCTACTAACTACAATATCCATCCTAGAAAGCCAGACTGCTATAAATCAGACTTGTAGGATGTCTGATTGCTATTTCCAGTGTTATCCGGGCAGCCCAATAATAACCCTTTATCATACGGATTATGTTATCTAAAATTCCTGTGACTTGACAAGTTCCCAAACTTTTGTCCCCACTAAAATTTAGGTCCAACCAGAGAAGCCAAATTGGATGCCCTATTTCTAGTTAACCCACCTCCAGTTTCCTCATGCCAATAGCCTCCAATCAGGGCACATCTGAAGTCCTCCCATTTTACCACTACAAAGCTTTCCCACTCCTCTGCCTGCCTTTGCGTCTCTGGCAAAACATTAGGAATGGTGGTTGACTTCCGTACAATAGCAAACTGTGAATAAATACCTTTTGCTTTTCTCATTTGGTTAGCCTTTATTTCCTCATAACCAGAACAGTATCCATTTGAAAAACTAGAACAATATATATCTATAAAGAGGTAATATGCAAATTAGGCTGGGATTCTGTAAAGGTCACAACCAGTTCAGGAGGAGGGGCTTGGTGTGGGCCCAGAATCTGAGAGAACAACAGACAGGGTGGCCCATGCCTGGTCCTGGAGCCGGAGAGAACAACACGCAGGGAGGCCAGCCTCCAGCCCCAGCCCCATAGCCGCAGCTGGGGGCCGGCTTCAATTCTGATCAAGGGCATGTGCCTAGGTTGCAGGCTCCTCCCTGACTGGGGCCCAGGTCAGGGCTCATGCAGGAGGCAACCAATCGAAGTGTCCCTGTAACACTGACCTTTCACTCTGTCTTTCCCTCTCTCCTCCACACTCTCTAAAAGTCAATGGGAAAATATTCTCATGTGAGGATAAAAAAGAAAGAAAGAAATGTCATATCCTATGAAAGAGACATCTTGAAAATGCCTAAAGAAAGTTGTCATTTTTTCGTGATGAAAGGACTGGAGTCCATGCTGATGAAAACACCTTGGCAGCTGCAGTGGCCAGCAGTGGCAGCAGCAATGGGGTTATGGGGTTGGCACCTTCCCCTGATCAACCCAGTTGCCTCCCACAGAGGGAGGCCAGACTCTGGCTTAGGACATCCCCTGAGGGCTCCTGGACTGTGAGAGGGGGCAGGTTGGGCTGAGGGAACCCTCCCACACACCCCCCCAGTGCACGAATTTCGTGCACCGGGCCTCTAGTTTATAATATAATTGAATTTGTGCATATCTAGCATACATACTCACAATATAGTTAACATTACTGAAAGGGCAATAATCAGCTCTTTTCAGTACATAAGTTTGGTAACATGGCTGTAATAGTACTTAATATTTAAAGAATATGGATATATCTATAGAAAGTTCAAATTAATTATAATAATAGTAATAAAAAGTTCAAGTCAATGATAAATATAATCCTATATAATAAAAAGGTAATATTCAAATTAACCCTCATGCCCTCACAAAGATTGCTGCCTATGACCAGGCCAGCAGGGGGTTAATGAGAGACGACCAAAGGCCTGAACAAGCAGGCTGCATGGGGCAACCAGGCTGGCAGGGGGGTTAGTGAGGGATGAACAAACGACTGAACAGCAGGCTGCCTGGGGTGACCAGGCCAGCGGGAAGGCCGTGAGGGGCGACCAGGCCAGCAGGGGGGGCACTTAGGGGTGACCAGGTAGGCAGGCAGGTGAGGGATTAGGAGCCAGTGGTCTAGGATTGTGAGAGGAATGTCGACTGCCTAAATCAGCAGTCGGACATCCCCCGAGGGAGAGGGTGCAGGCTGGGCTGAGGGAACCCCCCCAAGCACGAATTTCGTGCACCGGACCTCTAGTAATAGTAATAATAACAATAGCTATTTTATGAAGCACTTATAAGTATCGTACACATTAAAAACATTATTCATATTAGTTTGTTGCATACTCAGATTAATCATATGAGATAATTACTGGGATTATCTCCATTTTATAGATGGAAAATTGAGGCTTAAAAAGTTAAGCAGCTTGCTTTGTTGCTTATTGTACAAACAAGGTTTAATTTTGGCAGTTTAACTCTAAAATTTAAGTGAAATTGTGGGTAGCTCAATGATTGGCATACAGTAAAAGGTCAGCTTAATAAATACTTATAGATAAAAAAAATAATTAGTAAATAACCAAGACAGTAAAACCTACACTGATATGAGAACCTATTCATCAAACCCTTGGAACTTGTATCTCCCTCAGCTCCTTTTTTTCTACATACAATTATTTGTGTTCATCTACGTTTTTGCATATGTATAAAACTGGATTTGTCCAATTAGATAAGAGTAGCTTAAGAGCATACAATCAGTTTTGCTTGTTCTCTAGGGTTTAATTAAGTTGTGTGGACTCCACCAATGCTGGAGAGAAGAAGACCCAGAATTCTGTCTGGATCTTGCCCCTGTGCCTGGTCAGTTTACCAGGGACTGTTGGTTGCAGTGACTCTGGCCTTTCCCCTCACCAGGTCCAAAGTTCCACCATCTCCCTATTAAGCAACCATCAAATCTTAGTTGAGTTCTCTGTGTATGTGCAAAGTTATGGCTATGAGGTGACTTCCTGACAACCAAGTCTCCTGAGAATGCTCTCAACAATGAAATGTTGGGAAAAACAACAACTATTCTTTCAATTCTGCAGCAGGACAGTCAAGGGGATTGTAATCTTGATGTGCATGCACGCTAGAAGACACAGTCCATTTTCTTCAAAGAGCTTGTGATCCATTGTAAGGGGACAATGAAATAACAACTTACAATAAACTTTACTGATAAATAGCAAATCAATGATACAAGGGATGTATTGAAGTAAAATTATTTAAAATTTATTAAAAATCTGCAAGGAGAAGATAAGATTTGCAGTTATGAATAATGGCTATAAGTGTATTTAAAGGCAAGGGAGAAAAGAACATTTCCTTCATTGGGAATAGTATGGCCAAAAGCATAGTGTAGAAAAAGTAAGATGTGTAAGGTATATGAGTAGATCAGTCCTGTAGGGAACAAAGGGAGTTTATACAAGGAAATAGTGGCCCTCATTTCTGTTATGCCTTTAATGTACATGAAGAATGTCTGACCTTTAGTGAAAGATCAAAGAATAATGGGAAATAACACAAGTGCTTATTTTGGACCCAGAACTTCCAAATGGCACTTCTACAATTTACATTTTTAGGGGATGAGTTATCACCACTAAATGCCATTTTTCTTCAAATGTGATGATGTCTGTTAGTGTGACAACACGACATTTTTATAAATAACACATTGTACCATCCTGCACTGTTCCAAAGGAAATATGTCGGATGTTCACCCCATTCATTTCTTTATATCTGACTGCTTTACCCCTCAATAAATTATGTATTATTTCATAGATTATACTCACAGCATTTTTTTGTTTGTTTTCTTTTTCCAAAAAAGGCCATGAAAAAGTGAAATCTGTCTAGTGGACTATTGAACTCCTAGTTCTCTTTTCTGAAGACTCACGGGTAATCTCACAGCCAATATTATCATAGAACTGGATTTTTTTCTACCACTCTGCTCTTTGCTAACACATTGAAATCATCCTTTTATTTGTCTCCCCCACCCAGTTTCTTTTCTACTTGAGTTGTGACAACTCATACACCAATTATCTTTCTATCATTATCTCCAAATTCGTTATCTGGATTTACTTTCAGTCTCTGGCCCTTGTGCATCTCAGACAAGTGAAAATCTCTGAGATATTCCCATAGACCTGGCAGTTGACTATTAAAGTGCTTTCTTCTGGGAACTGAGATCGGAGAACCAAAGCTGGACATGTCCTCCTCCATTCATATAACTTGAGTGGCAGAATGGAGCCTGAGAGATAATTTGGGGCCTGTTTATCATGGTCGGTAAAGAATATCAACAATTGTTAATTACTGTGTTTTTTCACAAGCCCCTTTGCTAGGTACTCTGAGGGTGTGAGGGTGATAAAGACACTGTCCTTGCAATCAAAAACTTATATTCGAACATGAAAGATCAGATGCTAATTACATCAGAAAGTGAAGGGTATGGTAAGAAAAGAGGAGATGAATGGCAATGGGAGTTCAAAAAAGAGGAGGGTTATTTCTCATGACAGGGACCAATCATGGTTTTTGAAAAATAAAATGCAATATTTTACTGATGTCCTAATGGTGGGACAGGAAGCACATTACAGTAAACCTACACATCCGTGCACTTTGAGCTATAAGGAACTGGCTAATATCTGTCACAACCTCACCCTCCTTTCTCCATCCTAGTCATGGTTCTATTTAAGTTCATTGTACCTGATCCCAAGGAGTCCAAACAAACACAAATCAGCAGTTTAAAATGAACTGCTTGATTAAGTTAATTTCAGGGTTTTATTTCTACTTCTATAGCTATTACATTCATTTATATAGCTGTAGCAAAATAAATCTAAAAAATAGTGTCAAAAGTTTCTTTCCATAACAACATTCTAGTGCTCTCATTTTATCCTAAATCTTAAAATTTGCCTTAAAACTCCACAAGCATATTAGTAAGCATGAAATGTGATTATAATTATGAAAGTAACTGTGAAAGAAATATCAGCTTATTAGATATGTTATTAAAAAATAGAAATACTTAGGAATAGGGATGGGTACCTCCAGCTTGGAAATGCAAAGATTATATAAGGATGTGAAATTTATCATCTCTCTCCTGAGACTTCTTTTCTTATTTCTTTTGTTACTTCTCTGTTGCATTAAATTATATGTCTGTATTATAAAGTAGACTGCATTTTTCCGTTTCAAATTTTCCAATCATGAGAAGTAATTAACCTTACTGATTCTAGATAACCAGACTTCCCTTTTTTTATTAGCTATTTTAATTTATCTAACATGTACTGGGATACTGACAATAAACAGTACAGATTTTAATTTAAAGAGAGAATTGTCTCAATCTATAATAAAAGACTGCATATATATATATACTTATACATATACATATACATATATATATATACATATACATATACATATATATATATGTATATATATATATATATATTAAAGGCCCGATGCACGAAATTCATGCAAGAGTAGGCCTTCCTTCCCTCTGGCACCTGGGACCCAGGCTGACTTTGCTCTGGCTGCCAGCAGGCATCTGGGAGCCAGACTTCCTTCTAGCCCTGGCTTCATCTAGAAGGGCGTCCAGAATGACATCCAGAAGGATGTTGGCCTAATTAGCATATTGCCATTTTTCTGCATAGCTTTTAACTTCTTTTTTCTGGTTTTATTGATATACTGGAGGCCCGGTACACTAATTCATGCAAGGGTGGGGTTCCTCGGCCTGGCTGGAGATCAGGGCGATCCGGGCCAGCTGGCCAGGGGTAGGGACTGTGGGAGTTTGGCCAGCCATGGGAGGTTGGCTGGGGGAGCACACTGACCACCAGGGGGCAACTCCTGTATTGAGTATCTGCCTCCTGATGGTCAGTGCGCATCATAGCTACCGGTTGACTGGTTGTTCAACACTGTGTGGGCTCAAAGCCCAGTGTGGGGCGTGCAGGAGGCAACCAATCATTGATATTTCTATCTCTCTCTCCCTCTTTCTTCTTCTCTGAAATCAATAAAAATATATCAAAAAAATAAAAAGCCCAACTCAGAGGAACAGAGACTATATTGGTGGTTACAAGGGACTAGGAGTGGGGGAAAGGGGGACATTTAACCGCAAAACGTAATATGCTAATGATATGCTAAGCTATTCAACCACTCGCTATGATGTGCACTGACCTCCAGGGGGCAGAAAGTCAACTGGTCAACCAGCGGCTATGACGTGCACTGACCACCAGGGGGCAGGTGCTCTGACCAATTGGCTAGCTTGCTGCTAATCGGGACTGAGCGAGATGGGCCGGACATACCTGGGGCCCTCCTGCAGTCCCTCTCCAGCCCGATCATGCACTGGTGGGGTCCCTCAGCCAGGCCTGTGCCCTCTCACAATCCAGGACCCCTTGGGGGGTATCAGAGAGCTGATTTCAGCCGATCTCTCAGGCTACTCCCCTTGGGAATGTGCCAGATGCAGGGCTCCTGACTGGTGAGTGCTACTGTGGCAGTGTAAGCCTCTCTCGATCAGGATCAGGACTGATTGGGTGCGAGTCTGTGCGGAAGGCACAGTGGAGCCGGGATGAGTGGGAGCGGCAGATAGGAGCTGTAGGCAGTGTTGGACTGCAAGTTTCAGTAGCTCCCTGCAGGCCACCCAGAGGGACCCCACCCATGCACAAATTCATGCATTGGGCCTCTAGTATAATATAATATTGGTAATTATAGTCACCATGTTGAATATTAGTTACCTAGACTTTATTCATCTTATAGCTGGAAGTTTATACTCTTCGGTTAAATTTCCCCCTTCCCCCCACTCCTAGTCCCTTGTAACCACCAATATAGTCTCTGTTCCTCTGAGTTGGGCTTTTTATTTTTTTGATATATTTTTATTGATTTCAGAGAAGAAGAAAGAGGGAGAGAGAGATAGAAATATCAATGATTGGTTGCCTCCTGCACGCCCCACACTGGGCTTTGAGCCCACAACCTGGGCATATACCCTGACCTGGAAGAGATCTCCTGGTTCATAAGTTGACATTCAACCACTGAGCCATGCCGGCCGGGCTGAGTTGGGCTCTTTAGATTCCATGGAAAAGTGATATCATGCAGTATTTGTCTTTCTCTGTTTGACTTATTTCACTTAGCATAATGCCTTCAAAGTCTATGTTTTCACAAACAGCAAGATAGTCTTCATTCTTATGGTTGAATAACCTAGTATATAATAATAATAATAGTAATGATAATAATAAATATTTAAACAGCATATCTTCTCTATCCATTCATCTATTCATAGACATGTTGTTTTTATATCTTAGCTATTGTGAATAATTCTCTAATAAACATGGGAATGCAGACATGTCTTTGATATAGTGTTTTCATTTCACAGAGGTAAGCAAAAGTAGGTTTACAGTTGTTTACGTGGAAATAATACAATAATTAATAAATAAGAATACAAGAATAAACTGTGTTTCTTATAGTCACAACAATAAAACCTACTTTTTTCTACCCCTATATACCTAGAGGTGGGGTTGCTGGATTATATAGTAGTTCAATTTTTAAACTTTTGAAGAACCTCCATACTGTTGCCATAGTGGCTATACCAGCCTACATTCCCACCAACGGTGCAACAGTGCACAGGGTTCTCTTTATATTCTCACCAATGCTTGTTTTCTCTCTCTCTCTCTCTCTCTCTCTCTCTCTCTCTCTCTCTCTCTCTTTCTCTCTCTCTCTCTCGCTTATAGGCATTCTAACAGGTGTGAGGTGATATCATTGTGGTTTTGATTTGTGTTTCCCTGATGATTAGTGATGTCAAGCACCCTTTTATATGCCTGTTGACAATTTGAACATCCTCTTTAGAAATATCTCTATTCAGATCCTCTTACCCATTTTTAAATTGAATTGTTTGAGTTTGGGGACCTTTTGGGGGGGTGGCAGGGATTTGAGTTGTATGAGTCCTTTATGTATTTTGGCTATCCCTAGTTATATACATAGTTTGAAAATATTTTCTCCCATTTCATAGGTTGCCTTTTAATTTTGGTGATAGTTTCCATTACTGACTTTATTTGGTTTGGTGTAGCCCACCTGTTTATTATTGTTTTTATTGCCTTTGCTTTAGGTGTCATATAAAAAAATCATTGTCAAGGAGCTAATTCTCTATGTTTTGTTCTAGGAGTTTTATAGTTTCCAGTCTATATACAAGTCTTTATCAATTTTGGGTCGATTTTTGTATATGGCACAAGATAAGGGTTCAGTTTCATTCTTTTGCATATAATTGTTCAGTTTTCCCAATACCAGTTATTAAAGAAACTATGCTTTCCCCATTTAGTATTCTTGGCTCCTTTGTTGTAACTTAATTGACCATATATGCATGTGTTTATTTCTGAGGCCTAATTTAATTTTGATGGATTGTTATCTAAGTATAGTGTGCTGTACCAAAGAGTTTTGCTCTTATGTCAATGCCTCATCTAAATCGTTCTGCACATGTTGTGAAAGTGGGAGTAACATCTGGGATATTTTTTGTTATTCACATGAAATTAGTATAATAGTGAGATAGAAATGTGGGAAACATTTTTATTCCAACAGGGACAAATTAATCAATTTCTCGATATATGTTGCCTAGAAACCCTGTTTTCTATAAAAAAAAATGACCAAGAACTGAAAGGAATATTAAAAGTTAATTTTTCAAATGCCAATATAAAATACTCTCACATATTAAAAATCTCCATGATTACAGGGAGAAAAAATGTTTCAGATACTTTTAATAAAATTGAGAAGTAACAAAGATCTTAACCTCTATGTGCTGTTTAGCTAAGAGCTGCTTACACAGGCAAAATTATGGTAATTTTAAATTCCGAGGCTTTGTTTCTTAAATTTATATTTTAAACAACAGCTAGGCACATTTTAAGAACTGCATCACTAAGAAGCCATCTGTGCATTTTTATATCGGCCTCTTAGATTTTGTTAAACTTGTCAGTTGCTAGCTATGGTTTCTAAATCATTGGAAGGTAACGCTCAAAGCCAAAAGCCATTGTGGCTGTAGGGGAAAATACACCAAATGCCTGTTGATGTTTTAATATGCATTGAGAGAAAAAAAAATAAAGCAATTAAGAAGTTGTGTCTACATATAGCTACATAAATCTTCCATAGATGTAGAGGATTTAGTTAATCAATTACCCATATGTTATTGTGGCCTAGAGACTACCAGCTGTGGAGGGCTAGCATTACCTTTCCTATTGATTTGGTAAAGTCATACTCCTCAACTCACGCACCGCCCCACAGCCCTCCACCATCACACTTGCCTGTTCTTGGCTGGTTATTAATGGGAGTACCTGGTAGAGGTAAGAATTTTGTATGAAGTTGGCCCAGGACACATGGATTATTCTCAGCCTTGTTTGTCCTTCTGTGCAGCAGAACAGGCAGCAGCAATAAGACTTACGTCCTCAGCTTGCCTCTGAAGTGTGCTTCTCTTCAGTCAGGTATAAATAGCCGACTAAGGGTCTTTTTTGAGCCTAAGCGCGCTGTGCCAGGTTTCTGACCCAGGACTCAGCTCCATATAATGTTTTTTCTCTTGCATGTGGCAGGTATGCTTATCCTGCTCAGGATGCCTAGCAAATTGTTTCTAAATTTTTGTTCTAAGTACTCAAGGTTAGTGAAAATTCAATATGGCTTTTTAAAAAGCTACTACTTTATCTTTTCTTCTGTATTGTATTTCATCTTTTCTTATTGTTGTTAATATTGTCCTTTGAAACTGAATAGTTTTATCTAATTATGACTGATAAAAAGAAACAACACCACTAATAAGTAACCAACATTGAATTATATAATATATATGACATATTTTTTTCTGAATTCTTTGAGAGTATATTGTAGCACCTAAAGACTCCAATGTGTAAGCATTAAAAACAAGGACAGTTTCTTCTATAACTACAGAGCAACTATCAAAATCAAGGAAATAACATCAATACAATAGTATTTTCTAATCTGCAAGCCTGAAATTTCACTTCTTCCCATAATGGCTTTTATAGGTAGCTTCCTTCACCCCCACCCCAAACATCAGTGTAAGACTCAATTCAGGATCACTTTTTGCTTTTATTTATGTCTCTTTTATTCCTATTATCTGGTATATTTTCTCAGTCTTTTTTTTCTTTTGTGACCTTTATATTTTGAAGAGTATCGGCCAATTATTTTATAGCAGGTTTGGGTTTGTCTGATGTTTCCATATAATTAATTTCAGGTTATAAATTTTGCAAACAGAAATAACACAGAGTGATGTATCCTTCTCAGTGCATCATTTCAGACAGTACAAGAGGCTAGTTTATGCCATTGGTGATGTCAACGTGGATGGCTTGGTTGAGATAGTGTCTTCCAAGTGTCTCCATTAAAATTTTCTATTTATTTTCTTTGTAATTAATACATATATATGTACATATATATATACATATATACATGCATATATCT